>NC_135232.1:726259177-726564918 GCF_051348905.1 Ranitomeya variabilis
GATTTGGGGGAAAAGTGTCAGCTCTAGGGGTGAGCAGAGGATTCGGGGAGGAGTGTCAGCTCTAGGGGTGAGCAGAGGATTCGGGGAGAAGTGTCAGCTCTAGGGGTGAGCAGAGGATTCGGGGAGAAGTGTCAGCTCTAGGGGGAGCGGAGGATTAGGGGAGAAGTGTCAGCTCTAGGGGTGAGCGCAGGATTCGGGAAGAATTGTCAGCTCTAGAGGTGAGCGGAGGATTTGGGGAGAAGTGTCAGCTCTAGAGGTGAGCGGAGGATTCGGGAAGAATTGTCAGCTCTAGAGGTGAGCGCAGGATTTGGGGAGAAGTGTCAGCTCTAGAGGTGAGCGGAGGATTAGGGGAGAAGTGTCAGCTCTAGGGGTGAGCGCAGGATTCGGGAAGAATTGTCAGCTCTAGAGGTGAGCGGAGGATTCGGGGAGAAGTGTCAGCTCTAGGGGTGAGCGCAGGATTTGGGAAGAAGTGTCAGCTCTAGAGGTGAGCGCAGGATTTGGGAAGAAGTGTCAGCTCTAGAGGTGAGCGGAGGATTCGGGAAGAAGTGTCAGCTCTAGAGGTGAGCGGAGGATTCGGGAAGAATTGTCAGCTCTAGAGGTGAGCGCAGGATTTGGGGAGAAGTGTCAGCTCTAGAGGTGAGCGGAGGATTAGGGGAGAAGTGTCAGCTCTAGGGGTGAGCGCAGGATTCGGGAAGAATTGTCAGCTCTAGAGGTGAGCGGAGGATTCGGGGAGAAGTGTCAGCTCTAGGGGTGAGCGCAGGATTCGGGAAGAATTGTCAGCTCTAGAGGTGAGCGGAGGATTCGGGGAGAAGTGTCAGCTCTAGGGGTGAGCGCAGGATTTGGGAAGAAGTGTCAGCTCTAGAGGTGAGCGCAGGATTTGGGAAGAAGTGTCAGCTCTAGAGGTGAGCGGAGGATTCGGGAAGAAGTGTCAGCTCTAGAGGTGAGCGGAGGATTCGGGAAGAATTGTCAGCTCTAGAGGTGAGCGCAGGATTTGGGGAGAAGTGTCAGCTCTAGAGGTGAGCGGAGGATTAGGGGAGAAGTGTCAGCTCTAGGGGTGAGCGCAGGATTCGGGATGAATTGTCAGCTCTAGAGGTGAGCGGAGGATTCGGGGAGAAGTGTCAGCTCTAGGGGTGAGCGCAGGATTCGGGAAGAATTGTCAGCTCTAGAGGTGAGCGGAGGATTCGGGGAGAAGTGTCAGCTCTAGGGGTGAGCGCAGGATTCGGGAAGAATTGTCAGCTCTAGGGGTGAGCGGAGGATTCGGGGAGAAGTGTCAGCTCTAGGGGTGAGCGCAGGATTTGGGAAGAAGTGTCAGCTCTAGAGGTGAGCGCAGGATTTGGGAAGAAGTGTCAGCTCTAGAGGTGAGCGGAGGATTCGGGAAGAAGTGTCAGCTCTAGAGGTGAGCGGAGGATTCGGGAAGAATTGTCAGCTCTAGAGGTGAGCGCAGGATTTGGGGTAAGTGTCAGCTCTAGGGGTGAGCGCAGGATTCGGGAAGAATTGTCAGCTCTAGAGGTGAGCGGAGGATTCGGGGAGAAGTGTCAGCTCTAGGGGTGAGCGCAGGATTCGGGAAGAATTGTCAGCTCTAGGGGTGAGCGGAGGATTCGGGGAGAAGTGTCAGCTCTAGGGGTGAGCGCAGGATTTGGGAAGAAGTGTCAGCTCTAGAGGTGAGCGCAGGATTTGGGAAGAAGTGTCAGCTCTAGAGGTGAGCGGAGGATTCGGGAAGAAGTGTCAGCTCTAGAGGTGAGCGGAGGATTCGGGAAGAATTGTCAGCTCTAGAGGTGAGCGCAGGATTTGGGGTAAGTGTCAGCTCTAGAGGTGAGCGGAGGATTAGGGGAGAAGTGTCAGCTCTAGGGGTGAGCGCAGGATTCGGGAAGAATTGTCAGCTCTAGAGGTGAGCGGAGGATTCGGGGAGAAGTGTCAGCTCTAGGGGTGAGCAGAGGATTCGGGGAGAAGTGTCAGCTCTAGGGGGAGCGGAGGATTAGGGGAGAAGTGTCAGCTCTAGGGGTGAGCGCAGGATTCGGGAAGAATTGTCAGCTCTAGGGGTGAGCGGAGGATTCGGGGAGAAGTGTCAGCTCTAGGGGTGAGCGCAGGATTTGGGAAGAAGTGTCAGCTCTAGAGGTGAGCGCAGGATTTGGGAAGAAGTGTCAGCTCTAGAGGTGAGCGGAGGATTCGGGAAGAAGTGTCAGCTCTAGAGGTGAGCGGAGGATTCGGGAAGAATTGTCAGCTCTAGAGGTGAGCGCAGGATTTGGGGTAAGTGTCAGCTCTAGAGGTGAGCGGAGGATTAGGGGAGAAGTGTCAGCTCTAGGGGTGAGCGCAGGATTCGGGAAGAATTGTCAGCTCTAGAGGTGAGCGGAGGATTCGGGGAGAAGTGTCAGCTCTAGGGGTGAGCAGAGGATTCGGGGAGAAGTGTCAGCTCTAGGGGGAGCGGAGGATTAGGGGAGAAGTGTCAGCTCTAGGGGTGAGCGCAGGATTCGGGAAGAATTGTCAGCTCTAGAGGTGAGCGGAGGATTTGGGGAGAAGTGTCAGCTCTAGAGGTGAGCGGAGGATTCGGGAAGAATTGTCAGCTCTAGAGGTGAGCGCAGGATTTGGGGAGAAGTGTCAGCTCTAGAGGTGAGCGGAGGATTAGGGGAGAAGTGTCAGCTCTAGGGGTGAGCGCAGGATTCGGGATGAATTGTCAGCTCTAGAGGTGAGCGGAGGATTCGGGGAGAAGTGTCAGCTCTAGGGGTGAGCGCAGGATTCGGGAAGAATTGTCAGCTCTAGAGGTGAGCGGAGGATTTGGGGAGAAGTGTCAGCTCTAGAGGTGAGCGGAGGATTCGGGAAGAATTGTCAGCTCTAGAGGTGAGCGCAGGATTTGGGGAGAAGTGTCAGCTCTAGAGGTGAGCGGAGGATTAGGGGAGAAGTGTCAGCTCTAGGGGTGAGCGCAGGATTCGGGATGAATTGTCAGCTCTAGAGGTGAGCGGAGGATTCGGGGAGAAGTGTCAGCTCTAGGGGTGAGCGCAGGATTCGGGAAGAATTGTCAGATCTAGAGGTGAGCGGAGGATTCGGGGAGAAGTGTCAGCTCTAGGGGTGAGCGCAGGATTCGGGAAGAATTGTCAGCTCTAGAGGTGAGCGGAGGATTCGGGGAGAAGTGTCAGCTCTAGGGGTGAGCGCAGGATTTGGGAAGAAGTGTCAGCTCTAGAGGTGAGCGCAGGATTTGGGAAGAAGTGTCAGCTCTAGAGGTGAGCGGAGGATTTGGGAAGAAGTGTCAGCTCTAGGGGTGAGCGCAGGATTTGGGAAGAGGTGTCAGCTCTAGAGGTGAGCGGAGGATTCGGGAAGAAGTGTCAGCTCTAGAGGTGAGCGCAGGATTCGGGAAGAATTGTCAGCTCTAGAGGTGAGCGGAGGATTCGGGGAGAAGTGTCAGCTCTAGGGGTGAGCGCAGGATTTGGGAACAAGTGTCAGCTCTAGAGGTGAGCGCAGGATTCGGGAAGAATTGTCAGCTCTAGAGGTGAGCGGAGGATTCGGGGAGAAGTGTCAGCTCTAGGGGTGAGCGCAGGATTCGGGAAGAATTGTCAGCTCTAGAGGTGAGTGGAGGATTCGGGAAGAAGTGTCAGCTCTAGAGGTGAGCGGAGGATTCGGGAAGAAGTGTCAGCTCTAGAGGTGAGCGGAGGATTCGGGGAGAAGTGTCAGCTCTAGAGGTGAGCGGAGGATTCGGGGAGAAGTGTCAGCTCTAGAGGTGAGCGGAGGATTCGGGGAGAAGTGTCAGCTCTAGAGGTGAGCGGAGGATTCGGGGAGAAGTGTCAGCTCTAGGGGGAGCAGAAGCTGCAGGACGGTGGGGGCCATTTACAAGTTGAGTACAGGTAACAGGACCCAGTACCTTCTAGTGACTCTCCCTACAATGCTGTGGATGTGCTTCTAGTTGTGCTCGTGTCTGATTGTGCACCTTTGTTGTGGGGTCCCAGTGTCCGGCTCGCTGGTAAGAAATCTCAGGCAGGCGGAGCCCCTCCATCCACAGGCACAAACTCTACATGCATAGACTGCCCCCTGGTGGTGCGACGGTAAAAACACAAGAAGCAGATGAACCCTTAAAGGGAACCTGTCACTAGGAATAATGCTGCTAACCTGCAGATATGGGGTTAATCTGCAGGTTATCGCTATTCTGCTGTCCGGTGCCTGCACGCAGCTGAATGCAGTGGGGAGAAAATGATCTTTATTCTCCTACCAGCATTCCGCAGTCAGTCATAGGTTCGGCGCTGGTTCAGTCACTGATCTGAATCCGCTGTAACTGCGTCCCGGCCCTGGCTGACAGTGGCTCTACATTGCTGCCGGCTGTCAGTCAGGGCCGGGGCCCCTGTATACTCAGCAGTGACTGATCCGCTCCCGCCCCTATGACTACCAAACGCTGGCGGGAGAATAAGGCCGGAGTCACACTACAGCGAGATACGTCTGAGTCTCGCAGGTTAATAACAAGCTCTGGCACCGGCACTCCGGAGTGTGCAGCTCCATGTGTTGCTGTGCGGCCGCACGCTCCGCTCTGGAGTGCCGGTGCCAGAGCTTGGTTTTAACCTGTGAGACTCGGCCGTATCTCGCTGTGTGTGATCCCGGCCTCAAGATCATTTTCTCCCTGCTGCTGGACAGCAAATAAGGCTATGTGCACACATAAGAAACGAGGTGCAGAATTTTCTGCACAAAATCCGCATCTCCTGGCAGAATCTGCAGCCGCGGATTTGCAGCGATTTTTTTATTGCGGATTTTGTGCAGTTTTTATGCGGAATTGATGCGGATTTTCTGCAGCTTTTCCCACTGCGGATTTCTATTATGGAGGGGTGTAGAAACGCTGCAGATCGGCACAAAAGTGACATGCACTTCTTTGAAATCTGCAGCAATTCCGCACCGATTTTTCTGCACCATGTGCACAGCTTTTCTTTATCCCATTGAATAACATTGTATTGTACATCAGTGTGGATCTGCAGCGTTTCTGCGTGGAAAAATCCGCTGCGAGTCCGCAGCTAATCCGCATCGTGTGCACATACCCTTATAGCGCTGTTAACCTGCAGATTAACCCCATATCTGCTGGTTGTTATTCCTGGTGACAGGTTCCCCTTAAGGTTTTGTTCAAACGTTATCAGCAGGTACAAAAACGCAGCCTAAAAAAAGCAGCAAAAACTAAACCTGCTTTGTAAGTGGCTTAAACTTGGCATAAAAAACTGCAAAATCGTAACGTGAACATGGCCTTAGACTCGCAAACGTAACGTGAACATGGCCTTAGACTCGCAAACGTAACGTGAACATGGCCTTAGACTCGCAGTCGGCGTTCCTGTGCTGCTGCAGTTTTCATACAACCAAACATCGTGTGAGGTTTTTTTTATAATGTTGCTGCCCCGATTCATCATTTGCAGTTTTTTTCTTTTTGTCTGATTTTCATTTTTTGTGCCAAATTCTTTAGAATGGCCAACGGGTGACAGGATTTTGTGCAAAATCAAAGATGCCATTTTTAAATCATCTTTGCGCCGTCTTACTGTGACGTCGCACGATACATTCTGCCTGTTGGTCTTAAACGGTGCAAAAATAAAATGAGGACAGAACGGCGCAGACTGCGACACCGAGAAGTCACAAATGGCGGCCGTGATGGGAAACGTGAGCAGGGGAGGCCGAGAAACTCCGGAGCCGCAGATTACAGAATGACACACCCATTCGCTGAGGCGGTGGTGGCCGCTGAGGCGGTGGTGGCCGCTGAGGCGATGGTGGCCCAGGGGCGGCCGCGCTGGAGATCTCCGCTTGCTGTCAGTGACTGTCACTTTCTTGTGTTGCAGGCCGCGGACATGTACGGATTGATATCAGAGAAGCGCGACCTCGCGCTCTTTATAGCGGAGCACCGTGGCGAGCCGTCGTGTCACCAAAGGTTGGAGGTATTTTTTAACCCTTTTTGGCACCGCTGACTGCTCACAAAAACCAGTTTATTAGATGGTGCGAGTTACTTCGCCTCCTGGGAGTTGTAGTCCCCTCACAAATGTCTGACTCCTTCGCTCTCTCCCAGGGGCTGCAGCGACATTATTGCGCCGCCCGCAGGACGTGCGCTGACGGCAGCTGCTTCTATAGAGGTTTGGGCTTCGCTTTTCTGGAGTATCTGCTCGGTAAACCCGAGGATTTGCTCCGGTGAGTGGGCGGCCATTAGTCTCTGACCACATGGATATTTCCGGGGTCCGTCCTCAGCTGTTTGCTTTTCCTCGCAGGTTTAGAGAGCGGGTGACACACAGTCAGCAGGAGCTGATGGCTGCCGGATTCCAGGATTATGTGTATAGACATCACTATGAGACAGTAAGTCTGAGCCGGGAGGGAGAGGAGGGGGATGCAGCTTCTACATGTGAGACTGCATGCTGGCAGGGGTGAGATCTGACTGGCATAGAGCTCACACCTCAGCTGACTTCACACCTTTCCAAACTTAGAGAAAATAAACATTTAAAGGTGTTGTCCAGAACTTGAAAAAGCACAACAGCTTTCTATCATAAACAGCGCCGCCCCCATACACAGGATGTAAATGGTATTGCAGCTCAGTACTATTCACCTTAATGGAGTAATACCACAATACTGCAGACAGATGTGGTGCTGTCTTTGGAAGAAAGCTGCCACGTTTTTCTAATCCACCTCAAGAGAAGCCTGAGGATGGATAATGGCTTTTTTTTAATTACAGAATTAAAGTAACTTTCATTTAAAGATCTCTGCTTGCTGTCAGTGAAAGGAACATTGATATTTCAACAGGACGAGGTTTCAGTCTTTGGACATAAAGAATAAAGACTGCTCCTGTTCTTTGACAGGAAATAGAGATCCTGAAAACGACCAGTGGTTAGAAGACTAGGTCAATAGGCAAGTTGCACAAATTTGCATCATTTAAAGATTGAAAACTTTTTACTTAACCTGAGTGCTGATGGGTTAGGCTGGGTACCTGTAGGCAGCTGGAGATGCTGGGGGTAGTTGTTACAGGGCAGGTGGAGCAATCGTATGTTAATAGTGTATTGCATTTCCCCTTTAAAAGTGGCAGTGGGCAGTATAGCAGGGGATGGTTGGGGTCCTGGACCCCTGCGGCCAAGATATTGCCTCCTGTGACTTGTGCTCTGATCTCTCCCAAGTTTCTCAGCCTTGTAGATGTGGCAGCGGGCGAGGTGAATGCAGTGGGCAAGGCAACGGATGAAGTGACAGCAAGCAACCTCCTGACAGCGTTCAACCATCCCTACATCTCTGACAGTGCCGTCCGGTACCTGAGACTCGTCACCTCCGCCTTCCTCCGCAGCAGAGCTGACTTCTTCCAGCCGTTCTTAGACCATGTCGGCAGCATGGAGGACTTCTGTACTCAGGTCCAGCTTTGATACATGTATGGAGGGGGGGGGGGGGGTTGTCTTTCCTGATGGCAGATGTCAAAGGGTCGGACAGATGGATTGCGATATGCCCAATCCTTCAGAGGTGCCTGACACCATCTTACTCCCCTTGTCCCATCCCTCATCTGCAGGATCTATAATATACAGCAAATATGGATCTCACTGATGTGATCTCACAGGTGGACCCCCGATAGGCGCAGTTGTCAGTGGCTGTCAGACTTTCCCTTCATATTTACAGCCCTCTACAATAATTTGTATGGGAATCTGACCATCACTGCGAAGGCCCTGCATCTACTATCCACACAAATGGGTCATATGCACACTCGGCAGAAATGAGCATGCATTGCACATGTACAGGATCCAACCATTTCATAATACCGTACACTGTTGTGTTTTTTGTCTTCCTTCCAGAACGTGGAGCCCATGATGGCGGTGTGCGACCACATCCAGATCACAGCTGTGACGCAGGCGCTGGATATACCACTGCAGGTGGAATATGTGGACTCCAAAGACGCGGCCATAACCCAACACGTCTTCCCGGAGGGATCCTGCCCCTGCGTCTACATGCTGTACAATGAGGACCATTACACCCTGCTGTACAAGGAGGGAGCAGTCCCCCCTGTTGTAGCGGCTGTTGAACGGGACTGACGCGGATCCTACATCTGCAAGATGCCCGACCCTATAAATCTGGACACGTACGACGTGAAACTGTCACCAACAGTTCAAATCTGCATTGCAATTTATTAACCCCTTAGGGTTCAGGTGTGGCTTCGGGGAGAGGGACACCCCTGAAGGTCTGGTGTGGTCTCCACATGTGGGAGCAATACTTGCTGTAGTTATATGGAGCATAGTTACTGTTGCATCAGATGGGGCTCATTCTTATGTGTCCAGTCTGTCTGCGGCCTCCGCAGGTTGTGTCCCTGATTCTGCAGGAGCAGCAC
The DNA here is from genome assembly GCF_051348905.1 of Ranitomeya variabilis. Lineage (NCBI taxonomy): Eukaryota > Metazoa > Chordata > Amphibia > Anura > Dendrobatidae > Ranitomeya > Ranitomeya variabilis. The sequence continues at coordinate 726,267,465 of NC_135232.1, forward strand.
CACCTGGTGGCCGCTCCCAGCAGCTGCAGTCTCTGTACAGGGACCATCAGGATTTGTGTTTGTGTTTCCCCCGATTCTCTTTGGCTTTGAGCTCTGACAACGTGTGCAGAGCGCTCTGCGTGGTGCTGAGGGGCAGGCTGGGCAGGGGCAGCTGGCCGCTCTGGGTCGGGTACTTGGTTTTCATGACGTTCCTGAATACAGGCTGGGCCAAGAGTCTCTTCAGCTGCTTCTTCATCATCTTCAGGGCTTTCTGCTTCTGGTGATCTTCTTGTTCATCCCGTTTTCCACCTAGAAATGAGCAGGACAGCAATGAGTTAATTATTACATCTTCTTTTGATGGTTCGTTACAATGTATCAGTCTGGGCAACTGCAAGCAACCCTCAGCTGTGGGTGACATGTGCAGAGAGTAGGGTCCCGGGATGTGGCCCCTCTGCTCTGCACATGGAGAATAGCACAAGCACTATTTTGTGATCTGCAGGGTGCTATAAAGCCAGGACAGCCCTTTACTGTTTTCTAGCTCTTAATTCATTTTTCCCCCCTTCGTGATGGAGGTCGCACCCGTACATCCTACATGGGGTATATAGAGCACCGGCCTCACAGCAGCACCCAGAGCCGCCTCCGACTGCTGCCATGTAACAAGTTCTTCCTCCATTGGATGATGTTTCTTTTTTACTTTACTATTTGTATCTGGAGCTGAAAATAAAGTTTGTAATTAAGTTTCATTAATTACTTTGCACAGTTTGTCATTTACGGTCTCTCTGCGCTGCAATTCATTCTACCTTACAGATACATTCCAATGAGAGATCCACAAATTACAAGTTACCCAACATGGAGCTGCACTTCTTGCTAGAATATATTAACCCATTAACAACCGATACCTTTTAACGGTGCTGAGAAATAAGGGTATAGTGCACCCAGGGTCAGAAAATCTCAGCTTTTACCATCCAGTCTTGTGATCGCTGTTATTCACTGAATGACGGCGATCACAAATTTTCCATTAATTTCTCTCTCCTCTGATATGATCTAGCATACCAGAGGAGCGACAAATGGGGGTCCCTCGATCTCCCGAAACCCCCCCCACTGGTACCTCCATCATCCCTGGACCCTCTGGCTCCATCCCCCAGCTCTGTCTTCTTCCTGGAAGAAAATGGCGGGCACATGCGTATGTGCCTGCTGAGATCTGCCGGTCGGTACCCGGCAACAATAGATTTACCTATTGGTTCATTTTGATCACTGTGATACATCGTATCACAGTGATCAAAATGAAAACAAAATAGTAAATCAATCCCCCCTTTGTCACCCCCTTAATAAGATGAAAAATATTACATATTTTTCCATTCTTTGCAGTTAGGGTTGGGGTTACGGTCGTGGTGTTGCGATTAGGGTTGGAGTTAGAATTGGGGTTTCCACTGTTTAGGTACATCAGGGGGCCTCCAGAAGTGACATGTGCCCACCCTCGATTCCAGCCAATTTTGCGTTCAAGTCCTACTGCGCGCGTTCCCTTCTGAGCCCTGCCACGTGCCCAAACATTGGCTTTCCCCACATATGGGGTATTGGCGTACTCAAGAGAAATTGCACAACAAATTTTGTGGTCCATTTTCTCCTGATACCCTTGTGAAATTAAGAGTTTGGGTCTTAAGCACATTTTTTGTACATTAAGTACACGGTCACTGCTTTTGTTCTCGTGAAGCATCTGAAGGGTTAATAAACTTCTTGAATGTGGTTTTGCACACCTTGAGGGGTGCAGTTTTTTAGAATAGTGTCACTTTTGCTGTGCCTAAACAGTTGAACTCCCCAGTTCTAACTCCAACCCTAACCACAAGCAAAATTGGCTGGAATCGACTGTGGGCACCATGTCACATTTGGAGACCCTCTGATGTGCCTAACTCCAACCCTAATTGCAAAGACTGGAAAAAATACAATTCTTTTTTACCTAACTAAGAGGGGGTAGATTTACAATATATATTTTTTTCTTTTCACTGTGACAGGGTCTATCACAGTGATCAAAATGAACCAATAAGAAAATTGCTATGCCGGCCGGCCGATCTTGGCAGGCGCACGCCCCTGCCATTTTCTTCCAGGAAGAAGATGCAGAGGGTCGGGGAACCGAGCAGGAGGGTCCTGGGATGGGGGAGGTACCGGGGACCCCATTTCTCTCTCCTCTGGTATGCTAGATCATATCACAGGAGAGAGAAGTTAATGGAAAAGCGGATTTTATTTTGTGATCACTGTTGTTCGGTGAATAACGGCGATCACGTGACTGAGGATGGTAAACGAACCAAATCATGTTCTCCGACGTTTTAGCTATCTGTGGTAGCAGAGACACCGGAGATTTTCTGACACTGGGGGCCCCTTAACTGCCCCCGTTAAAAGGCATATCTGCGGATAAGGGGATGAGCACAAGCACTCTGTATCTGAGATATCGCCATCTGCTGGCAAATCATAATAATGACATCTGTGAATACAGAATGATTGTCCTATACTAGAGGTAAAAAGGCTTATTTATCCTTATTGATGTAGTTTTCATATACCGTGCTGCTTTTTAATACATGGAGCTTTCTTGCCTTCTAAATTCCAGTACCTATTCCTGAAACTTTAAATAACTTATTATACGGAAAATAAAGTTATGTATTTTGTCACACCTATTATGTTTCTGGATGTTAATTTTAGACTTCCATATTTGTGATTTATCTACTTTACTGTCTGAACTCAGGAAAAAAAAGACTAAGTGCTTGGGTCAAAAATTAGCTCACCGACAACCAGCAGCAGTGCAACACACTTAATGTTGGCCGAACAATGGGGTGTCTCATATGGCACTAACTGACCACCCACAATGCTACCCGGGGGAGCCAACACTGTTGCTATGCCCACAAAGCCCAGTCTGTGGCTGCACACTAGAGGAAACCTGAAACTTTTGGTTTGTTTTTAATTTTACTTTAGCCTGAAATCCTCAGATCCATGTCCCCAATGGGAACTTAAAGTCAAAAGGGCAAGACAACCGTTCTCAGTCGCCCTGTTTTCCACCTCACAAAAAGCCTGAGTGTCCGCTCGCTGTGCAATAAACTGCGCAATGAAAATTCTAAATGCCTGAATGTTTATTTTTAGGTCACAACAACCCCCTCTAAAAGCCATAAGGGATCAAAAAATCCCAAAAATGGTATGGATAAAAACTACAACTTAAGTGTTTACATTTTTTTTTTCTTTTCCAGTAATCTAATAAATTACTACACAAGTTCATTTACGCTGTAAATGAACAGACATGGAGACTCGGGGCATCAGCGCTGCTTAAGTTATCATATCATGGCTTTTCTCACAGTAAGCGCTGCCTAAACTCAAGTCCTGGCCGCACTCAATGACCGTGCAGGAGGCAGGCAGCGCACTCAGTGTAGCTCCATAATCGCCCTGATCTCTGGCTTCTCTAAGAAGCAGCTCACTACACTTCTGATTGCAGCGATCAGAGCGGCCTCACTGGATTCAAATCTGACCAAGGCCAACATCTGCCAGGGGTTTGTACAGTCTCCCAACACTGTAGTATATGATGGTGCTATATAAATAAGTAAAATGGGAGCAAAGCTGGCAGGAGATTATGAGTATCAAGGAGAAGAATTGTGAATGCAGCTCCAGGAGCAACTGTACTTTATGGTTTCTACCTATTAAGTCATCGTCATCCACATCTACTTCGAGGGCTTCGGCTGCTTGCTGGATCCAGGAATTTTGCTGTTTTGATTTACTGTTAAAATACTCCACCTTCTCAATCTGCCGAGCCAGACTGACGCGTTCCTGGAATGAGAATAGATGGTGGCTTTCACTAATCACTACTGGGAGGATGATGGAGGCTGCAGAATCAGAGGCTGAAGCCCCCCAAATACAGCACCCTCCAGTTGCTGGGGAATACATGACAGCCTTTCTACCTTAATTCCATTCATGCTTTTCGCCTCCACAGGAAACAGCGGGAGCTCGTCGTCCTTCTCCAGAGTCCGGAAGATCTTCCTATAATTCAACATATCATCCGGTCCAATCAGAAGCAAACTGAGGCCATCGCAGGAAGCTCGAGCTGTCCGACCGCTGCGGTGCACGTAGGTCTCAGACGTCCTGGGGATCTTCAACCAAAGTGATGTTACATATTCAACACCAATATATACACAGCAGAATAGTGAGTGCAGCTCTGGTGTATAATACAGGATGTAACTCAGGATCAGTAATATACGTACACAGTGACTGCACCAGCAGAATAGTGAGTACAGCTCTGGAGTATAATACAGGATGTAACTCAGGATCAGTAATGTAATGTATGTACATGGTGACTGCACCAGCAGAATAGTGAGTGCAGCTCTGGAGAATAATACAGGATGTAACTCAGGATCAGTAATATACGTACACAGTGACTGCACCAGCAGAATAGTGAGTGCCGCTCTGGAGTATAATACAGGATGTAACTCAGGATCAGTAATATACGTACACAGTGACTGCACCAGCAGAATAGTGAGTGCAGCTCTGGAGTATAATACAGGATGTAACTCAGGATCAGTAACATACGTACACAGTGACTGCACCAGCAGAATAGTGAGTGCAGCTCTGGAGTATAATACAGGATGTAACTCAGGATCAGTAATGTATATACACAGTGACTGCACCAGCAGAATAGTGAGTGCAGCACTGGCGTACAACATATCTATACTGGAGTGAAGGGGCTGTACCTGGTAATGCAGGACATGTTGGATGTTGGGAATGTCCAGACCTCGGGCAGCAACATCGGTGGTGAGGAGAATACAGCTGTAAGGAGAAGATTGTGATTATGGCATCATTGTCATCTCCCACAAGGTCGGTGTACTCATCTGCTACAGTTATCCATGCTGCTGTGGACTCTCCTCCTTCCTCTATATGAATTTTAGTACACTTAATATTGTGCGAGAATCATCACCTTTCACGTTCTGCGAATCTCTCCAGGTTTTTAAGCCGCTGCTTCTGGTGCATGTTGGCGTGGAGGGGCATGGGGTTACACTCCAGGATGGTCAGGAGAGACGTCAGCCGCTTAATGCAGTCGATGCTATTGGCAAACACCATGGTCCTGCCCGGGTACTGTAGCAGGAAGTAGTAGAGGTAGAAGTCCTTCTCGTCGCCGCTGCAGTGGATCTTGGTCTCGGTCAGCGTCTCCACGGTGGCCTGCTTCCTGGTCAGGTCGATCACCTTGGGTTTTCCCTTCAGGCCGATCTTGGCCATCAGACTCTCCAGCTTTCCTTCCTTGTCCATCTTCTTGTAGTTCTTCTTCTGCAGGAGGCGGCTCGGGGCCTGGTGTATGAGGGTCAGCGTGGCAGAAAACACAAATGTCTGTCTCTGGCGGTTGTAGTGCGAGTCACTCAGCATCTCCAGTAGCTGCAATAGCTCGGCGTAGTGACCCTTCTCCACCATCCGATCTGCTTCATCGATGACCAAGCACCTGCAGCAACAAGACACGAAGCTGAACTCAGGTCCTAAACCATCTAAGAAATGTTCTAGCAGTCATATTAGTCATTAACCAACTGATCCACAAAGAACACTGAGAGACAACTGACCTGGAAGTGCTCTGTCATCAAACCTGTCTATGATGATCCCCATCATTGTGCAAGAAACATACATGGAATTCTGAACTCTAACAAAGCTGGGGGAAATTCCCACAGGAGCTTTTGTAGTGGCCATGTTGATTAGCAGCCAGAATTTTATACCAAGAAGTCAATGATGAGGCTCTTGGAAAATCGTGTGCCACAATGGATGATCAGAGGGTTTGCCATCCGTTTTTCTGACCATTTGCCGATGTATGCAGGGACATTGGAGTGGTGGATATACCGTATTTTGCGGACTATAAGACGAACATTCCCTAAGAATTTTGGAGGAAAGCGGGGGATGCGTATTATAGTCCGGATGTACCTTATAGTTCGGCTGGGGGGAGGGTGCAGCAACAAAGCGGGTCGCAGGAGCAGACGGTTGTGTGTTCACTATAAAGTAAGATAAATATTCACTGCTCTCCCATGCCCATAATCCCGCCAACCTCTGAAGGTGGACGAGACTAAGAGCATGTAGAGCAGTGAATATTCATTCTATCATATAGCGGGCACACGTGTCAGCCGCAGCTGCAGGCTTCCTGCAGCAGCTGGGCAATCACATGTGTTCGCTATTAAGGAAGATGAATATTTACTGCTCCCCACTCCTATAGTCTCCAGTGTTGGGAGAACTAAATATTTCGGCAGTTGACTTTGGTGTGTGGGGGAACATGGCAGTAACGTCATGCACTGCTTACACGCTGAAATCAGCTGCCGGCATCAGAACAGAACGTCGAGCTGCGGGGAGCGGAGGTGGAATGGAGGGGTGGGGAGCCATGTATACCAGGATGGGAGACATTAGTACAGAATAAGGGGACATTAACCCTATAACAGTCTCATCAGCAGATCTTCCCCTCCCCCCACCATAAGTGCGTCATGATCAACCAAACCGCTGCATGACCAGCTCTATCCTCACCTACTGTATTCTCACCCATCCCTTGTAGATTGTGAACCCTCGCGGGCAGGGTCCTCACTCCTCCTGTACCAGTTATGACTTGTATTGTTTAAGATTATTGTACTTGTTTTTATTATGTATACCCCTCCTCACATGTAAAGCGCCATGGAATAAATGGCGCTATAACAATAAATAATAATAATAATAATAATAATAATAATGACCACATTAGTCCTCCTCTAAATTATTGGTGAGTCTTATAGTCCGAAACAAACAGTAAATAATGAGGAACTGACAGATTTGTAAGTGTCTACAAGAGTAAGGGTTAATCTCAGTTAAAGGAGTTACCCAGCATTGATCCCTATCACATCAGGAGGCAAGAGTTGCGGATGACAGCACGTCTGCACAAATCTGTGGGGACGTGTGCATGATACCCATCAATTGTGCATGTGTCTCGCTGATATTTGCAGATGAAACATTAACATCACTGCAAACCTCCCGATGCGGAAAGGAGCAGCGCTGAACATCCATTTAAAGGCAGCCATACACTTTTCACCCAGCTTTCCTTAAAACCGACAAATGACAGAAAAATCTTAAAGGGGTTTCCAGGTTTGGAATATCTGATTGCTGGGATTTGAAAGCTGTAACAGTGTTCATATTATTGTTAGCCACATATATATATATATATATAAAACAGACAAACACAACACTGCAATTGGGAATGTTTTTTAGTTTACATGCCCTTTAAATAAAAGGGGTCTGGTTGTGGAAAGAACACACCAGACAGTCAATACGAGACAGGACTGGACCCAATCCCCCCACTCACCGGAGCTTCCGCAGGTTGCACAGATGTGGATGTCTCTCTTTAATCATCTCCCAAAGACGCCCGGGGGTTGCAATGACAATCTCCGGCCTCCGGTTTAGCACTCTCTCCTGTTTCTGGGGGGCCATCCCTCCGACCACTATCGCCACTTTGATCCCTGAAAAGAAGGGTAATATCAAACCAGAAGGTCTCAGAAAAAACAAAGCCCCAACACCTCTTCTAACCAAAAAGGGGATGCATCCTTAAAGGGGTTGTCCAGGCTTGGGGATCAAGTCTACCGTCATTATGTGACTGCAGACTTATGAAGCCTCACAGTGCGCACTGCCAGGATTCTACAGTGCCCGGAACGGGAGGTCATGTGACCGCAAGTATGTGATTTGTATACTTCTGGTCACATTCTCAATGGACATGTCTGGCCTTGTTCAATTCACTTGTAGTGAGCGAGGCCGCGCATGTCTAGTCGAAACGTGACCGAATACTTGCTTGACTGCATGCACTGTGAGGATTTTGAACTCCCAGACTGAACAAATACTTTAAATCTTTGGAGGAACCCTGAAGATACTACATATAATGAATATAAAGACTCAGATCTCACCGGTAAATTGCGCAACAGCGTCAATGTGATGTTTGACCTGCACGGCCAGCTCTCTAGTTGGGGTCACCACCAGTCCGAGCAGCGGCCGTTTGTTGTCGCTTTGGGGAGCAGGTTCCAGAGGAGCAAAGTTGAAATTAATATCAACGTCTTTCACAACCTTCACACAGCCAATAGTGGAGTAATCATCCTCATCATCTACTTCTTCTGCCTCCCCCTTGATATCTTTATCAGGATTCTCAGTCACTTCAGCCTCCATGTCCTCCGCAATCTCCTTGCCACCCTCTTCCTCCTCTTCTGCTGACGCTCCATCTTCCTGAGCTTTCCTCCATTTCAATATAGAGTGGATCATTGGGATGGCAAAGGCGAGTGTCTTACCACTTCCTGGAGTGACAGGAAAAAAAAAATAAAAAAAAACACATACAGAATTCACGACCAACTGATGAAATTTAAAAAGTGGCTGCTGGTGTTATGTGCATAGGACGAGGACCCCATCAGACTCACCAGGATTTTGCGGTAGAACTGTGGCAATGTGACATGTGGGCGATGTCAACATTTCCCAATAAATGAGACCGGAGGAAGAGGAGAAAAAAAAACAAACAACAAAACACAAAATACCCATGAACAGACTCCTCGCTGTGGTCGTAGTTTTTGCAAATTGTTATTCCACAGGGAACCATTGAAGTCACCTCTGATTTTTGATAATGCTGTATATTTGAGACTACTCTGTGGTTTCTAAAGCTTAAAGGATAATTTCCATCTGGGACTTTTCCCGAAAATCCGCAGACATCTCTCCATTTCTGAAGGTTCATTACGAAGCCCTGTTATAGAGATTAATGTGAGTCCCAACGGTGGGATACCTCTGTAGTCACTGCACAATAAAAAAAAATCTTTATTCCAAAAATTAATAAAAATGGAAACACTGCATGTCAAAATCAGCTAAAAACATTTACAGAGGGACATCCATGAAATAGCTGAACGCATTTCGAACACTCTCTGTGTTCTTAGTCCACAGTCCAATTTTTTATCTTTAAATACTTTCTGAGCTGGATCTTCTCTTCAATTACATTACCTCAGGAGTGCTGGGGCAGCAGCTCTTTCCGTGCTCGGATCTTGCAAGGACAATGAGGAAATGTTTCCTGAAGGGTGAGCTGAAATATTTTTCTGTTGTTTTTTTTTACAATAAAAAAAGCATTGCATCTTTGTAATAAAGCTAGCCTTTCAAATGATCCCCATTTTCAAGAACTCTGCTTGCTGCTAATGAATAAAACCATCTTCACTATCTCCACGTTTAGACCTGATTTGTTACAGTTGTATCCGGTCTGACCAGTCCCCACTATAGTGTGACACACTACCAGGACTAACACGTTTCACAGCGGAGGGTTTGTTACAACTGTATCCAGTCTAGACTATCCTCTAGAGAGATTTCTGCTGATGATTAACTCAGCCCACAGAGGATTGTCTAGACTGGATCAGTTGAATCGGCTTTTTCTCTGTAAAAGTCACCAAGAAGGTTTCTATCCCCTGACTACAAATTTTCCTAGAAAATGTTTGAAAACATTACACATAATTCACACTCACCTGTCTCTGCTGCACCCAAAACATCCATCTTGTCACGGATGGCGGAGGGCAGAGCCAGAGCTTGGATCGGGGTTGGAGAAGAAAACCCTAAAAAGCTGAGAGCTTGGAGGACCGGAGGTGGAACGTAGAGATCCTTCCATGCTGAGACGTCCACATTCTTCCCGGCCGCCCTGGATAAAGCCCTGGCCGCCCAGTTCTTCGGCTTCTTTGTGGGTTTGGCAGCTGGAGTCTCGTCTTGCGTCTTGGGCTCTTTAACCTTCTGCTTTTTCTTCCTCTTCCTCTTTTTGTTTTTCGATGGCTGAGGATTCTTTTCTTCTTCTACCACCACTTCTTCATTAGACGCAGCCACGTCACTATCTTCCTTCTCCTCATCTTCTTCCTCCTCCTCTCCAAATATTATTTCCTCCATCTCATCGTCTGACTCATCTCTTGGTTTCTTGGCTTTCACGTTGTTCTTGCGTTCTTTGTTTTTCTTCCGGCCAGTAACCTTTCCCTCCCCGTCCTCTTCTTCCTCGTCAGGACCGCGTTTCCTTTTTCTCACATCTTTGATCAACTCATTGGACGTCCTCACTAATTTATAGTCGGTCAGTTCCTCAAAGCAGATGATTTCATCAATGTTCTCTTCTGCAAAAAGACTGGGGTCCAGCGCCACTGGCTTCCATTTTCCAGTTATTTTGATGCCTTTCCTCTGCAGCTTTGTCTGGGTCCGGCCGCCTTTTTTAGATTTCTGCGGCTTCATTTCACTTCAAACCTGGAAAAACAAAAGGGTTTTAAAAAAAAAAAATTGACATCTAAAACACTTTTCTCCATCCTAAAATAAGTAAAAAAAAAAATAAAAAAATGTCCGATCTATGAAAGTGCAAAATTAAACCATAATGTAAAAACTAAGAAGAAAAAAAATGAATCAAAACGCCAGAATTGCTGTTTTAAGATCAATGCACCTGACCCAAGATATTTCAGAAAAAAAAGTGATAACTTTTTGGGTTAATATGTGAAATTATCATTAAAAATATCGGCTTGCCAGACAAAAAAAGGAGATCTCACACAGCGAGTGCTCCACCGATGGAAGCAGCGACTTTTGGGTCTCAAATAATAGCGACACAATCCAAATTTTTTTTTTTAAAGTTCAAAAATTTTTTAAACTATAAAAATGCCAAATTTGTTATCGCTGAGAGCGGCAGAATCTTGCTTCCAGGTACCCAAGACACAGCGGCCGACTCACGTGCTTTTTCAGCTGCTCACGGCTCGAGGATTTCTTATTCCGATTTTCCGGACATTATATGGTAAAAAGAACGACGTTATTTTACGACTCGTCCACAGAAAACAACCAGGGGAGCGAGAAATAAAAGGGACGGCTCCACGAAATTATGGAAACAGAACGAAGCAGCTCCCGGCGTCACCGCTGCCGACATCCCTGTCACCAAATTACAGTACAAGCGTCCTGATAATCGAAGGACAATCCCAGACTGAAACAATGTAGCGACACCTCAGCTATGACAAGACTCCGCTCAGGGCAGGACATCAGACTCCTCAGGTGACTAGGGCTAATATTCCCTCAGTGTGTGTCCGTACAGACATGCTGGGACTCCTAGTTCCTCACAGGTCCACTCCCCGGAGCTGCCCCATCACTGGCTCATATTTACCTCCGCTCTGAGCGGGGACAGGATCACTACTCGATCACCAAACACGCTGCTCACAAGGAAGTCGCCATTACCGTGTGATGTCATCGGAAAGGGACAGAAGAACAAGCTTTATTAACAGCTAAACTTCCGAACACTGCGGGCAGCCCCGCTCATATCAGACTCCAGTCCTGTCTGCTGTAATTACTGCGCCACCGAGACTCCACGTCATGTACAGCTCTTACTAGTAACTACAGGCAGAACTGCACGTCATCTCTGTAATGCAAGATACCAGGAAGCTTCGCCACATTAGGGGGCACAGAGGGTGTAGGGAGTCATTACATCTAGTCTACATACATTACTGGTCCTGTATCATACCCCAGAGCTGCACTCACTATTCTGCTGGTGCAGTCACTGTGTACATACATTACAGATCCTGTACTGATCCTGAGTTACATCCTGTATTATACTCCAGAGCTGCACTCACTAATCTGCTAGTGCAGTCACTGTGTACATACATTACATTACTGATCCTGAGTTACCTCCTGTATTATACTCCAGAGCTGCACTCACTATTCTGCTGGTGCAGTCACTGTGTACATACATTACATTACCAATCCTGAGTTACATCCTGTATTATTCTCCAGAGCTGCACTCATTATTCTGCCGCAGCAGTCACTGTGTGCATACATTACAGTACTGATCCTGAGTTACATCCTGTAGATCTTTTATTATAAAAATGAAAAACATAACAACAATAATAGCAGAAAACATAACAAAAATATTAGCCAGAAAATAATCAGTATACTGAACACTGGTCCAGCCGCTCATTCTCTCCTCTCACACATATTATACAGAATAACTACTTTGACCTTCAGGTCCGGTCACCAAACAAAATAATAATAACAAATAAAATAAACAATGGCAAACAAAGACTATATACATGAACTTTTTTTTTTTTTTTTTAGTTTTAAATAAAATAACTACAAATTAAACAAATATATACAATACTACAAGCTATCCTCCATTCCCAACCCCCCGCACTGACCTGAGAGCTGGTCCTGCGTCTCATGCCTCAGTCCATGTCCAACGTCCATAGGCCAGATCAGGCAGTGCCAGTTTTTCACCCAAACAACCCGGTGTCCCATAGTCCCACAAGATAATCCCACCTCCCCCCCTTTCCCACCACCCAACCTAAGACCTACACCCAAATCTATATCCCCATATACAATATATACAATATATACAGCAGCACACACCACAATAATTACAAAACACGAAGCCCAAGTTCGGCGCCTGCAGCCCTACATCACTGTATAATGATCAAACAAAACAAAAATCTACAGTGTCAGCAGCAGCCCACCACCAGGAAAGGAGATGACCAGACTAGGGCACACTAAAAGAAAAGCCCCTCCAGAGGAGCGCGGCCCTCCGTGCGCCCAGTCTCCCATACTCCAGAGAGCGCACCTTCACCAGGTCACCGAGTATGGTCCTAAATACATCGTCCACTGGGAGGATTTTTCGTTGCGTCGATACTAAGCACCGTGCGTTCCACATGTGATACCTAACCACTGCGCTAACTAGAAATAAGGTGCAGCGGTCCCGACCACCCAGGTCTCCGAAAGCTCCATAGGCCCATTCCGCATAGGAGAGACCGGCCAGCCGAGACCAGCCAATGAAGGCGCCCACCCTGTTGTACACCTCTGTGTTGAAGGGACAATGAAGCAGGAAGTGGTCCATGCTTTCCAGCAAGGTACCACAATGCTCCCGAGGACAATTCCTGTCCTCAGAGCTCCTACACTTCAGATTGTCCCTCACACACAGTTTCCCATGGAAGCAGCGCCAAGCCAAGTCCCAAAACTTCGAGGGGATCCTGATAGAATTCAAAAGATGCAAACCCAGCCCAAGATCCCGACTTGGGCAGTCCCTGAGCGCCAGAGGCCTCTGGAAATGGGTCAACAGAACCCTACTGTCAAGTAGTTGCCTTGGCAGAGTCCTGATCTCCCACATTCCCAGACCCCACCGACGAATTACCTTCAGAACCAAGGTAGCGTAAGCCGGAAGATGTCCATGCGGTGTGCGAAGATCCTTCACTTGCCCTCCTGTCTCCCATTCCTGGAAGAAAGGCTGAAACCATCCCCTACAGGAGAATACCCACGGAGGAGCCCTCTCTTTCCAGAGGTTTGCGATATTGATCTTAATGAAGGTATCCACAAGGAATACCACAGGGTTGACCATACCCAACCCTCCTAGTCTCCTCGTACGGCAAGTAACCTCCCTCTTGACCAGGTTCAGTCTATTCCCCCATAACAGTTGGAAGAACAAACTGTAGACCCGAGTCCAGAGAGATTCCGGCAAGATGCACACACTGCCCAGATAAATCAGTAAAGGGAGCAGGTAAGTTTTGCTCAGGTTTACCCTTTCCCTTAGGGTCAAAGACCAACCCTTCCATTGGTTCACCTTCTGAGTGGCGATCTCTAGCCTGCTGTCCCAATTTTGTTTGGGGTAGTCCCCCTGGCCAAATTCGATGCCAAGGACTTTTGCAGAGACTTTGGGTCCTGGAAGGGTGTCCGGGAGCTCAAAACCAGGATCTCCTCCTCCCAGCCAGAGACTCTCACACTTATCCCGGTTGATCTTGGACCCGGATGCCTCCGAGTAGCGATCTACCTCTGACATCAGCCACCCTGCCTCCTCGTGAGAGGAAGCAAACACAGTGACATCATCGGCATACGCCACCACCCTCAGAGTGGCTTCCGGTGCTGCCTGATCCATCCCGATCCCGGCCAACGGTCCACGCTCCACCCTCCTAAGAAGAGGGTCAATCGCAAACACGTACAGCAGCGGGCTCAAGGGACAACCCTGGCGAACACCGGACCCAACCTCAAAAGAGCTACCAATCCAACCATTCACAAGCGGGAAACTCTCTGCCCCACTGTACAAGGTCTTAAGCCAATCAACAAACCCCCCCGGCAGGCCATATCTCAGAAGGACAGACCAGAGGTACTCGTGATTAACCCGATCAAACGCTTTTGCCTGGTCCAGTGACAGCATGTACCCCTTCCAGTGACCAGCCCTACCCTGCTCCACTGCCTCTCGGACACAGAGCACAGCACTAAATGTGCTGCGGCCTGGAACAGAGCAATGCTGGGCCCCCGAAAGGAGTCGGGGTGCAAATTTCACGAGCCGATTAAACAGCACCTTTGCCAGAACCTTCCTGTCTGCATTGAGAAGCGCTATGGGACGCCAATTCTCAATGCAAGACGGGTCCTTACCCTTTGACAAGATGATCAGAGCAGACCTCCTCATTGACTTCGGCAGAGTGCCCGAGGAAAGACACTCATTGAATACCTCAGTCAAGAGGGGAACCAAAACGTCCTTAAAGGTCTTATAGAATTCAGATGTTAAGCCATCTGGACCAGGCGATTTTTTGGGAGCAAGCCCTTCAATCGCCAACTGAACTTCCTCTTCCCTGATCATTTCTGTCAAAACGTCAAGAGAGGGGTCTACCCCTGGTTCGGGGACAGCTTCTGCCAGGAAAGCCGACATCTCATCCCAATCAAGATCCCTCTTCCCCAAGAGGTGCGAGTAGAAGGATCTGACAACCTCCAGGATCCCTGATCTGGATCGCCTCAGGGACCCCGTAGTGTCGACCAGTCCTGTAACCACTTTACTATTCACTGACATCTTGCAGTTTCTGTAAGGGTCGGGCGAGCGGTACTTCCCGTAATCCCTCTCAAAAACCAAAGATGCGTGTCTATCGTACTGACACCTCATAAGCAAAGATTTCACTCTGGAGATCTCCTCGCGGCTACCTCCAGTTGAGACAAGATGCTCGAGTTTCCTCCTCAGACCCTGATACAGGCGGTACCTGCTCAGACTCCTGAGGCTCGAGAGCTGGCGGAAGAATCTCGCCACCCTTTCCTTGAACATCTCCCACCACTCTGACCTACTACTACAAAGATCCAGTAAGGGTACCTGGCTCTGAAGAAAATCCTCAAAGGACTGTCTTATCTCCGCTTCTTCCAAGAGAGACGAATTGAGCCTCCAAAAGCCTCTTCCCATCCGGAGGGTCTCTGTAACATTCAGAGAAAACAAAATTAAACAGTGGTCGGAGAACTCCACCTCAACAACAGACACTGCTGAAGAGACAGCTTCCTCCTTTAAATAAAACCTATCTATTCTGGACCTACAGTTACCTCTATGATAGGTGAACCCCTCGTGGCCTGGGGTGTGCCGAATGTGGACATCCACCAGGCGAGCCTCACTAGCTATACTATTAAGGGCGACACTATCATAAGTCAGCTTGTCTCTGGAACCTCCTCTATCTCGGGGCCTCGTGACAGCATTGAAGTCCCCTCCAAAGACAACCTGCCGACTTGTAAAAAGGTAGGGCTTGATCCTCATAAAGAGACACTTCCGGTCCCACTTAGATTGGGGACCATAGATGTTAATGAGCCGGAGCTCTTGTCCCTTCATGAGGACATCTAAGATCAGGCACCTCCCCATTTCTAACTCAATAACCCGTCGGCATTCCACCGGTGCGGTAAAAAGGACCGGCACTCCGCTATACGGCTCGGCCGCAAGAGACCAATAGGAGGGCCCGAGTCTCCACTCCCTCTTAGCTTTAAACACATCTGCCATGTTTGGCAGCCTGGTCTCTTGCAAAAAGAAAATGTCAGCTTCAACCCGGCTGAGAAAATCAAAGGCCGCAAATCTAGCTGTATTTGACTTTATGCTGGCGACATTAATGGACGCCAGCGTCAACGGAGTGGGTTCCGCCATCATTGGTGATTGAGTTAGATGGCTTTCTTTTTCCCACTCCCCTTATCCTCTGCCTCAGAGGAGGAATCCTTCCCACTCTTTAATGACATGGAGGTATCCATTTCCACGCGTTTTTTATTTTTTTCGTCCTCGTCTCCGGACTCTGGGCCAGTCCCTCCCTCCAAGGATCTTACGTTCCCAGAAGGAGGAGACTCGGCGCCCCCTGTGAGCCCCGCCGAAGCCAGAACCTCACCCTCAGCTTCCTCCTCAGAGGAAGAGATGTTTTCAAGGGCTTGGAACCGGTTAGAAAGACCAACCAGAGGGGAGTCGGTTTTTCCTTCCTTAGGTACCTTGGTCAGAGTGAGAGAAAATTTTTTATCTCCCTTCTTTCTCTTCTTTTTGGTGCCGAGCTTACGCTTGTCCTCTAGCCACTGCCTATTATCCTCATCCATACTTTCATAATGGGAGGACTCTGAGGCAGTGGCACTCTCCTCCCTGTGGATCCTCCTGACCTCCTCATCCAACTCATCATCCCTTGGGGCCTCAGCAGCAAGACTGGCATCCAGGACAGGGGCCGCCCCAGTAGCCCGAGGCTCGCCCAGCTCTCTATCCTGTCTGCGCTTGTCTAGACGCCTTAGCTGGGCAGGCGTCTTTTTATTGCTTTTCTTCCTTGGCCCCTCAGCTCCCTCACCCTTGCTAGTCCCTTCCCCAGCAGAATCAGCCTCACGGCTTTCTCCCACCGGGGTCACGACTGCGTTAGCGAAGGAGCGAGGACAACGGCTGAATGGGTGACCTAACTCACCACACAGGTGGCACCTAATCTCCACACAAGATGCAGCAAGATGGCCGACATCCCCTGCGCTGAAGTGTGTGGGGTCGCCGCACTTGTGACAGAGCTTCGGTTGCCCCTGGTAGAAGACCAGGATACGATCCCTACCCAGGAAGGCAGATGATGGTATGTGGGCAACCGTACCACCTGAACGCTTAAGTTTTACCATAAACGTCCAGGCCCCTGACCAGATACCAAACTCGTCACGGTTTTTCTTTGGCATCTCCACTACCTCTCCATACCGGCCAAGCCACGTCATGATGTCATAACAAGAAAGCGACTCGTTACATGTCATCACGGTCACTTTCTTGACTTGATTTTGGCGAGACACCGCCTGAACGGCAAAGTCTCGCCAGCCGGGCTCATTTTTTGCCAACTCATAGTTCGACCAGAAAAGTTCAAGCCCCTCCGGCCGAACAAAGCTGACATCAAACTCAGGTATGGAATAGGGATGTATCAAGGCATAGATGTCAATTGCCTTGAAGCTCATCCTCAGCAGGAGCTCCACAACCTTCGACCTTGGAGGACACGCATCACTGCCCCTCCACCGAAGACGGACCACATTCCTACGCACACTACCCGGCCCGGCTGTTGGGAGGGACCACACTGTATCCCCCCCTCTTTGCTCTCGGAAGGCCCCGAGGCCATGCCTCTCTATCCAGAAGGATAGATCAACCTCTCGACCCTCTACCATTAGTGATCTCTCTCCCTTCTTTAGAGCCTCCAGGAGACGCCGTTGAAACATGCCGTCCCCAGAGCCCAGAGACGAGGAGGACGCCCTATTTCCCCCAGAGGTGACAGCGGCATAACTCCTGACAGGTGCTGCCACCACCGGGGGGGCAACCGGACCAGTGACCACATCCACACCAACAGTATCACCATTACCCACCTCCATAACCTCCTCACCCTCCACCAAACCAGCAACCACACCACTAGACAAAGAGTTTTCCTCATCCATACCCACCACCACATTCACTCCTGCTGGACCAGTGACAACAGGGGGTGACATTTTGGCCTCCGCATCATCAGGCACAAGGGGCTGAGTCTCCTCCACAGAACTGGAGGTGACCTCACCCCTGGTTTTATGTGTGCCCTCCGCATCATCAGTTGATATTTTCCGCTGCTTCATGGTTGCTACCAGGCGCCGCTGATCTTTCGCTGCTGTGAGGCACCGCTGATCCTTAGCATCAGGATCTTGTTGACCAGCGGCGCCAACACAGAACAGGACTTTGGTGGGAGGACCGGAACGCCCAGCCCCGGTAACCCCCTCACACTGCCGCCGCTCCTCAACTAAGTGATCAGCGGCAACAGCATTCAGGGGCACCGAGGCTACCGGAGCTGCCCCTGACACCGGGCTGCTCCCCCCTCCCACTGGGGAGCGCACCACAGTATCGTGGCCTGATTTTTCGCCCGCCGCCGGGCCGCCCTCACTGTCCAGCCTCTCGGCTGATGCACCTGCTGCTACGTCCCTGCTACTACAAGCAGAAACGGAGCTCTGCGCCTCACTACCGTGCTTTGTAATCTCCCCGTGCCTTTGCACCGGATCCACAGCAGAACCCGGGCTGGGCTGGGCAACGGGGCTTATACAGCGAGCTGACCCTGCAGCCGACTCAGGGGGTACAGGGAGGGGGGCATACACATAGCTTACCGCTTCCTGCAGCTTAGGTTTGATCTTCTTCACCTTTTTTTTCCGGCCCCCAGGTGCCTCCTCTGGCAAATCATCACCAAGATGGAAGTTCTGAAGGCACACTGGGGACTCCAGGAGCTTGATCTCTGCCATTAGTGCCCCTCCCTGGTCGATGTCACTGTCCTCCCCAGAGCCAGCAGAACTGCGACGAGATGTCATTGTCGCCTGTCCAGCAGGGAGCTCGCTGCACGTGGCCTGTGAGTGACTAAGCAGGCTGCCAGGTGGGGCTTTCTGCTGGTCATCCTCCTTCTTATCATCATCATCATCATCATCATCCACCTGGCTCCCAGGCTGCAGCCCTATCTGCCTTTGCTCTCTGTTATCAGCCATTTCTCTAAATCGGTCTTCATTTTGCAATTTTTCTTTAAATGGTCCACTTTTTTCTTGGATAAACGCTTTTCTTACCTCCAGGTCATTAATTTCAAGCTTCAGCCTCTTTACCTCCGCCTGGAATTGCGTCTTCCTGGGTCTGGAGGCGCCTGCAGCTTTTGCGCTTGTGCAGCGCAGCTCCTCCCGGAGCCTTCTCAATCTCTTGCTTGCTTCTTCATACTCACGAAGGTGGCTCATGACCCGGGAGGCATAGGTGGACACAGACTCCCGGGGTCTCTGCAGCGCCCAACCCTCCTCAGTGAGGTCGGCCTCACCTCCGTGAGCACTCAGCTTTCCTCCGGAAGGGCCGTCATCCTGCACGCTAGCAAGCTTCTCCTCCATGGAAGCCTTGCGGCTTCTCTGGGTCTCTGCAGACCTGGGGGGAGTAGGAGCCACATTGCTGCGACTCCTGGTGGAGCGTCTCACAACCGAATCTTCTGATGTGCAGGCTGGTTGCTGGTTCTTTCTGCCCCCCGCCAGCCTGGTCCGGGAAGCAGAAGCCTGGGACTTGGCCCCCTCATTCATCCCAGGAAACCCACTCACTCCCTGGGTAAGAGAGAGAGCAGGTACCCGGGCGGAGAGGTGGTGGTTCCCAGGAGCTCAGGAGCACACAGCAGGTTCAGCAGCGACCGCACCCACAATCAGCACAGTGAGTAGCAGCTGAGCAGAGCTGCACCCACTATCCTGCTGGAGCAGTCACTGTGTACATACATTACATTACTGATCCTGAGTTACATCCTGTATCTCTTTTTTATTATAAAAGTACAAAACAAAACTTACAGGCAAAGCTTACAGACAAACTCAATAACAAAACAAATTATTCACAGTCCCTAAAAGTCCAATGTCCAGCATATTTATACAA
Source organism: Ranitomeya variabilis (assembly GCF_051348905.1). Lineage (NCBI taxonomy): Eukaryota > Metazoa > Chordata > Amphibia > Anura > Dendrobatidae > Ranitomeya > Ranitomeya variabilis. Next base: position 726,287,059 of record NC_135232.1, read on the forward strand.
ACAAAATGTTCCTCCATTTCATTAATACCCCCAGCAAGGGAAGAGACCTCAACCTATATCCTTTTTCCTCTCCCCTTGTACCTTTTTCCCTCATACACACATACCCATGCATTCATCCCTAGAAAAATAAACAAAAGTCGGCCAACTGCCCTAAAGAAAGCAAATAGGCCACCTGGCCAAAACTTAATCATATATTTTATATATATATATATATATATATATATATATATATATATATTTTTTTTTTTTTTTTCCTTTCTTTTTTTTCCTCCTAAACTAAACCACCACCATTCCCCCAAAGGTCCCACGAAAGTTTGTGGCCTATCACACCAGGTCCCACGAGAGTTTGTGGCCTATCACACAAGGTCCCACGAGAGTTTGTGGCCTATCACACAAGGTCCCACGAAAGTTTGTGGCCTTCACTATACAACAAGGTCCACAGAAGTTTATGGCCCTTTTATCCTCTTCTTGGCATCCCGCCGGACGTCCATTCTCCAAAACCCATCCCCCCACCCCCCAAGAAACCCCCCACCCCACCTAAACTATATCCCCCCTACACGCATCATAGTACACATGTAACATATATACAACCTTATAATAACATATAATCAATAATAACATAATAACCAATACACACTTTAACCATGACCAAAGAACAGGCCCAAGTTCAATGCTTGCAAGCCCTATACCCGGGTTACCAATTACAAAACAAAAATCTATAAGTGAGGGTTACAGCCCACCACCAGGAACTGGAGACCATAGAGGCTCTCACCCTAATCTACCGCACATCACCCTGACCCTCCCTAACAACACAAAAGAGAAAATCCTGTCCCTATAGCTCTACCAATCTCTCCCTACCTGCCCCTACCTGTCCCTCACTGACCCTCACTACCAACCTAATACTAACTACCTGTCCCTAAAGACTGTCCCTCCCTGTCCCTACACATCTATCTGACCCTACAAAATAAAGATAAAAAGATAAAAAAGACTAACTCAACCCTATCACAGGCACACAGAACCTAACTCTCCCTAGGGCACATTAAAGGAGAAACCCCTCCAAAGAAGAGAGGCCCTCCCTGCACCCAGCCTCTCAAACTCCAGCAAGCGCACTTTTGCCAGGTCACCCAGGATGTTCCTAATCACCTCTTCCCTGGGGAGGACTTTCCGCTGAGTAGACACTAGACACCGTGCATTCCACGTGTGGAACCTAGTTACTAAACTAACTAAGAAAACAGTGCCCCGATCTCGGCCACCAAGGGACCTGAATGCCCCATAGGCCCACTCCGCATAGGAAAGGCCTGCCAGCCTAGGCCAGCCAATGGAAGCACCCACCCTGCTGTAGACCTCTGTATTAAAGGGACACCGAAGCAGGAAATGCTCCATGCTTTCAAGCATACCGCCACACTCTTCGCGGGGACAATCCCGGTCATCAGAGCATCTGCACTTCAGGTTGTCCCTCACATACAGCTTCCCATGGAAGCAGCGCCAAGCCAAGTCCCAAAACTTCAAGGGGATCCGCTTAGAGTTCAATAACCCGAGCCCCACCTCCAGATCCCAGCTTGGGCAATCCCTGAGCGCCAGGGGCTTCTGAAAGTGGGTCAACAGGACCCTATTGTCAAGTAACCTTCTCGACATGGTCCTGATCTCCCACACTCCCAGACCCCACCGACGGATCACCTTCAGAATCGGGGTAGCATAAGCCGGAAGATGCCCATGAGATGTTCGAAGGTCCTTTACCTGCCCTCCTGTCTCCCATTCCTGGAAGAAAGGCCGAAACCACCCCCTACAGGAGAATACCCACAGAGGAGCCCTCTCTGACCAGAGGTTGGCGATGTTTGCCTTAAGAAAGGTGTTTACTAGAAACACCACTGGGTTGACCATACCCAACCCTCCTAGTCTCCTCGTGCGGTACGTGACCTCCCTCTTGATTAGGTTCAGCCTATTTCCCCATAACAATTGGAAGGCTGTAGACCCGTGTCCAAAGAGGCTCTGGCAAGATGCAGACGCTGCCCAAATATATTAGCAAAGGAAGCAAATAGCCCTTGGCAAGACTAACCCTTTCCCTTAGGGTCAAAGACCAACCCTTCCACTGATCCACCTTCTGGGCGGCAATCTTAAGTCTGCCCTCCCAGTTTTGCTGGGGATAGTCCCCCGGGCCGAAACTGATGCCTAATATTTTTGCTGTGGCCTGAGGCCCTGGAAGGATGTCCGGGAGATCAAAACTTGGATCTCCCCCTCCCAGCCAGAGACTCTCACACTTGTCCCGGTTGATCATGGAACCGGATGCCACCGAGTAGCGTTCAACCTCAGACATCACCCAATCTGCCTCCTCTCTCGAGGATACAAAAAGGGAAACATCATCAGCGTACGCCACTACCCTCAAGGCGGCCTCTGGCTCCGCCTGGTCCATCCTGACTCCCACCAACGGTCCACGCTCCACCCTCCTTAAAAGGGGGCCGATCGCAAACACGTATAACAGCGGGCTCAGAGGACAGCCCTGGCGGACACCAGACCTCACCTCAAAAGGGTGTCCGACCCAACCGTTCACGAGCGGAAAAGTCTCTGCCCCATTGTATAAAACTCTCAACCAATCAACAAACCTCCCAGGCAGACCATACCTCAGAAGGACGGACCAGAGGTACTCATGGTTAACCCGGTCAAAGGCCTTCGCCTGGTCTAAGGACAGCAAGTACCCCTTCCAGTGACCTGCCTTGCCCTGCTCCACTGCCTCCCGGACACCGAGCACAGCACTAAATGTACTGCGGCCTGGAACAGAGCAGTGCTGGGCCCCCGAAAGGAGCCGGGGCGCAAACTGCACCAACCGATTAAAAAGCACCTTTGCCAGAACCTTTCGGTCCGTATTGAGAAGCGCTATGGGACGCCATTTCTCAATACGGGACGAGTCTTTACCCTTTGACAGGATAATCAGGGCTGACTTCCTCATTGAACTGGGTAGAATGCCCGAGGAGAGGCACTCATTAAAAACCTCAGTCAAGAGGGGGACCAAAGAGTCCCTAAAAGTCTTGTAGAACTCGGATGTTAAGCCATCCGGACCGGGCGACTTTTTGGGCCGGAGCCCATCAATCGCCCGTCTCACTTCCTCTTCCCTGATTGCTTCTGCCAAAACATGAAGAGAGGGGTCATCCCCTGGCTCAGGGATGGTTTCAGTCAGGAAAGCCGACATCTCATCCCGATCAGGATCCCTCCTCCCCAAGAGGTGCAAGTAGAAGGATCTGACCACCTCCAGGATCCCTGATTTGGATCTGTTCAGGGACCCCGTACTGTCAATCAGTCCTCTCACCATCTTACAATTCACTGACAACCTGCAGTTTCTGTAAGGGTCGGGCGAGCGGTACCTCCCGAAATCCCTCTCAAAAACCAAGGATGTGTGCCTATCATACTGGCACCCCTTGAGCAAGGTCTTCACCCTGGAGATTTCCTCTCGGTCCCCTCCAGTCGAGACGAGCTGCTCGAGTTTCCTCCCCAGCTCCCGATACAGGCGGTACCTGTTCAGGCCTCTGAGGCTCGAGAGCTGACGGAAGAACCCCGCGACCCTTCTTTTGAAGATCTCCCACCACTCAGACTTACTGCTACAAAGACCCAAGAGAGGTACCTGGCTCTGAAGAAATTCCTCAAAGGACTGTCTTACTTCCGCCTCTTCCAGAAGGGACGAATTCAGCTTCCATAGGCCTCTCCCCATCCGGGGGGTCTCTGTAACATTCAAAGTAAAGAAAATGAAACAGTGATCGGAGAACTCCACCTCAACAGCGGACACTGCAGAAGAGACGGCTTCCTCCTTTAAAAAAAACCTATCTATCCTAGACCTACTGCTTCCCCTAAAAAAGGTGAAACCCCCGTGACCTGGGGTGTGCCGGATGTGGACATCCACCAGGCGAGCTTCGCTTACTATGCTATTCAAGGCTACGCTATCATAAGCCAGCCGGTCTCCGGGGCCTCCCCTATCACGGAGTCTGGTTACAGTATTAAAATCCCCACCGAAGACCACCTGCCGGCTCGTAAAAAGATAGGGCTTGATCCTCAGGAAGAGACATTTACGGTCCCACTTGGATTGTGGGCCATAGATATTGATGAGCCGAAGCTCCTGTCCCCTCATGAAGACGTCAAGGACCAAACATCTCCCCATTTCTACCTCGATCACCCGTCTGCATTCCACCTCCACGGTCTTAAAAAGGACCGCTACCCCGCTATACGGCTCGGCCGCAAGAGACCAGTATGAGGGCCCACTCCTCCATTCCCTCTTTGCTTTGTAGATGGACCCCAGGTCCGTTAGTCTGGTCTCCTGCAAAAATAAAATATCAGCCTCAACCCGGGTGAAAAAATCAAAGGCCGTAAATCTAGCCGTATCTGACTTTATGCTGGCGACATTAATCGACGCCAGAGTCAACGGGGTAGGTTCCGCCATCATAGTGATTGAGTTAGATGGCCTGTTTTTTAACCGTACCCCCTGATTTCCTCTCCCCTTCTGAGGAGGAGCCCGACTCACCCCTCCTCTTTAAAGATACCGAGGTGTCCATATCCTCCTTTATAGCACTGGATTTCCCAGAAATAGATTCCTTGCCCCTGGACCCCGAGGTAGTCCCCCCTCCAGAGGAGTGTGAATCCCCCGGAGGACAGACCTCACCACTCCCCGAAGGCACCCCAGATGTTGCGACCGGCCCCTCACCCCCGACCTCTGACACAGCAGAGTCATCGAGGGCTTGGAACCGATTGGAGAGGGGGATCAGAGGGGAGTCAGCGAGCCCTTCCGTAGGCACCCCAGTGGCCAGGGGGGGGGGCTTAGATTTTTTAGCCTTGTTCTTCCTCTTCTTCCGACTCTTACCGGTACGATTGTCACCCATTTTTTTAGGCTGTGCCACCACCTCTTCATCCAGACTTTCATACTGGGAAGAGTTATCAGAAGCAGCCAACTCCTCCCTCTCCATCCTCCGGATCTCCTCGCTCACCGCCTTCTCCCCCAGGGCCTCAGAGGCTTCGGCTGCCGTCTCCAGGGTGGGGGCAGTCATCACCCCAGTTGCCTGAGGCTTATCCTGCCCCCTGCCCTTACGGCTCCTCACCTGTTGCCACTGGTGGGCAGATGTACCAGCCTCGCCTTTCCTCACCGACCCCTCAGCTCCCCTCATGCCTCCACCCTCAGCCACAGCAGAAGTTGCACCACCGGGGACCCCCCCTTGGCTCCCCCCTGCCGGGCCAGAGATGGTGCTGGAAAAGGAACGGGGGCAGCGGCTATACGGGTGACCTAGGTCACCACACAGGTGACACCTAATATCACCACAGGCCGCGGCAAGATGGCCTACCCCGCCACACAAGGCACATTTCTGTACCTTGCAGCCTGCGCTGAAGTGGCGGGGATCACCGCACCTGTGGCAGACCTTCGGTTGCCCCTGGTAGAAGATCTGGATTCTGTCCCTCCCCAGAAATGCTGAGGAAGGGATGTGGGTGACCGTACCTCCTGAAACCTTCAACTTTACCATGAAGGTCCAGCCCCCTGACCAAATGCCAAACTCGTCCCTATTTTTTTTAGGGACCTCGGTGACTTCCCCATAACGGGAAAGCCACGTCATTATGTCGACCCCAGAGAGTGACTCGTTACTTGTCAGAACGGTCACCCTCTTTATACTATTTTGGCGAGACACCGCCTGCACGGCAAAGTCTCGCCAGCCGGGCTCCCCCTTTGCCAGTTCGAAATTCGACCAGAAAAGCTCCAAGCCCTCTGGCCGAACAAAACTGACATCGAAGAAGGAGGTGCCAAACGGATGAATCAGGGCAAAGATGTCCGTCGCCCTGAAGTCCATCTTCAGAAGGAGCTCCACAACCCTCGCCCTTGGCGGGCACGCTTCACTGCCCCTCCACCGAAGACGGACCACATTCCGCCTGGCCACCCCCTGCCCGGCTGTCGGGAGGGACCAAACCGTTTCCCCTTCCCTTTTATCTTGGAAGGCAGCCTGGCCGTGTCTATCCAGCCAAAAGGCCAAGTCCACCACTCTTCCCTCTACTTCGATCGTCCGTTCTCCCTTTTTGAGGGCCTCCCGGAAGCGGCGCCGCAAAACGCTATCCCTGAGGTCCAGAGGCGAGGAAACCCCCTGACTAGACCCCGGGGCTCCAGCCACCACCCCCGAATAACTCCGAGAACCTGTGGCTGGGGGGGCAGATGGACCGGCCCCCTCCCCCCTTCTCCCACTACCATCAGACACCGTACTCACACTTGCCACCTTAGACGCACTGCCACTCGCATCCTCAACCATAGACACTTCCATACCCGCACCCTCCTCATCCACTCCATCAGTCACCCCACTCTCACTCACATGCACACTGGGGTCAGTTTTATTTTGCCTCACCTTTTGGGTATTTCCAGGTTCACTGCTACCGCCACCTACTGGTGGCATCCTCCCTGCTGGGGGGTTTGACACACACAGCGCTGCTGTCCCTTTAAGAGTCCTGCTGCCATGGGACTTAAGCAGCACAGCCTGACTTTCCACCACAGCAGGCACAGAGCCTCCTCCCTCACTGGCAGGTAGGAAGCCAGGAGCAGACCCACCTCCAGCTCCATCCTGCCTTGTCACCGGAGCCCCCACCGCAGGTAAGCCCCCAGACTCAGGGGACCCCGCCAGGCAGGCGCCCTTGCTGCTGTCTGCTGCAGTCCCTGCTCCATTGCTGGCTAAGACCATTTTTTTTCCTTTTCCTTGGGAAGCCACGCCCACAGCCTTCAGCCGCACAGCAGAGCTATCCAAAGCTGCATGTTACGCCTTCCCATACTTACCGTTCCGGCCGGCGCGCTCCCGACGCTCCTCCTCGCTCCTCTGTCCCTGCTTTCCTGGGTGCTCGTCCCTTTGCCGGTCCGCGCATGCGCAGACGGGCTTCTCTCACCGCACGGGCTTCTGGGAGTTCGTGACCCGATGGCTCCGCCCCCAATATGGCGGCGCCCATCGGGTATTTCACTCCTGCATTTGCCCAGGTTAGACGCCTTTGCGTCTATCGTGTTCGTCGGTTCCTTGCCGACAACCCCTTGGTCTCTTAGGCTCCACCAGCGTTTACCTTGTGCCCTACTCTGTCTCATTGTCTCCAGCCTCCGTGTTATTCCTGTGTTCCAGCCTCCGTGTTATCCCCGTGTTCCAGTCTCCGTACCAGTCCTGTGTTCCAGCCTCCGTACCAGTCCTGTCCTCCAGCCTCCGTACCAGTCCTGTGTTCCAGCCTCCGTACCAGTCCTGTGTTCCAGCCTCCGTACCAGTCCTGTGTTCCAGCCTCCGTACCAGTCCTGTGTTCCAGCCTCCGTACCAGTCCTGTGTTCCAGCCTCCGTACCAGTCCTGTCCTCCAGCCTCCGTACCAGTCCTGTGTTCCAGCCTCCGTACCAGTCCTGTGTTCCAGCCTCCGTACCAGTCCTGTGTTCCAGCCTCCGTACCAGTCCTGTCCTCCAGCCTCCGTACCAGTCCTGTGTTCCAGCCTCCGTACCAGTCCTGTGTTCCAGCCTCCGTACCAGTCCTGTGTTCCAGCCTCCGTACCAGTCCTGTGTTCCAGCCTCCGTACCAGTCCTGTGTTCCAGCCTCCGTACCTGTCCTGTGTTCCAGCCTCCGTACCAGTCCTGAGTTCCAGTCTCCGTGTCAGTCCTGTGTTTCCATCACTCCCTATCTACCGTGAATCTCCTTCACACCGGTTAGTACCTAACATTCTAGGCTAGGCTCTATCTGTGCGCCTCGGGGACACCACCTCTCTTGTATTCTCAGTCCCACCTCTGGCTCCCGTACTAGTCGTCCCTTTGGTTCCGGCTGTCGCGGCCTCACCCCCCTTGGGCCTGTCCCAAACACTCCCTGTATAGGGGGTGGTCCCATCTGGTCCGCTCGCCCTCGGGGGCTCTGAAGCCGTGACCCAGAGGGTCCACTTCTCGAGCCGTGATAGTACGCAAAGGCCATGGATCCCGCCGGAGCCGCAGCCGCTCAGAAGGAGTTAGTTTTCTTGCGGGAGAACCAGTCTCGAATGATGTCCTTCATGAAATCTATGGACTCCCGTCTCTCGGCCCTCCAGTCCTCCGATCCTGGAAATGCCTCTCAGCTGGCCAGTTTGCAGCAAGAACTGGCACAGCAGCGCGATGCCCAGTCCCATATTTTGGGGTATATGGCTTCTGTTGATAGTCGCCTTCTTTCCCTCCAGGCTGCCGCGTCTGTTCCCGCACCAGCTCTAGCACCTCATCCCACTCCTCGTTTGGCTAAGCCCCCTCGTTTCAATGGAGATCCCAAACAATGCCGGGGATTTCTCAATCAGTGCCGTCTTCACTTTGAGCTCCTTCCCTTGCAATATCCCACGGATCGGGCCAAGGTGGCGTTTATTGTTTCACATTTGGAGGGGGAAGCCTTAGCATGGGTTAATCCACTTTGGGAGCGGGATGACCCTGTGGTCCTCCAGCTCACTTCATTTTTAGAGACCTTTCGTCGAGTGTTCGATGAACCAGGTCGTTTGGCTTCCACCACCGAAGCCCTGTTTAATCTACAGCAGGGGTTCCTAACCGTAGGGCAATATGCTATTCAGTTCCGAACTTTAGCTACCGATTTGGGTTGGAATAACGAGGCATTAGTCGGGGCTTTCTGGCGGGGGCTTTCCAGTCGTATCAAGGATGAATTAGCTGGCCGGGATACTCCTACTATTTTGGAGGATTTAATTTCTTTAGCTACGCGAATTGATCTTCGTTTTCAGGAGAGAGCCCGGGAGAGAACATTTCCGCGTTCTTCTATGACTTCTCGCAGACCTCTCAGCCCTCGTCCTAGGGTCCCCCCTTCTGTTTCTGCTCCTGAACCGATGCAGGTGGATCGTGTTAGACTCTCCGAACAACGTCGCAAGGAGAGACGTACCCAGGGTCTCTGTTTTTACTGTGGCAGTTCCTCACATCTCCTTCGTGCCTGTCCTGACCGTCCGGAAAACTCCTCCGCCTAGGTCAGGTAAGAGAGGCCTCCCTAGGTACTAATGAAACCTCTCAACCCCTCACTTTGCCCGTTTTATTGCACGTACATGACAAACGTTTCTCTCTTGAGGCTTATTTAGACTCTGGAGCTGCAGGAAATTTTATTAGGCTTGAGGAGGTAATCAAATTCTCAGTTCCCGTTAAGCCGTTAGAGAACCCTCTTCTTCTCGCTTCAGTAGACGGGAGACCCCTGCAGGAGACTATTACTCAAGTCACGCACTCTGTGGAACTTCAGGTTGGGGCTCTTCATAGAGAGAGAATTTCGTTTTTAGTTTTGGCCAACATCTCTCACCCCATTCTTCTCGGTCTTCCCTGGTTGCGTCTCCACGAGCCCTTCCTGGATTGGCGTGGGGGCAGTATTCTTCGTTGGGGAGATTCCTGTCAGTCTCGTTGTCTGCTGCCGGTGCGCCCTGTTGGTGTCCCTTGTCCCTCTCCCATCCTCTCCGGGCTGCCCTCTGCTTATTCTTCTTTTTCTGATGTTTTTGACAAAAAGGAGGCGGAGTCTCTTCCGCCGCACCGACCTTACGACTGTCCCATTGACCTTGTTCCTGGTGCCGTGCCTCCTAGAGGAAGAATCTACCCGCTCTCGCCAGCAGAAACACAAGCTATGTCGGACTATGTTCAAGAGAATCTTGCTAGAGGCTTTATTCGGAAATCTTCTTCTCCAGCTGGCGCGGGCTTCTTTTTTGTGAAGAAGAAGGATGGTTCCCTTCGTCCGTGTATTGATTACAGAGGGTTAAACAACATCACCGTGAAGAACAAATACCCTTTACCGCTTATCTCTGAGCTCTTCGACCGACTGAGAGGTGCACGAATTTTTACTAAGCTTGATCTTCGAGGAGCTTATAACTTGGTTCGTATTCGTGCGGGAGACGAGTGGAAGACCGCATTCAACACTCGGGACGGTCACTACGAGTATCTGGTGATGCCGTTTGGGCTTTGTAATGCTCCAGCGGTGTTCCAGGAGTTCGTCAATGACATCTTTCGTGACTGCCTCTATACCAATGTTGTTGTCTACTTGGATGACATCCTCGTCTTCTCTCCTGATCTTTCCACTCATCGCCGAGACGTCCGCCGAGTCTTACTTCGCCTAAGGGAGAATCATCTCTTCGCAAAGTTCGAAAAATGTGTTTTTGAGCAGTCTTCCGTGCCTTTCTTGGGATATATTGTGTCTGAAGAGGGTCTAAGAATGGATCCAGAAAAGGTCTCTGCCGTTTTGAATTGGCCCCGTCCTTCGGGAACAAAAGCTATCCAGCGGTTCCTTGGCTTTGCCAATTACTACAGACAATTTATCCCTCATTTTTCCTCGTTGTCTAAACCAATCTCTGCTCTGGTCCGTAAAGGGGTTGATCCTAATCTCTGGCCTCCAGAGGCAGAGACAGCCTTCCAAACTCTGAAACAAGAATTTGCTTCTGCCTCGGTGCTTCATCGTCCTGATACCAACAGGCCTTTTACTCTTGAAGTGGACGCATCATCTTTTGGAGCCGGAGCTGTGCTTTTACAAAGATCCAATTCTGGTCGGTTGGTTTCCTGTGGCTTTTTCTCCAAAGCTTTTTCTCCCCCGGAACGCAATTATTCCATTGGTGACAAGGAACTGTTAGCCATCAAATTGGCCCTGGAGGAGTGGCGGTACCTTCTCGAAGGGGCAGTTCATCCTTTTGTTATTTTCACTGACCACAAGAATCTAGCCTATGTTCAGTCAGCCCAAAGACTGAATCCTCGACAAGCAAGATGGTCCTTGTTCTTCGGACGCTTCGACTTCGAGCTGCATTTCCGGCCTGGAGATAAGAACATCAGGGCTGACGCCCTGTCTCGGTCTTTTCAACCGTCAGATATAGAGGAGAAACCTGCGCACATTCTTGACCCAGCTAAGATTGTCTCTTTGGCTCCTCTCGATGTAATCTCACCGCCTTCTGGGAAGACTCTCGTTTCTAATTGTGACAAGTTAAAGGTCTTACATTGGGGTCATTCCTCCCAGTTCGCCGGACATGTCGGAGGTAAGAAGACTCTCTCCCTGATTTCTCGCCATTATTGGTGGCCTTCTCTTCGCCGGGATGTATTAGATTTTGTGGCTTCCTGTTCCACGTGTGCTCGGAATAAGGTTCCTCGACAGCTGCCTTCTGGGCCTATACTTCCTCTTCCTGTGCCATCGGTTCCATGGACTCATATTGCTATGGACTTTGTCACTGATTTACCAAGGTCTTCTAATTGCACTACTATTCTAGTGGTAGTGGACAGATTTTCTAAGATGGCCCACTTCATCTCTTTACCCGGACTTCCATCTGCTCCTGACCTTGCGAAGATTTTTTTACTTCAAGTTTTTCGGCTTCACGGATTTCCTCAGCACATCGTCTCTGACCGAGGAGTCCAGTTTACCTCCCGTTTTTGGAGAGCGCTTTGTGGCCTTATGAAGGTATCGCTAGATTTTTCCTCTGCTTACCATCCCCAGTCCAACGGTCAAGTGGAACGTACTAATCAAATCCTCATCTCTTATCTTCGTCACTTTTCCAATGCTCACCATGATGACTGGGTATCTCTTCTTCCTTGGGCAGAATTCGCCTACAACAACCATACTAGCGAATCCTCATCTAAGTCACCCTTTTTTATTGTTTTTGGGCAACATCCCGGCATTCCTCTCCCTGTTCTCCCCACCTCAGGCGTACCGGCGGCGGATTCCTTGTCCCAGGAGTTTTCCCAAATTTGGTTGGAGACTAAGGAGGCGCTAGTAAAAGCCAGTAGCAAAATGAAGCGGTTTGCCGACAAAAGGCGTTTGGATGTTCCTCCTTATCGACCTGGCGATAAGGTCTGGCTTTCCTCTCGCTATATCAGACTTAAAATTCCTTCTCAGAAGTTGGGTCCCCGATACATCGGCCCCTTTGAGATTTCTAGCCGAGTTAATGATGTAGCATACAAATTGAAATTACCCACCACTTTACGCATTCCTAACGTCTTTCATGTATCTCTCCTCAAACCCGCAATTTTCAATCATTTTCATTCTGTTCCATCTCGTTCTCATCAACCTGTCTCCTCTGATGCATTTTTTGAGGTTAAGAATATTCTCGCCAAAAAAACTGTCAAGGGCAAAACATTTTTTCTAATTGACTGGAAAGGGTTTGGGCCCGAGGAGAGGTCTTGGGAGCCTCTTGAGAATATCAATGCTCCTTTGGTTTTGAAAAAATTCCTTTCCAGCTCTAAAGAGAGGGGGGGTAAGAGAGGGGGTACTGTTACGCCTTCCCATACTTACCGTTCCGGCCGGCGCGCTCCCGACGCTCCTCCTCGCTCCTCTGTCCCTGCTTTCCTGGGTGCTCGTCCCTTTGCCGGTCCGCGCATGCGCAGACGGGCTTCTCTCACCGCACGGGCTTCTGGGAGTTCGTGACCCGATGGCTCCGCCCCCAATATGGCGGCGCCCATCGGGTATTTCACTCCTGCATTTGCCCAGGTTAGACGCCTTTGCGTCTATCGTGTTCGTCGGTTCCTTGCCGACAACCCCTTGGTCTCTTAGGCTCCACCAGCGTTTACCTTGTGCCCTACTCTGTCTCATTGTCTCCAGCCTCCGTGTTATTCCTGTGTTCCAGCCTCCGTGTTATCCCCGTGTTCCAGTCTCCGTACCAGTCCTGTGTTCCAGCCTCCGTACCAGTCCTGTCCTCCAGCCTCCGTACCAGTCCTGTGTTCCAGCCTCCGTACCAGTCCTGTGTTCCAGCCTCCGTACCAGTCCTGTGTTCCAGCCTCCGTACCAGTCCTGTGTTCCAGCCTCCGTACCAGTCCTGTGTTCCAGCCTCCGTACCAGTCCTGTCCTCCAGCCTCCGTACCAGTCCTGTGTTCCAGCCTCCGTACCAGTCCTGTGTTCCAGCCTCCGTACCAGTCCTGTGTTCCAGCCTCCGTACCAGTCCTGTCCTCCAGCCTCCGTACCAGTCCTGTGTTCCAGCCTCCGTACCAGTCCTGTGTTCCAGCCTCCGTACCAGTCCTGTGTTCCAGCCTCCGTACCAGTCCTGTGTTCCAGCCTCCGTACCAGTCCTGTGTTCCAGCCTCCGTACCTGTCCTGTGTTCCAGCCTCCGTACCAGTCCTGAGTTCCAGTCTCCGTGTCAGTCCTGTGTTTCCATCACTCCCTATCTACCGTGAATCTCCTTCACACCGGTTAGTACCTAACATTCTAGGCTAGGCTCTATCTGTGCGCCTCGGGGACACCACCTCTCTTGTATTCTCAGTCCCACCTCTGGCTCCCGTACTAGTCGTCCCTTTGGTTCCGGCTGTCGCGGCCTCACCCCCCTTGGGCCTGTCCCAAACACTCCCTGTATAGGGGGTGGTCCCATCTGGTCCGCTCGCCCTCGGGGGCTCTGAAGCCGTGACCCAGAGGGTCCACTTCTCGAGCCGTGATACTGCACCTGCATGGGCAGCGGGTGCCGAGGAGGCCACGCCCCCTGAGACCGGCCGCAGCTGGACCCCCAGAGCCAACCCAGAGCTGGATCCACCCCCAGGAATCCCCCCAGCGGTACCAGTCCCCTGAGGCACAGCACCCCCCACCACCACACCCTGGGCCACAAACAGCCTGGCCACAGCAACTCCAGCAGCCGGCCCCAGGCTAGGCCACTCGCCCTCAGCATCCACCAGCGGCGGTGCCCCCAATGCAGGAGGCCCCGACTTCACCGCAGACCCCGCCAGGGGAGGCCCCACCATTTTCTTTTTATGAGCCTGTAATGCCGAAGCCGCAGGCCCCTCCCCCTTTACTTTACTAGGTGCCTGGGTCCCCAGAAGCGATCCAGATTTAGCGGATCCGTAAGTGGGGGACCCGGACACCCCAGCGCTCACCGCCGGAGATGCGGTCCCGGCTGCCACTCTCTTGCCCACCTCTGGGCCACCTTCCACACCATGCTCCATATCAGACACATCACTACCCCCTCCGTTACCAGAAACAGAGGCAGCGCCCTGCGTGTCATGGCCTGTAATCTCCCCGCTCCCCCGCTGCGGACCCACAACAGAGCCCGAGCCGGGGTGGGTAGCGGGTGCCGCACAGCGGGACCGGGGGGCCCCAGAGAGGGGGACATACACATATTTCTCCACAGTAGATGTTTTCTTGTTATTCCTTTTCTTAACCTTCCTCTTCATCCCCCTCCTGGTTGCCTCGTCCTCACAGATCTCATCCCCGAACCTCAGCTGGTTAAAACAGACCGGGGACTCGATCTGCCGGATCTGCTGCATGACGAGGCAGCCCCCCTCGCTGCTACTACCACCATCCTCATCCTCCCCCTCGCTCCCGCTGTCCCCTGAAGGGCCAGAATCTGACGGGAGAGCCACCTGCTCGGGGGCTATTCCGCTATGTGACGCCTGGAGATCTCTTACCAGGCCACCAGGCGGTGGGTAGGGCGCGACCTCCTCCTCGCATTCCTCATCATCCTCCTCCACCACCTGGCCGGAGCTCCGTGACCCCTCCGGAGCCCCACCGGTCATGGCTCTGAACCGGTCGTCGTTCTCCAGCTTTTCACGGAAGGGCCCGCTGCCATCCAGGATCTCACACCTCCGGCTTTCCAGGTCTTGTATGGATTTTTTTATCTTCTTGACCGCGGCGGATAGCTCGGCCTTCCTATTGCCGGAGGCCCTGTCAGACCTGTCCTTAGCTACCCTCAACTCCCCCCAGAGGGATTTTAGCTTCCTTGAGGCGTCCTCATACTCGCAGAGGTGCGCATGGATGCGTGAACCATAGCCCACGGCGGATTCTCTAGCCGCCTTAGTACCCCAACCAAGGGGCACCGCTGCAGCACCCCTGCTCGTACTAGGCCTACCTCCGGGGGAAGGAGCCGCCGCGGCCTCAGGGGTCCTACGGGTCTTCATGCTGGATCCCTTGCCTGATCCTTGGCCAGATCTTGTGGCCCTAGCCGGAGTTGGAGTCCTCCCACCCCCCGCCGGCTTGGACCGGGAGGCGGGAGCCGGGGGCCCAGCCCCGGAGGCCAGTCCCAAAATGAGCCTTCTTTCCTGGGAAGGGGGCAGACAAAAAGTCCTGGATGAAAAAGTTTACCTCCCTTCCCAGGAGCTCTCTCTATGCAGCACACAGAGCACACGGCAAGCAGGCTCCGCCTCTTCCTGTATGACACTCCAGAGCTGCACTCACTATTCTGCTGGTGCAGTCACTGTGTACATACATTACATTACTGATCCTGAGTTACATCCTGTATTATACTCCAGAGCTGCCCTCACTATTCTGCTCTTTATATAATTTAACAGTTTACTTGCTGTATTATATTGTAAATGGAACATGGCACGGTTCAGAGTAGAGTGAGCCATCAGACATTTCTCTGCAGTATATATGAAGTAACTATTTTCAGGAAGGCTGGACTTGCCTAAAAAGAAGGACTAAATATTGCTGGACGAAACATCAACAATCTTAACTACACAGACGATACAACATTGATAGCAACAAGCATAGATGGAACGGAGGATGTGTTACTGAGTGTCAAGTTGGAAAGCTCGCGCATTGGACTGCTACTCAGTACAAGGAAAACAAAGATATTGACTACTGCCAGGTATGACCAGGATACTTCTGAGATGGACGACGGTGAACTGGAAGGACTTCAACCTACTCGGATCGATGACCACTCAAGATGCAGCGATGACACTAGAAGTCAATAGGAGAAGAGCTATGGGTAAATCAACAATAAAGTAACTGGCCAAGGTCTTCAAGTAAAGTAACATTTCACTGGTGACGAAGACACGGCTCGTACATAGTCTGATCTTCTCTGTGGTAACATACGGATATGTAACCTGGATGATACAGAAACAAGACAGAAGAATAATCATCGACTTCAAAATGTGCTGGAGAAGGATGTTATCAATAAAATGGATGGCAAGGAGAACGAACAAATTAAGCCAGACTTGTCACTTGAAGCAAGGACAACCTAGCTACAACTTGCCTACTGTGGATACATTATACGAAGAGAACAATCACTGGAGAAGGACATCAGGGTTGGAAGAATAGAAGGAACAAGGAGACTAAGGGTATGTGTCCACGTCCAGGCTTGCTTCAGGCTTTGGTCAGGATTTTATGCAAGTAAAATCCTGACCAAAACTGCACCTGAGGTCACTGGTAGGTCACCTGCGGTGTGCCTGCGTGTTTTGCTCATTGTAGCAACATGCTGCGTTTTGAAAAAACGCACCGCGCATGCGTTTTCGCGGCAAAAACGCATGCGTTTTTTAACGCATAGTGGAGTCGGGATTTCATGAAATCCCCTCCACTATGCTGTAACATCTGGACGCTGCGTTTTTGACGCTGCGGAAAAACGCAGCGTCAAAAACGCAGCGTTTCCTGAACGTGGAAACATACCCTAAGACCAGCGACCTGATGGCTTGATACTATCACGATTACTTCGGAGAACACCCTGGTGACCTATAATTGAAACCAGAAGTTTCCATCCACTATATAAGAAGACACATCTGCAGGTTTTTCTCAATATCCAACCTTTCCCGTTTTGGGTCAATTAGGATTTCCATAATTATTAATATTTGCCAAATGTCAGAATAATGAGAGAGAGAGAATGTTTTAAGGCATTTTTATTACTTACTGCAAAGTCAAAAGTTTCCATACACTAAGGTTATGTGCCTACGTTGCAGATTTTTTGGCGATCCGCAGCATTTTTACCACACGGAAATGCTATAAATCCGCAATAGATTATTTAAGCAATGTTAATAAATGGCATTCCTGAATTGTTGTGCACATGCTGCGGAAAATTCCGTCCTGATTCACAGTGTTTTATTTTCCGCAGCATATCAATTCTTTTTGCGGATCTGCAGCCTTCCTCCACCCATTGATTTCCACTGAGTCAGTCAAATCTGCAGTAAAACCGCAGGGGTAAAAAGGTTTGCAGATTTTCTGCGGAGTTGCTTGCCAAAAATGCTGCAGAAAGAAATTATGTCAGATTGAGGAAGAGTGTGTGGGCGGAGAATATGAGCGGAGAATATGTGCGGGTCTGTCTGTGTCTGTCTGCGGGTGACTGTGTGTGTCTGCGTCTCTCTGCGACTGTCAGCGGGTGTAGCCTGGTGTCTGTGTGTGTGTCTACCCAAGCGACGTGTGTACCCAGGCGTCGTTTGATGGGACTACTACTACCATCCGGCTATGTTTGCTGTCACATATAACAGTGACAGCATGAACCGATGATTGAAGCATAGTCCCATCATCTGGCGCCTGTGTTCAATTGTAAAAAAAAAAAAATTTTTTACATAATTACATACACAATACATACTCACCAAACACCTATTCCCAGACACCCGCATCTCCTGCAACAAAAATAAAATAATAAACCAACATATACTCCCTGTCCGCCATAGTCCACTTACTATTGAGTGTCCCACGACGATCTCATGTGTGGAACAGTCACATCAGGAGATGTGACCGCTCTACCCGGCCTCCGGCAATACACTGACAGGAGGTAATCGCTCCAGCAGTGTATCACTGAGTCTCCATGAGAGTTCACCGGAGTTCATCAGCTGTTCAGCCCCGGAGCTGATGAATGCCGGTAAACTCTCACGGCAGCTTAGTGATACACTGCGGAAGCGATTATCTCCTGTCAGTGTATGGCCGGAGGCTGGGTAGAGCGGTCACATCTCCCGATCACGTGAGATCGTTGTGGTACACCCAGTATTAAATGGACTTTGGTGGACAGGGAGTATTATATGTTGGTTTATTATTTTATTTTTGTTGCAGGAGATTGAGGGTTTCGCTGGAATTAGGCGTTCAGTAAATATGGTTAATTAAGGTTCAACAAAGGAGTCTGTGTGATTATTGCAAATAAAGGACTTTATTCTGGTTGTGTCATTATTTACCATGTAATTATAGAATTAGTAATGGATAGGTGTCTTATAGACGCCTCTCCATTACTAATCTGTGGGCTAGATGTCACCTGACAATAGAAAGGTGACATCAACCCCACTTGCCACCGCTACAGGGCAAGTAGGAAGAGCGAGGCTAAGAGACAGAATTGGCGCATCTATGAGATGCGCCATTTCTGCGGCAGCTCAGAGCTGATGTGTTTAGCCTGGAGGGTGCAAATACCCAAGGCCCCTTCCCAGGCTATTAATATCAGACTGCAGCTGTCTGCATAGCCTTTGCTGGTTCGATTTTATAGGGGGACCCTATGTCAATTTTTTTCTGGGGTTCCCCTGTAAAATAGCAGAATATTAACATCTGCCCTCAGCCGTAGGCTTTCCCTGTGCTGGTTATGAAAATTATGCAGGAGCCCACACAATTGTTTTTTTTTTTTTTTTTAAATAAACATATTGCATTTTTTGCAGATTTCTGACAGTTGATTTTTTGTTACAGCATACGTAGGTTAATTATGATAATGCTCCTACGTAGGCTGGTGTGTGTGTGTCTTTATTTAACACTAGCTGAAGAGCCCAGCATTGCCCGGGCATAGTAACTAACTGTGGTTAGTTATAACAAATGATAATGATTATATATTATATTTATATACATAAAAACATTTCACATCATATATTCAACACTACAGATTTGCAACACAAATTAAACGATTACCTAAGTATTGAAAGTATTTTATTTTGAACTCATTCAAGAGCCTTTTGATAAACAAAATTTTTGTTTTTTCCTTCCAGTGCAAATGCAACACCCCAGGTATCCGGTTGTTGCAGTGATATTGCCTGCCTTTCGGGGAGGATGATGTCACGCTTGGAGGCAAGGGAGATTCTCTCTATCAGGTAAGGCACTCGCATTCAACACATCTGAATCTAAGCCAGGAGGGTAGCTCAGGACCTGGATTCAGGGGAGCTTCCTTACACTTTATGTATCCTGGCCTGGAGGAGGAGCCAGTCAGTCTTAGTCTGAGGGAGACAGTTGGTCTCCAGGAGAGGGGAAGGATGTCTAGAGCAGATGTAGGGGCCGAGCAGCCACGAGGGAGCTGCTACCCCTGGAGAGAGTGAGAAGCAGAAGGAGAGTTGAATTATGGAGGAGCTTAGAGGAAAGAAGCACAGAGGAGGAAGATGCTCAGCAGGGGAACAGTGGAAGGAGACCCTGGGAGCCAGAGCGCAGAACCGGGTACCAGGAGTCCAAGGCTATAGTGGGACTCTAGGACACTTAGCAGAACCGGAGGGCACAGAACTACACGTATACTGCCCAAATTAAGCCTGTGGTACAGCAGCACCCTGGAGCCTGGAGTCACCATGCAGAGACCCCAGAAGGAACGGATCAGGCTGCCTACCATACAGGTACCTGTCCCAGGACAGGGGAAAGAACCAGGACCTTGTTAGGACATTACAGACAGCAAGGGACTACAGCAAGCGCATAGTGGAAGGCTCCCAACCTGACTTGCCAAGGGGTTTTCACTTGTTTTCGGGCAGCCTGGACTCCTAATGTACCTGTTGCCGGTACCCTGGACTGTGGCCTGCCAACTACAGTGAACCAGGTAAAGACTTTACAACTTGTGTCCTTTACTCATTGTCCGGCAAACACCATCATCACCATACACTCTAGGACCTCTGGAGACCCCGCTTCACCTGTGGGAAGCGTCACCATCATTGCTGCAACATCCTCCAGAGGACCCCTTTAAAGCAGCATCGGTCCCCCTATTGACCGAACACCACAGGTGGTGTCACGACAGACTTATTCAAATCCCCTTAAAGACCTTTCCCTTTAATTGGGCGCCCAGGGCAACGGACCGGGTTGCAGCCACCGTGACATCACCCTTTAAGTACCGGACCCGGTACCGAGTACCCTGCTGCCCTGGCGGGCGCTCCAACTGGGCGTCACTAACAGGATGGACCGACCCATTGAAATGGGTCATGTGCGCCTTAGAGACTGTGATTAACTGTGTGACTATTGAACTGTAAATTGCGCCAAAACCGCTGCCATAAAAGCACCATGTGGCATGCAAAAGGAAATGGTCGCGTTGTTGTGGGCGGCACCTGGAGGAATGGAGCGAAAACTATGGCCACCCCTCATCAGTATTACTATGTCCCAGAAATATGCCCATCAACTAGAGAGTTCCGCCTCCTGATCTGGGATGGTGGGGAAAAGAGAAAGAACCACCCGCGAAGACGGGCGTGGTATAGCAGAACCGCAGGAAACAACACCGTGGAGGCAGAACCGGTAATCAAAATGGTGGAGGGAGGTGAGCAGACCCCGGAGCGTGGGATGGAGCAAGAGGACTCTCCCAGCCGGGACCTGCAAGAACTGCACCCGTCAACGATGATGAATCTGGACCTCCTGCGGAGTGAAGTAGAAGGACTCACCCGGCAGCTCGTGTGGATGCAGATGGAAGATGTGGCTGGGTGGAAGGAGGCCTTCATCGGGAGCCTTACCGGACGACAGTCAGCAGCCTCGTCTGGCCCGGAGCAGGAAAGAAGATCCAGTGCTCCGGAAGCAGAGGTAAGGGGCATGACCCTGACCCCATGAGCGGAAGGCCCGACACCTAGGCCCGAGTCACCACCACCTCTGTACACCCCCGTCCAGGGTTTTGGGTTCCTCGGTGAAATGTCACCGTACACCAAGGGTACCCCGACCGCCAGTCCCGCTGCAACCCCTGCGCTAGATGACACCCTTGTGGGCCCCCTACTGTCCCCGCCGATGCCAAGGCCTGGAAGAGCAGACCGTCGACTGTACTGGGACCAGGGGGACGACAGCTTGTGTCAGTTGGCAGCCCTGCTAATTCCAACCTGCGGGCCCCAGGTTAACTATACCGAACCTGTGGTGTTTGAAGAGGGACCTGCAGGGGTAGATATGATCGCGCTCCAGGGGGAGATCCCCATGATAACTTGGAGGGAGCATTGTAGACTTCGGGAGGAGCAGGAAAGACAGCAATTCCTGGCCCAGCAAGCATAAGAGCAAATGGAGAATTTCGGAATGATAAAGTGAATGTGAATAGTTAAAAAGTTGAAAGTTAACCTGCTGAAGTTTAAAAGTTTGATAAACCTGACCAGATTTCCATTTAAAAGGATCATTTGTTTGAAAAGACATTGAGGCCATGGACAGTGAATGGTCCACAAACTTTCTTATACATAGTTGGCACCTCCTTAGGTGCTTTCTACTGTTTTTACATAGAACCTTTAAGGAGACTGTTCCAAAGTTGCCTTTAATTGTTGATCTGTTTACATAGAGACCTGAAGCAAAACCCGTTGACGCGGCGGAACACTGGGTCTGGATATGCCTTGTAGCCCGCCCAACCCTACGTTGGGGGTTGATAACGGGTCTCTCACATCGATGCTGCTGTTCAAGAATGTGATTGATAGACTTGAATATTAATTTGAATCATACAATTGCACTACCTCAGTTTTGAGAACCGTTAGAATTACTTTTGATATGTTAGAGAATTTAATAAAGAAAGTTTTACACATTTGAAATAAAATATTTATGTGAGATAGTATACCTGAAAAGGTAGTTGATAGACACGTGAAGTGAAGCACTTTAGTTGAGATGATAGTGTACCATTAGAGGGTAATTGCATTGCATAGTCTATGATAGTATGTTTATATATTTTAATATATTGGTTTAAAATGTTTGTAAAGTTCGAATATTAATTCCTCCCAAATAGGGAAGCCAAAGTTAATATTAATTTGTTATATCTGTTCTTAAGAATTCCAAAAATGTTTCGCATGTCTTATTGCAACCTGTTTGTTTATGTTTTTCTTTTCCCAGTCCGGGAGTACTGGCGTTAACTGGGGGGAGTGCAACACCCCAGGTAACCGGCTGTTGCAGTGATGTTGCCTTCCTTTCGGGGAGGGTGATGGCAGAGATTCTCTCTATCAGGTAAGGCACTCGCATTCAACACATCTGAATCTAGGCCAGGAGGGGGAGCTCAGGACCCAGATTCAGGGGAGCTTCCTTACACTTTATGTATCCTGGTCTGGTGGAGAAGCCAGTCAGCCTTAGTTAGTCTGCCCCAGGGGAGGCGTTAACTACATCATATTTGGTGGGGGGTGTCCATAGTAGGGCATATTTGGGCCTGTCCTTGTAAGGACAGGAGTTTTTGCTGGGGCACGACAGGGGATTAGAGACAGGTCCCTGTCCCCTTCTATCACTCTACAGTTTGGACCCTCCCTAGGATTACCCTATTCATCCATGTGGGGATCCTTCGTCCACAATTGGTGAGATCAAACCAGTTTTTTATCTCGAGCACAGTTTTCGGCGTGAGCACCTTATTAGTTTGTTGTACATTGTTTGTTCTATTTTAATATTCTAAGTAAAGGTTATGTTTTAATCTATTGGGACATACTCTTCTAGCTGTTATCCGTCATAATCCCCAAGAGTTAGCAACGGCTTGGTTCATCTAGGCCATAGCTTATCACATGTCAATTGCCTGCATCAAGTCTGAGGTGAAGCAGTAACTTTAGAGCCCGGCGCATGATAGAGTCCCTATAAACAGGCTCGAACTGCCTATCGTACAGACATCTGTCTTAGGACAGGAAAGAGGGGACTTGCACTGAGCTTCAAGCAGCAGGGTCCTAACCAACTAAACAGCGCAAGTAGGAAAGGCTTACGGCCCTCACCTGGGAGAGGGATCTCCTATTGCCTCCAAGCCGGCTGGACCACAGCTACACTGCACTTGGTACCCTGGACTGAGGACTACTATCATCAGTAAACCAGGTAAAGACTTCAAACTTGTGTCCTCGTTCTTTGCCATACCATCCACCACACCATCGGTGCCATACACCTGGGAAGCCCTGGGGACCCCGCTTCACCTGTGGGAAGCATCAGCATCTAGCTGCCATACCATCTCCAGGTGGCGTCACGAACAGACATTCAAATCCCCTTAAAAACCTTTCCCTTTAATTGAGTGCCCAAGGCCTCGGACCAGTTCGTAGCCACTGTGACATCCCCTTTAAGTACCGGACCCAGAACCGAGTACCCCGCTGCCCTGGCGGGTGCTCCACAAAGATGAGCAGATTTTGGCAGTTCCAACTCTTGAACAGGCCACGTAAAGTTGACCATGAGAAAATCATGGAGATTGCAAATCGATCCCTACTACTTGCAAGGACTGTCCCTGAGCCTTGTTAATGGACATTGCAAAAGCCAGTGGAAGTGGAAACTGTAGGTGTTTAAAATCAAAAGGCAAATCAGATGGAATGAGAGGAATTCTTGGAATGAAAAGGTCCTCTCCTTTGGAACATCCTATTGCTGAGCTGTGTATCTAATTCTATCCTGTGTGATACCATCTGCTGAGCTGTGTATCTAATTCTGTCCTATGTGATACTCTGCTGAGCTGTGTATCTAATCCTATCCTGTGTGATACTGTCTCCTGAGCTGTGTATCTAATCCTATCCTGTGTGATACTGTCTGCTGAGCCGTGTCTCAAATCCTATCCTGTGTGATACTGTCTGCTGAGCCATGTATCTAATCCTATCCTGTGTGCTGAGCCATGTATCTAATCCTACCCTTTGTGATACTGTTTGCTGTGCCGTGTATCTAATCCAATCCTGTGTGATACTGTCTGCTGAGCTCTGTATCTAATCCTGTCCTGTGTGATACTGGGCTGTGTATCTAATCCTATCCCATGAAATACTGTCTGCTGAGCTGTGTATCTAATCCTATCCTGTGTGATACAGTCTGCTGAGCCGTGTATCTAATCCTATCCTGTGTGATACTGTCTGCTGAGCAGTGTATCTAACCCTATCCTGTCTGATACAGTCTGCTGAGCAGTGTATCTAATCCTATCTTGTGTGATACTGGGCTCCCCCTGCAGTCTGTGTCAGAGGGTGGTCTGTGTCGGTACGGTAATATTTTACACACACACACTCATTTTTATATATAAGAAAATTGTGTGCAGAATTATTAGGCAAATTGTATTTTGATCACATGATACTTTTTACACATGATGTCCTACTCCAAGCTGTTCAGGCTTGAGAGCCAACTACCAATTAGGTAAATCAGGTGATGTGCATCTCTGTAATGAGGAGGGGTGTTGTCCAATGACATCAAAACCCTATTTAAGGTGTGCTTAATTATTAGGCAACTTCCTTTCCTTTGGCAAAATGGGTCAGAAGAAGATTTGACCGGCTCTGGAAAGTCCAAAATCGTGAGATGTCTTGCAGAGGGATGCAGCAGTCTTGAAATTGCCAAACTTTTGAAGTGTGATCACCGAACAAGCAAGCGTTTCATGGCAAATAGCCATAGGGTCGCAAGAAGCGTGTTGGGCAAAAAAGGCGCAAAATAACTGCCCATGAATTGAGGAAAATGAAGCGTGAAGCTGCCAAGATGCCATTTACCACCAGTTTTGCCATATTTCAGAGCTGCAACGTTACTGGAGTAACAAAAAGCACAAGGTGTGCGATACTCAGGGACATGGCCAAGGTAAGGAAGGCTGAAAAACGACCACCTTTGTACAAGAAACATAAGATAAAACGTCAAGACTGGGCCAAGAAATATCTTAAGACTGACTTTTCAAAGGTTTTATGGACTGATGAAATGAGAGTGACTCTTGATGGGCCAGATGGATGGGCCAGAGGCTGGATCAGTAAAGGGCAGAGAGCTCCACTCCGACTCAGATGCCAGCAAGGTGGAGGTGGGGTACTGGTATGGGCTGGTATCATCAAAGATTAACTTGTGGGACCTTTTCGGGTTGAGGATGGAGTGAAGCTCAACTCCCAGACCTACTGCCAGTTTCTAGAAGACAACTTCTTCAAGCAGTGGTACAGGAAGAAGTCGGTATCGTTCAAGAAAAACATGATTTTCATGCAGGACAATGCTCCATCACATGCCTCCAACTACTCCACAGCGTGGCTGGCCAGTAAAGGTCTCAAAGAAGAAAAAGTAATGGCATGGCCCCCTTGTTCACCTGATCTGAACCCCATAGAGAACCTGTGGTCCCTCATAAAATGTGGGATCTACAGGGAGGGAAAACAGTACACCTCTCGGAACAGTGTCTGGGAGGTTGTGGTGGATGCTGCATGCAATGTTTATCGTAAACAGATCAAGCCACTGACACAGTGGCGAATCCAGGGGGGGGGGCAGCTGGGGCATGTGCCCCGGGCGCAGCCGACAGGGGACCACCAGCGGGCCGCCTGATGATGCGGCGGTCCAAGGAGGCTCCTCGTCGAGTCATACTCAGGTGTCGGCAGGGGAGGAGGGGCTGTCTAATTATACTCACCTGTTCCTGGCGCGGTCCCTGGCTTCCCGGCGCCCCAGCTTTTTCCTGTACTGAGCGGTCACATGGTACCGCTTATTATAGTGATGAATATGCGGCTCCACCTGCCATAGGGGAAGCCAGGGACCGCGCCAGGAGCAGGTGAGTATAATGGGGAGGGGAGCGCAGCGCCGCGCGATATTCACCTGCTCCCAGCTCCGGCGCCGCTCCGTCTTCAGCGTTTACTGCAGTGACGCTGAGGTCAGAGAGTGCGGTGACGTAGTTAGTGCGCGCCCTCTGCCTGAACATCAGTGCAGAAGACGCTGAAGATGGAGCGGCGCTGGAACGAGGAGCAGGTGAATATTGAAAGTGCCGGGGGCCTAAATGATGGAGAGGTGAGTATGTGATTTTTTTTTTTACCACAGCAACAGCAAATGGGGCAAGTGTCTGTATGGGTCATCTTATGGGGCCATAACATTTGTGCAGCACTATAATGGGGCAAGTGTCTGTATAGAGCATCTTATGGGGCTATAACGTTTGTGCAGCACTATATGGGCCAAGTGTCTGTATAGAGCATCTTATGGGGCCATAACGTTTGTGCAGCACTACAACGGGGCAAGTGTCTGTATGGAGCATCTTATGGGACCATAACGTTTGTGCAGCACTATATGGGGCAAGTGTCTGTATGGGGCCATAATCAACGTTTGTGCAGCACTATATGGGGCAAGTGTCTGTATGGAGCATCTTATGGGGCCACATAACGTTTGTGCAGCACTATATGGGGCAAATGTCTGTATGGAGCATCTTATGGGGCCATAATTAACGTTTGTGCAGCACTATATGGGGCAAATATCTTTATGGAGCATCTTATGGGGCCATAATCAACGTTTCTGCAGCACTATATGGGGCAAATGTTTCTATGGAGCATCTTATGGGGCCATAATTAACGTTTGTGGAGCATTATATGGGGCAAATGTCTCTATGGAGCATCTTATGGGGCCATAATCAACGTTTCTGCAGCACTATATGGGGCAAATGTCTCTATGGAGCATCTTATGGGGCCATAATTAACGTTTGTGGAGCATTATATGGGGCAAATATCTTTATGGAGCATCTTATGTAGCCATAATCAGCGTTTCTGCAGCACTATATTGGGCAAATGTGTCTATGGAGCATCTTATGGGGCCATTATTAACCTTTATGCAGGATTATATGGGGCTCCTGATTCAATATAGATATTCAAAAACACTTAACCTACTGATGTCTCAATTAATTTTACTTTTATTGGTATCTATTTTAACATGGGGATTCAGGAATGTACCTTGGCTTGGTCATACAGTTTCAATAGAGATAAGGTTCAAATGGGGGAGGTTGAGGGGGGGGGGGGGGCCAAACTGATCCTTTGCCCCGGGTGCAGGAAAGGCTACATACACCTCTGCACTGACAGACTCTATGGATGGAAGTCTGTTGAGTGCCATCATAAAGAAAGGTGGCTATATTGGTCACTAATTTTTTGCGGTTTTGTTTTTGCGTGTCAGAAATGTTTATTTCTAAATTTTGTGCAGTTATATTGGTTTACCTGGTGAAAATAAACAAGTGAGATGGGAATATATTTGGTTTTTATTAAGTTGCCTAATAATTCTGCACAAGTTACCTGCACAAACACATATCCTCCTAAGATAGCCAAATCTAAAAAAACACCACTCCAACTTCCAAAAATATTAAGCTTTGATATTTGTGAGTCTTTTGGTTTTATTGAGAACATAGATGTTGATCCATAATAAAAATAATCCTCTAAAATACAACTTGCCTAATAATTCTGCACACAGTGTAGATTAATGAGGGTATCTGGCTGACGTTGTTGAACAATGACATCACATTTTTTTTTTTTTTTTATAATATATCTTTATTTAGCTCTATGGATCTACAAAAACGCATGAAAATCTGCATCAAAACTGCATCAAATTCGCATAAAAAATGTGCGGAATTTACACTGCATTGTCTGCCAAGAGATGCAGAATCTGCGCAGGAATTTCCCCAAGCAAATCTGCATCGTGCGCACATAGCCTTAGATAACTATGCCTTTAAACAATTCTGGACTGCCAATGATGATGTCATGTGTTTGGAAGCTTTTTGGCAACATCTCCGTTAATTAGAGACACACGTGGATGTATTTTAATGCACACATGAACCACACTGCTTCTTTGTGTAGCATCATGGGAAAGTCTCAAGAAATCAACCAAGATATCAGTAAGAGAATTGTGGACTTGCACAAGTCTGGCTCATCTTTGGGTACCATTTCAAGATACCTGAAGGTGCCTCATTCATCTGAACGAACAATTATGTGCAAGAACAAAACAAGATGGGAATGTCCAGCCATCATACCGCTCAGGAAGGAGATGGGTTATGTGTCCCAGAGATGAACGTGCTTTGGTCCAACGTGCATATCAGCCCAAGGACAAACGCAAAAGACCTTGTGAAAATGATGGCGGAAGCTGTTAAGATTGTGTCAATATCCACAGTGAAATGAGTACTGTAGTAACATGGACTGAAAGGCCACTCTGCCAGGATGAAGCCATTACTCCATTTGAAATATAAAAAAGCCAGATTAATGTTTGCAAATGCACACAGGAACAAAGACCTTAATTTCTGACGACATGTCCTGTGGTCTGTTGATACTAAAATTGAACTTTTTGGGCATAATGACCGTTACGTTTGGAGGAAAAAGGGAGAAGCTTGGAAGGCTAAGAACACCATCCCAACTGTGAAGCACTGGGGTGGCAGCATCATGTTGTGTTTTTTTTTTGCTGCAGGAGGGACTGGTGCACTTGACAAAATAGATGGCATCATGAGAAAAGAAGATAATGTGGCAATACTGAAGCAAAATCTCAAGACATCAGTCAGGAAGTTAAAGCTTGGGCAGAAATGGGTCTTCCAAATGGACAATGACCTGAAGCATACTGTCAAAATGGTAACAAAGTGGCTTAAGGATAACAAAGTCAATGTTTTGGAGCGGCCATCGCAAAGCCCAAATCTCAATCCTATTGAAAATTTATGAGCAAAGCTGGAAAGGCCGGTGTGAGCAAGGCGACCTACAAACCTGGATCAGTTACACCAGTTTTGTCAGGAGGAATGGGCCCAAATTCTGACCAACTATTGTGAGAAACCTTGTGGAAGGAGATCCCAAACGTTTGACCCAAGTCATTCAGTTTAAGGGCAATGGTACCAAATACTAATGAAATGGATGGAAATGTATGACTTTGCAGTAAGTAATAAAAATGCCTTAAAACATTCTCTCTCTCTCTCATTATTCTGGCATTTGGCAAATATTAATAATTATGGTAATCCTAATTAACCTAAAATGGGAAAGGTTTATTCTGATTTCATGTCAGATTTTGAGAAAAACATGCAGAAGTGTCTTTTTATATAGGGTATGTAAGCTTCTGGTTTCAAGTGTATCTAGACCCTGGTGACCTGTCTAGGCCTTGGTGGACATATCTAGACCCTGGTGGACCTATCTAGACCCTGGTGACCTATCTAGACCCTGGTGACTTATCTAGACCCAGGTGAACCTATCTTGACCCTGGTGGGCCTATCTACACCCTGGGAACCTATCTAGACCCTGGTGAACCTATCTAGCCCCTGGCGACCTATATAGACCATGGTGGAACTATCTAAACCCTGGTGACTTATCTAGACACTGGCGGACCTATCGAGACCCTGGTGATCTATCTAGGCGGCACAAGATCAATCTTCCTACAGAGCATTCATCCATCAAGTTGTCATGAACCAAGCTCGAGCCAAAGTCAGTTAAAAATAATAAATACATTGTAGCTAACTAAAAGATGAAGATTTGTGCTTGTTCAGAGTTTTGCGCAAATTATAACAAAATCTCAGCTGTGAGCATTCTTAGGTCAAGGTCATGTTTTAGGCAGTCAGAGATTAAGAAAGCCCGTTATTCTGATGTCACATGCGAGTCGTAGGTCTCTCCAGCGCCTTTGGTGTTTGTTTCGTGGAAGATCCAGTTATACATTGTGGTGTTTAGTATGAACAAACTCTAGTTTGCTGCAGTTGCATGTAACTGAACCCATGGCCAATGGGCAGTCAGGGAAATCTGCCCACACTGACCGGTGGCACAATACGAGCAGTTACGGGTCGACGGTTGTCTGAATACCTGTTCACACAGGCAGATTGCAGTATATGATGTGCACTGAGTGGTCTGTAAATCTGTAGGCTGCCTTTGTTCCAATGATGGCCAGAGGGGTCTTCAGGAGGACAGAGAGATCTGGAAGGGTCAGCGTGGGCAAACGCTTCTGGTAGTGGCTCACACCTGTCTCCACCTGTCAGAACACATGCATGCTTAACCAAGTGGAGCATGCATATGTATGGGGAAGTCAGAAAGAAAGGCTGCTGAAAGGGATCCGATGTTTATAACCATACTTAGAAATTTGCAGACCTTTTTATGGATCTTGTGGCACTACATGAGAGATAAGGGGCCACCACACGGTGATGGATTCGGATTCTAGAGGGTTCAGATCTCTTGTTGCCAGATATCGTCTGGGGTTGGCAGAGTCAATCAGAATCTCCTTTTCTTAGGACACAGAGCAAACAAGAAGACATTGTGCGTCCTTTCATATACTGATCTGAGCAGAGAATGCCGGCTGCTTGTTGGTACAAGGCACCTAGGAGACGGCTCCACATATGACTCTAATTATATGTATCAGCTTCATGTAGGGACGGGCGGCACCACTGCACGATGCAGCACAGAACCAGACCCTGAAAAAGACTGCGAGAAATCCCAGTGACCGAATTAGCAGGCACTGTCAGGATCTGCTGTCAGGGGTAAATGTCTTAATAGTGTAGATTACAGGAAGAGCGTTGAGTGCTTTAGATCTATTAAAGGGATTGCTCTTTGTATTGTTCCACCCACTGGTTATCCTTGCTGCCCTCCCTCACTGATGACTGATAGCACTGGCTTGCCTGGAGTGAGCTCAGACACGCTGTCACTCAACAGTGAGGGAGGCAGGACATGCTAAGCTAGTGGGAGGGACAGTGCGCTGAGCCTCCTGGCTACACCCAGAACCTAAGACAGAGTCTTATATTATTTTTTGCTCTGACAGATGGGCTAGGGCTTATTTTCAGGGATGTCTTATTTTTTTTCCATAAACAAAAATCCACATTTATTTTTGAACAAATAAATCAACATTTTCTTCATGCAAGAGTCATCAGAAGAAAACCTCTCCTGCATCCTCACCATATAATTCACTGTCAGACGAATGCAAAAGAGCATATAAACAAGTCTGATGCATTTTGGAAACAAGTCCTGTGGACCGATGAGGGTACAATAGAACTCTGTGGCCACAATGATCAAAGGTATGTGTGGAGAAAAAAGGGCACAGAACGTCAGGAAAAGAACATCTCGCCCACCATTAAGCATGGGGGTGTATCAATCATGCTTTGGGGGTTGTGTTGCAGCCAATGGCACGGGGAAAATTTCATGGATAGAGGGAAGAGTGGATTCAAGGAAATTTCAACAAATTCTTGATGCAAACATACCACTATCTGTAAAAAAAAAAAAGCTGAGGGTGAAGAGGATGGCTTCTACAAATGAATAATGATCCTAAACACATGTCATAATCCACAATAGACGACCTCAAAAGGCACAAGAATTTAAAGACTCTTGTCTGGCTACAAAAAGTGTTTACAAGCTGTGATACTTTTTCCATCAGCCCATTTTCCTTTATGCAAGTTTTAGAATGTAAAAAATATATATATTTTTTTGCCTAAAATAGAAAATAAATGTGTCATCTTTAACTTTAGGCCTTTGAGAGATCATTTTATCTTCAACTCGCTTAACTGTTAATAATAATAGTCATTTTGACCATGGGTGCCCAAACTTTTACATGCCACTGTTTACACTGTGATGAAGCGGTAGCACACTTATGCAGTGATGAGGCAGTGACCCAGCAAAGTTCCAAACAAATGTCTCTTTAATGTGTTCACTTCACAGTATTTATGTCCAACTCATATAAACACAGCACACAATATCCTCCAGATCGCAGCCAGGCACATATCCTCTGGATTACAGTCACTAAACACGCCAATCCACCTCTGACCAATTGCCGTGGACACTGTGTTAATGTGCTACTCATAGCTTTACACAGTACACAATATCCTTCAGTTTACAGTCACTAAACATGCCAGTCCACCTCTACCTCTGACCTGTTGCCGTGGGCGACGGCACCACCGTGTTAATGTCTCTTTACTAACAGCTTTACACAGTACACGATATCATCCGGTTGTCAGTCGGGAACCATATCCTCCAGTTCACAGTCACTAAACACACCAGTCCCCCTTCAGGCACAGGACAGTCTACCTCCGGTTCACCGCCGGGCACAAGACAGTCCACCTGCGAAACCAGTTACTGTGGGTGACTGCACCACTGTGCAAGCTGTGGGTGCCAGGAGTCTCAGCTTTCCTGGCTGCTTGGCTCCGTTTGACTGTGTTGCCTCACACAGAAGCTCTGCAGGGCCGACTGCTCTGCCCTCTAGCATACACCAGACTGACACTGTGACCCTGACACACCCAAACCCTATATTGCAGGGGTTTTAACTTGAGCCTGTGGCCTTCAGCCACATAGAAAACCGGGCCTGGAATGAAACAGACTGCATGACTACCATCCTGAAGTTTGTTTCAAAACAAAAGCCCAGAGCAGGTTTTGCCTAAATCTGCCTTGGAAAACGAGCCTTTCCAAGACCTATACTCACTTTAGTCTGCATTACAACCACAG
Organism: Ranitomeya variabilis; assembly: GCF_051348905.1. NCBI lineage: Eukaryota > Metazoa > Chordata > Amphibia > Anura > Dendrobatidae > Ranitomeya > Ranitomeya variabilis. The sequence continues at coordinate 726,318,874 of NC_135232.1, forward strand.
CTACGCCTGTGACTGCAATGCACTCTCATGGCCTCAACACGCCTCTGTGAGCATACAGTGACCCCTACAGGTAACACCAGTCACTGCCTCACAACACACACATTGCACATACACATGTACAGATGCTTCTCACAAAAATAGAATATCATAAAAAAGTTAATTTATTTCAGTTCTTCAATACAAAAAGTGAAACTCATATATTATATAGAGTAATTACAGACAGATTGATCTATTTCAAGTGTTTATTTCTGTTAATGTTGAGGATTATGGCTTACAGGTAATGAAAACCCAAAATTATCTCAGTAAATTAAAAAAACACCTGCAAAGGCTTCCTAAGCGTTTAAAAAGGTCCCTTAGTCTGTTTCAGTAGCTCCACAATCATGGGGAAGACTGCTGACTTGACAGATGTCCAGAAGGCAGTCATTGATACACTCCACAAGGCGGGTAAGCCACAAAAGGTCATTGCTAAAGAAGCTGGCTGTTCACAGAGTGCTGTATCCAAGCATATTAATGGAAAGTTGAGTGGAAGGAAAAACTGTGGTAGAAAAAGGTGCACAGGCAACCGGGATAACCTCAGCCTTGAAAGGATTGTTAAGAAAAGGCCATTCATAAATTTGGGGGAGATTGACAAGGTGTGGACTGCTGCTGGAGTCATTGCTTCAAGAGCCACCACACACAGACGTATCCAGGACATGGGCTACAAGTGTCATATTCCTTGTGTCAAGCCACTCATGACCAATAGACAACGCCAGACGCGTCTTACCTGGGCCAAGGAGAAAAAGAACTGGACTGTTGCTCAGTGGTCCAAGGTGTTGTTTTCAGATGAAAGTAAATTTTGCATTTCATTTGGATATCAAGGTCCCAGAGTCTGTAGGAAGAGTGGAGAGGCCACAATCCAAGCTGCTTGAGGGCTAGTGTGAAGTTTCCACAATCAGTGATGGTTTGGGGAGCCATGTCATCTGCTGGTGTAGAATATACAAAAAAAGGTTGCACTCTATCATGCTAATGCATGTCAATGTGGAATATGTGAAATTTGAATAGCAATACGGCTTTGGAGTATTAGGAAAAAATATGAGACGCTTAGCATATAGTTTGGCCAATTATTATCTGCCCGTCACCGACGTCAAGGTGGTCTCAGTCTGATGGGTCTCTGACCTGTGTGAAAACCTCTCTAATGCTGATGTCTGAATTCCTGGGTGAATGTGGACACCTCTGTCAGTAGTGCCTGCATTTATTGGTAAGTATGGACCTGCTTTAATTAAAATCACCACCTGCTGGAGGGCTGAGTGCTCGGTCAGTAAGCTAACAATGCAAAACACAAAAAACTGACTGGCACATCCAGACTAGTGGGAATAGGTGCATACCAGGAGGAGCTACCTCCATTTTGGTTTTTTTGCATATCTTCGGTGAGATCATGGCTACATGACTGTGATGTCACCATAGGTTCCTGAGTAGTCTTAGGGTACCGTCACACAGTGCAATTTTGATCGCTACGACGGCACGATTCGTGACGTTCCAGCGATGCATTTACGATATCGCTGTGTCTGACACGCTACTGCGATCCGGATCCCCGCTGAGAATCGTACGTCGTAGCAGATCGTTTGAAACTTTCTTTCGTCATCTAGTGTCCCGCTGTGGCGGCATGATTGCATCGTGTGACACAGGTTGTATACGATGTGCGCACAGTAACCAACGGCTTCTACATCGCAAATACGTCATGAAATTATCGCTCCAGCGCCGTGTATTGCAACGTGTGACCGCAGTATACGACGCTGGAGCGATACTTATACGACGCTGCAACGTCACGAATCGTGCCGTCGTAGCGATGAAAATGGCACTGTGTGACGGTACCCTTAGCCTTGGAATAGAGATGCTGGGGACCCCTAAGAAAGCGGTGGTCCGGGTTTCCAACTGCATAGAGGGTTCACGAAAACAGGATACTTTTTTACCGTCCATAAAAAAATGGAGTCATCGGTGATATTTTGGAGACTGGAGAAACTTATACACATTATTTTGACTTTAATTCTCATCATTTTACAGCTGTCAGTGACTGCAGTTGATAGCATCATATCAGAATTATAGCCTGTAGACATGTATAACTTATAATGGTTTATTAGGGTTAACAATGTGGCCGTAAAAAAAATTGTGTTTCCATGATTTTTTGATAAACTATCCAGAAAAAAATAAAAAGTCAAGTTGTCAACACTTGTGGTGGCCCTTGGCAATTGCCCAGTTTGCCATCCCCAACAACGCCGGCCCTGACGGAAACTAGGGCTTATATTTCAGGCATACTCCAAAAATCCTGTGAAGTTACAGTAGGTGTTATTTTGGGTAAAACACAGCAATAAGCATTTTTATAGTTAAACTTCAGTCTCTGCAGAATAGAGGCAGTGATTAGAAAACTAACAGTGTGATTTTCCTTATGGTGGTAACCCCTAATGCTACGTTCACATTTGCGTTGTGCGCCGCAGCGTCGGCGCCGCAGCGCACAACGCAAACAAAAACGCAGCAAAACGCATGCACAACGCTGCGTTTTGCGCCGCATGCGTCGTTTTTTTCATTGAATTTGGACGCAGCAAAAATGCAACTTGCTGCGTCCTCTGCGCCCCGACGCGGGCGCCGCAGCGACGCATGCGGCGCAAAACGCAAGTGCGCCGCATGTCCATGCGCCCCCATGTTAAATATAGGGGCGCATGACGCATGCGGCGCCGCTGCGGCGCCCGACGCTGCGGCGCTGGCCGCAAATGTGAACGTAGCCTTAGTGCTTAGTTTGGACACAATCCCTTTAAACAAACTATTGCTTCTTAGGGAACTAAACTTATCTGCAGCACAAGTCACCTCTTATACATTGTGACAAACCTCCAGCTGTGAGTGCAGGAAGCTGGGCTTTTATTCTCTGAATTTAGACAGCAATGTTCCTATTCACTGACAGGAAGCAGGAAATTTGTATTATGGTGAGGAATAGAAGCACCCGGCCAGTATGAGAGCCTTACACCTGAGATCTGTTCTTTGTGACCTTCAGAGGACATTGATGCTCCTTCTGGTACGGAGAGAGGCAGGAGGATCACGACTGCAAGAAATCCACTGATTAAATTCATCGCTTCACTGCAGCAGCTAAATATAGCGGCCTTCTAAGAAGACGCCGCATCGTGGGGCTGTGTGTTTGCAGAGAGGAGCCTAAAATCAGTACCATCACAGCCGCAGCGTCACTAACGGACGACCACCACAGACTGGGGTATACAGAGCCAGACCGGGACACAGATTATAGCGGACGACCACCACAAACTGGGGTATACAGGGCCAGACCGGGACATAGATTATAGAGGACCACCACAGACTAGGGTATACAGGGCCAAACCGGAACATAGATTATAGACGACTACCACAGACTGGGGTATACAAGGCCAGACTCCAACACAGATTATAGCGGATGACCTCCACAGACTGGAGTATACAGGGCCAGACCCCGACACAGATTATAGCGGACGACCACCACAAACTGGGGTATACAGGGCCAGACCGGGACATAGATTATAGAGGACCACCACAGACTAGGGTATACAGGGCCAAACTGGGACATAGATTATAGCGGACGACCACCACAGACTGGGGTATACAGGGCCAGACCGGGGCATAGATTATAGAGGACCACCACAGACTGGGGTATACAGGGCCAGACCGGGACATAGATTATAGAGGACCACCACAGACTGGGGTATACAGGGCCAGACCGGGACATAGATTATAGAGGACCACCACAGACTGGGGTATACAGGGCCAGACCGGGACATAGATTATAGAGGACCACCACAGACTGGGGTATACAGGGCCAAACCGGGACATAGATTATAGAGGACCACCACAGACTGGGGTATACAGGGCCAGACCGGGACATAGATTATAGAGGACCACCACAAACTGGGGTATACAGGGCCAGACCGGGACATAGATTATAGAGGACCACCACAGACTGGGGTATACAGGGCCAGACCGGGACATAGATTATAGAGGACCACCAAAGACTGGGGTATACAGGGCCAAACCGGGACATAGATTATAGACGACTACCACAGACTGGGGTATACAAGGCCAGACTCCAACACAGATTATAGTGGATGACCTCCACAGACTGGAGTATACAGGGCCAGACCCCGACACAGATTATAGAGGACGACCACCACAGACTGGGGTATACAGGGCCGCACCCTGACACAGATTATAGAGCAGGACCACCACAGACTGGGGTATACAGGGCCAGACCCAGACACAGATTATAGCGGATGACCACCACAGACTGGGGTATACAGGGCCAGACCCCGACACAGATTATAGCGGATGACCACCAGAGACTGGGGTATACAGGGCCAAACCGGGACATAGATTATAGACGACTACCACAGACTGGGGTATACAAGGCCAGACTCCAACACAGATTATAGCGGATGACCTCCACAGACTGGAGTATACAGGGCCAGACCCCGACACAGATTATAGAGGACAACCACCACAGACTGAGGTATACAGGGCCGCACCCCGACACAGATTATAGTGGACGACCACCACAGACTGGGGTATTCAGGGCCAGACCCAGACACAGATTATAGAGCAGGACCACCACAGAATGGGGTATACAGGGCCAGACCCCAACACAGACTACAGCAGGCGACCAACACAGACTGGAATATACAGGGCCAGACCCCGACACAGATTACAGCGGGCGGTCAACACAGATTGGTGTATACAGGTCCAGACCCTGACACAGATTATAGAGGATGACCACCACAGACTGGGTATATAGGGCCAGACCTGGACACAGGTTATAGAGGATGACCACCACAGACTGAGGTATACAGGGCCAAACCAGGACATAGATTATAGACGACTACCACAGACTGGGGTATACCGGGCCAGACTCCAACACAGATGATAGCGGATGACCACCACAGACTGGGGTATACAGGGCCAGACCCCAACACGACTATAGCAGGCGACCAACACAGACTGGAGTATACAGGGCCAGACCCCGACACAGATTACAGCAGGCGGTCAACACAGATTGGTGTATACAGGGCCAGACCCTGACACAGATTATAGAGGACGACCACCACAGACCGAGGTATATAGGGCCAGACCTGGACATAGTTTATTGAGGACCACCACAGACTGGGGTATCCTGGGCCAGACCCCAACACAGACTACAACAGGCGACCAACACAGACTGGAGTATACAGGGCCAGACCCCGACACAGATTACAGCGGGCGGTCAACACAGATTGGTGTATACTGGGCCAGACCCTGACACAGATTATAGAGGACGACCACCACAGACCGGGGAATATAGGGCCAGACCGTGACATAGTTTATTGAGGACCACCACATACTGGGCGAAACCGGAACATAGATTATAGACGAGTACCACAGACTGGGGTATACAGGGCCAGACTCAACACAGATTATAGCGGATGACCTCCAAAGACTGGAGTATACAGGGCCAGACCCCGACACAGATTATAGAGGACGACCACCACAGACTGGGGTATACAGGGCCGCACCCCGACACAGATTATAGAGCAGAACCACCACAGACGGGGTTATACAGGGCCAGACACCAATACAGACTACAGCAGGTGACCAACACAGACTGGAGTATACAGGGCCAGACCCCGACACAGATTACAGCGGGCGGTCAACACAGATTGGTGTATACAGGGCCAGACCCTAACACAGATTATAGAGGACGACCACCACAGACAGGGTATATAGGGCCAGACCCCGACACAGATTATAGAGGATGACCATCACAGACCGGGATATACAGGGCCAGACCCCGACACAGATTATAGCGGACGACCACCAAGACTGGTGTATACAGGGCCATACCCGACACAGATTATAGCAGATGACCACCACAGACTGGGGTATACAGGGCCGGACCCTGACACAGATTATAGCGGACGACCACCACAGACTGGGATATACAGGGCCAGACACAGAAACAGATTATAGAGGACGACCACCACAGACTGGGGCATACAGAGACAGACCCCAACATAGATTATAGCAGATGACTACCACAGACTAGGGTATACAGGGCCAGACCCAGATTTGAGAGGACGACCACCACAGACTGGGATAAACAGGGCCAGACCCCGACACAGATTATAGCGGATGACCATCAGAGACTGGGGTATACAGTGCCGGACCCCGACACAGATTATAGCAGATGACCACCACAGACTGGGGTATAAAGGGCCAGGCCCTGGCACAGATTATAGTGGACGACCACCATAGACTGGGGTATACAGGGCCAGACTCAGACACAGATTATAGCGAACCACCACCACAGGCTGGGGTATACAGGGCCAGATCAAAACACAGATTATAGCGTATGACCACCACAGACTGGGGTATACAGGGCCAATCTCCGACACAGATTATAGCGGACAATCAACAAAGAATGGAGTATAAAGGGTCGGACCCCAACACAGATTATAGAAGACGTCCACCACAGACTGGGTTATACAGGGCCAGACCCTGACACAGATTATAGCGGATGACAACCACAGACTGGGGTATACAGGGCTAGACCCCAACATAGATTAGAGCAAACAACCACCAGAGTCTCGGGAATAAAGGACTGGACCCGGACACAGATTATAACGGATGACCACCACAGACTAGGGCAGTGGTGGCCAAACTATGGCACCAGATATGGCATAGATATATGCCAGAGGGGGCACGCAGAGCCCTCCTCGGGGCACTTGTGGCATCTCCTCAATACTAGCGCCGCCACCACTCTCCTCAGCCCGCTCATAATCTTTCTCATCACTAGCACCGCAGGTACTTTCTTCTGGTCCTAACTCTCCCATCAGGCCGCACTCCGTTCCATCAGTCTGCCCACGCGCTGAGAACATGGATCTCGCTCGGGCTGACGACGAGGATCTTGCGCGGGCTGCAGATATCGCATGGGCTGAGAATGGGGATGGCTCTCGTGCCCACAGGTAGAACTGATATATGATGTTGGAATGGGCAAAGGTGAGTAGTTTTTTTTATGTGAGGCTATCATATAGTATGGAGCAGCATTATATGGGGCCATTATACAGTATGGAGAATCATGTGGGACCATTATACAGTATGGAGCAGTATTTGGGGCCATTATACCGAATGGAGCATCATGTGGGGCCATTATACAGTATGGAGAATCATGTGGGGCCATTATACAGTATGCAGCATCATGTGTGGCCATTATACAGTATGGAGCACTATGTGTGGCCATTATACAGTATGGAGCATCATGTGGGGTAGTGATGAGCAAATATACTCGGTACTCGAGATTTCCCGGGCACGCTCGGGTGTCCTCCGAGTTTTTGTAAGTACTCGGAGATTTTGTTTTCTGCACCGCAGCTGAATGATTTACATCTGTTAGCCAGCATAAGTACATGTAGGGGTTGCCTGATTGTTAGGGAATTCCCACATGTAATCAAGCTGGCTAACAGATGTAAATCATTCAGCTGCGGCGCTGAAAACTAAATCTCCGAGTACTTACAAATACTCGAAGGACACCTGAGCATGCTCGGGAAATCTCGAGTACCGAGTATATTCGCTCTTCACTAATGTGGGACCATTATACAGTATGGAGCATCATGTTGGGCCATTATACAGTATGGGGCACTATGTGTGAACATTATACAGTGTGGAGCATCAATTGTGGCCATTATACAGTATGGAGCATAATGTGGGGCCATTATACAGTATGGATCCAAAATTTAAAAAACTGACCGTCACATCCAAACATAAACTAGGCCCTTTAGCCTCAGGCATTTTTTTTATCACAGCAGGACCCTACCCCTCCACAGAGATATAGATTTCAGTGTAAGAGAGGATTCACATTAAGTTCCCATACAGATGAAGACTTTATTCTAAGAGAGGATTGGCATTAAGTTAGGTTCTAGAAATGAGAATCGCCTTAACGTGGGTTTCAGGTACACATGAATTGGCCAGTTTATGCGCTAAGCATTCTCAATTTTTCAGATTTCTAGAGCAGTAATGCAATTCAATTTTAATATTTCATTTTTGCATGCTATATCGTTGCAGAGTTCTGCCTTGTTTGTTTGATTATATAGTATGAAGCATCATGTGGGACCATTATACAATATGGAGCATCATGTGGGGCCATTATACAGCATGGAGCATCATGTGGGGCCATTATACAGTATTGAGCACAATGTGTGGCCATTTTGCAGTATGGAGCTCTATGTGGGACCATTGTACTGTATGGAGGACTGAGTGGGGCCATTGTACTGTATGGAGCATTATGTGGGGCTATTATACAGTTTAAAGCCTTATGTGGGACCATTATACAGTTTGGAACGCTATGTGGGGCCATTATACAGAATGGAGCATCATGTGGGGACATATTACTGTATCAAGCACTATGTGGGGCCATAATACTGTATGGAAGCCAATGCAGGGCCCCGTTACACTGTATAGAGCACTATGTGAAGCCCATTACTCTTTATGCAGGACTTATGTAGGGCCCATTACACTCTATGGAGCACTATGTGAGGCCCATTACCAGGGCTGTGGAGTCGGAGTCGTGGAGTCGGAGCCCATTTTGGTAGAGTCAGAGTTGGAGTCGGTATAAAGTGGACCGACTCCGACTCCTAAAATATATAATAAATTGGGTACAGTAGTTCAATGCAGTTTGTGGGGAATATTTTTTTCATAAGAATCTGGGAAAGTTATGAAATGTCCTGTAAATGTCTGTCCTATTCCTGATCTAAGGTCTAGACTTTTAGCTGAGATGACTCTGTGCTGCAGTTTATGTCCATAAGTAGTGAAGCTCCTCCTCTACAGATAAGGGGAAAAATAAACATACAGGGAAGGAAAGCCTACATTCATCTCAGAATTTCTGGAGTGAACAGAAAAGCGGGACTAAAGAAGGTAAGAACTTCCTAAAGCATATCTAAACTTTCAATAAACTGTGCATAAATCAATAGTCCAGTATATGTTGTTTCTTTATGCTTGATGTTTTAGTTTGTTTTTCCTCTTAGCTCATGTTTGGAGAAATTAGCTGTTCTGATGACTTATATAAACTATACATAGAATATAAGGGGAAAATGTTTTCTAAAATCTCAAATTCGGAAATACAGTAACAGGATCAATGAGGACATACACTCACCGGCCACTTTATTAGGTACACCATGCTAGTAACGGGTTGGACCCCCTTTTGCCTTCAGAACTGCCTCAATTCTTCGTGGCATAGATTCAACAAGGTGCTGGAAGCATTCCTCAGAGATTTTGGTCCATATTGACATGATGGCATCACACAGTTGCCGCAGATTTGTCGGCTGCACATCCCAAAGATGCTCCATACAAGGCAGGATGGATCCATGCTTTCATGTTGTTTACGCCAAATTCTGACCCTACCATCCGAATGTCGCAGCAGAAATCGAGACTCATCAGACCAAGCAACGTTTTTCCAATCTTCTACTGTCCAATTTCGATGAGCTTGTACAAATTGTAGCCTCAGTTTCCTGTTCTTAGCTGAAAGGAGTGGTACCCGGTGTGGTCTTCTGCTGCTGTAGCCCATCTGCCTCAAAGTTCGACGCACTGTGCGTTCAGAGATGCTCTTAGGCCTACCTTGGTTGTAACGGGTGGCGATTTGAGTCACTGTTGCCTTTCTATCAGCTTGAACCAGTCTGCCCATTCTCCTCTGACCTCTGGCATCAACAAGGCATTTCCGCCCACAGAACTGCCGCTCACTGGATTTTTTTTCTTTTTCGGACCATTCTCTGTAAACCCTAGAGATGGTTGTGCGTGAAAATCCCAGTAGATCAGCAGTTTCTGAAATACTCAGACCAGCCCTTCTGGCACCAACAACCATGCCACGTTCAAAGGCACTCAAATCACCTTTCTTCCCCATACTGATGCTCGGTTTGAACTGCAGGAGATTGTCTTGACCATGTCTACATGTCTAAATGCACTGAGTTGCCGCCATGTGATTGGCTGATTAGAAATTAAGTGTTAACAAGAAGTTGGACAGGTGTACCTAATAAAGTGGCCGGTGAGTGTATATATTTGTGTGTGTGTGTGTGTGTGTGTGTTTGTGTGTTCTGGAATGTGATTCAGCACAAACATGCTCCCTCCCTCCTCCCCTCTTCATAGACTGTGAAGAAATATCATGTGAAGCATTTAGTGAGCTGTACCCTGCTGAGACAAGCCTTGACATTGAAAGTTCAGAGTAAAGCTATTTCACAACACATTTTACAAACTTTAAACTTATCATCTGTCCTATTGATTTATGCAAAGATTGTTTTATTTCTATCCCAAATTATACAGTGCGCGATTCCCTATTCTTGCAAGAATTACAATATACTTTATTTTTTTTACAGGACAAAATTATTTTGAAAGCGAATTTACATAAATACAAAATGTCTAAGAAGCACCTTATGAAGTCCTCTGTATTTGAGCATTTCACAGTGACTCAAGATAATAAACATTTTGTTGGCCAGTGTATAAGTGACCCAGATGAAAAAAAATGCTGTGATGCCCAAATCAATGCATACTCAGGCAGTGGTAAAAATGCTCCTTCAAGAGATTCCAATCTAAAAAGACATTTACAACGCTGCCACCCAGAAGTTTTCAAAGCAATGACTGAAAAAGATCACAGCAGCACCAAGAAACCAGAAACCAGCACTTCCCGCCATGCAAAGGAAGAGGAAAGAGCGTCTCAAGCGTGAGTTTCAAGATATTTTGTAAGTGACAAAGTAGTCTGTGACAATGACAGCAGGTGTGTTTAAAGTGTGTTTTAAGCTCATCGAGCTTGTTGTGAAGGACTGTGTACCATTATCATTATTTGCACGACCAGCTTTTACAGCTCTTAATGGAGAAATGGCCCACAAACTTGGTGTTTCTCTAGAAAGAGAAAGTATTAGAAAATTAGTGATTGAAGAAGCCCTTAACCAAAATGAAGATCTTAAAAAGACTCTCAAGAGATGCTTTGTTCACAGAGTGAACTATTTTGCTATTAACGTTTGATATGTTTGTGACAACAAAAAAATTGTTACTAAGACACTGGAAGTAAAAGATACCATAGCTCATCACAGCAGCCAGTTTCTCCAGACCTTAGTGGAAAAAGTTCTGCAAGATTATGAACTCAAAAAGAACAGGTTCTTGATATTGTAACTGATAATGCTTCAAACATGATAAGTACAATTAAACTGATGAATGAGAATAATGAAGGTGAACAGCAGCTAGAATGTTGGAGATGGAAGGCCACAGTCCTGTTCCCATAACGGAGGAACAAACAGATATTACTACAGAAGAACAGCAAGATGATTCTTTACAATTAGATGATCTTGTTGAAGCTGCTTCACACCTCTTTCCCATTCATCACATGTGCTGTGTAGTGCGCACGCTGCAGCTGGCAATAAGAGATAATCTGCAAGAGGGACATGCTGCAACTCTGATTAGCAAATTGAGGATATTGGCTATTGCTGCAAGAGCCCCTAAAATTGATTCCATCTTGAAGAGATGTGCTGTAAAAGGGGCAATTGTGGATCAAGAAACTCGGTGAGGCAGCAATTATTTAATGATTGAGCGATTGCTTGAGCTGAAACCCTTCCTTGTAGATATGGCCAACCCTCAGGTAACAGTACATGAAGGTGAATGGACACAGGTTGGTGAATTGAAGGAATTGCTTCATCACCCATTTACAGTGACTAAAAAGTTACAAGCTGAGGATTTAACGCCTGGCTTTTTTTTATAAAGGAGTGGAAGAACTAGTTGTTTTGCCTGTCCCAAAGAGGAGTTTTAATCGAAGATGGCATTGCTGCTTCAATGAAATGGAGAGAGACACTACTATTAGAAAAGAAAATTCTTCTGGCGGCTGTTTATGTGGACCCGAGTAGTGATGGGCGAGTGTACTCATTGCTCGGGTTTTCCCGAGCACTCTCGGGTGACCCCCGAGTATTTATGACTGCTCGGAGATTTAGTTTTCATCGCAGCAGCTGAATGATTTACAGCTACTAGCCAGGCTGAGTACATGTGGGGGTTGCCAGGTTGCTAGGAAATCCACACATGCAATGAAGCTGGCTAATAGCTGTAAATCATTCAGCTGCCGCAATGAATACTAAATCTCCGAGCAGTGATAAATACTCGGAGGTCACCCGAGCGAGCTCGGGAAACTAGAGCAATGAGTACACTCGCTCATCACTAGACCCGAGTCATTGTATATTGCTGGATGATCAACAGCTTACTAAAGGAAACAAAGCTTTGATTGAGGTAGCAGTTAGGATGAGTGGGCTACAGGACGGCCAAGAGTAGGAGGACTCGGGTCCTGCCAGTGCTGCTGCTGCCGTTCCTTCATCGTCATCAAATGAGGAGTTTGATTTCGACAAGTATTTGGACGACATGGAGCAAACAAAGGGTTGCTGCAGGGAAAAAGATTCCACTCCCATAGAAAACAGATTGACCATATTTCAACAATATTTTTCACTTGCTCTCAAAGAAGTAGAAGAGTTCAATGGTTCATCAAAACTGACTGTGCAAGAGTCAATTCCTTTATACCCTGAAATTGTTAGAGATGTTGCCCATGTGGTTACTGCTTTGCCACCAACCCAAGTTAGTGTAGGGAGTTTGTTCTCTGGCCTTAAAATAATTAGGTCAGATGTGAGGTCATCTATAAAGGAGGATCTGATGGAGGCGATACTACTTCTCAGAACAAATTCATAGACTGCACAAATGCTGTTCAGTACATTTTTTGTTGAAAACTGTTTTTCCCCACTTACTGCAGAGTGTATAATAAATTGTAAATATGCAGTTTTTTTGTTCTAAAGTTGTATTCCAATAAATATATTTTATGTTCTACCTAAATGGCTTGATTATTGTATCATAATAACGATTAGAAGCCTGATGTTACCATTTTACTACACTAAATTTATCACTTGAACTTAAAGATGAGTGATGTATGAGGGAGTTGTGGAGTCGGTGTCATGGGAATTAAGGAGTCAGAGGTTTGGCTTACCAACTCCACAGCCCTGCCCATTACACTGTATGGAGGACTATGTGGAACCATTGTACTGTATGGAGGACATTTTGTGCACATTATACTGTATGGAGAGCTTGGGTCATCATTCTTTGTTGGGGTAATTGAGGGAGGGGGATAAAGTAGGGTCATCATACTGTATATGGAGGAAAACTGTGTTTATGTATCCTTTACATATTAATATGTAAAGGATACATAGCGGAAAACCACCACAGACTGGGATATACAGGACCTGACTCGTACACAGATTATAGTGAACGACCACCACAGACTGGTGTATACAGGGCCAGGCCTGGACACAGATTATAGCGGATGACCTTGTTAGGTGGTGACATGTGACCCATCTTTGTGGTGTGAGGACACGTGACTCGTGTGAGGACACATGACCCATGTATGTGGCGTGAGGACTCGTAACCCGTATTTGTACCGTGAGGAAACGTGACCTGTGTGAGGTCTGAAAACATGTGACCCATGTGTGGACATGTGACCCGTGTGTGCTGTGAGGACACATGACATATGTGAGGACACGTGACCTGTATTTATGGCATGAGGACACGTGACCTGTATTTGTGGTGCGAGGACACGTAACCGTATTTGTAATGTGAGGACACATGACCTGTCTTTGTGGTGCGAGGACTTGTGACCCATTTTTGTGGTGTGAGGAAACGTGACCCGTATTCGTGGAGTGAGGACACATGACCCGTATTTGTGGTGTGAGGACTCGTGACCCGTATTTATGGCATGAGGACACGTGACCTGTATTTGTGGTGTGAGGACACGTAACAGTATTTGTAATGTGAGGACACATGACCTGTATTTGTGGTGTGAGGACACATGACCCGAATTTGCGGAGTGAGGACACGTGACCGTATTTGTGGTGTTAGGACTCGTGACCCTTATTTGTGGTGTGAGGATACGTGACCCGAATTTGTGGTGTGAGGACATGTGACTCGTGTGAGGACACGTGACCCATGTATGTGGCGTGAGGACTCGTAACCTGCATTTGTACCATGAGGAAATGTGACCTGTGTGAGGGCTGAAAACATGTGAACCATGTGTGGACATGTGACCCATGTGTGTGCTGTGAGGACACATGACATGTGCGAGGCGTGAGGACACCTGACCTGTATTTGTGGTGTGAGGACACCTAACCGTATTTGTAATGTGAGGACACGTGACCTGTATTTGTGGTGTGAGGACTTATGACCCGTTTTTGTGGTGTGAGGACACGTGACCCGTATTTGTGGTGTGAGGACACATGACCTGTATTTGTGATGTGAGGACACATGACCCGTATTTGTGGTGTGAGGACTCGTGACCTGTATTTATTGCATGAGGACACGTGACCTGTATTTGTGGTGTGAGGACTTGTAAACCTTTTTTGTGGTGTGAGGACACGTGACCTGTATTTGTGGTGTGAGGACACATGACCCGTATTTGTGGTGTGAGGACTCGTGACCTGTATTTATTGCATGAGGACACGTGACCTGTATTTGTGGTGTGATGACACATAACCGTATTTGTAATGTGAGGACACATGACGTGTATTTGTGGTGTGAGGACTTGTGACCCGTTTTGTGGTGTGAGGACACGTGACCCGTATTTGTGGTGTGAGGACACATGACCTGTATTTGTGATGTGAGGACACGTGACCCATATTTGTGGTGTGAGGACTCGTAACCTGTATTTGTGGTAAGGACACGTGGCCTGTATTTGTGGTGTGAAGACACGTAACCCTATTTGTAATGTGAGGACACATGACCTGTATTTGTGGTGTGAGGACACGTAACAGTATTTGTAATGTGAGGACACATGACCTGTATTTGTGGTGTGAGGACACATGACCCGAATTTGCGGAGTGAGGACACGTGACCGTATTTGTGGTGTTAGGACTCGTGACCCTTATTTGTGGTGTGAGGACTCGTGACCCGTATTTGTGGTGTGAGGATACCTGACCCGAATTTGTGGTGTGAGGACATGTGACTCGTGTGAGGACACGTGACCCATGTATGTGGAGTGAGGACTCGTAACCTGCATTTGTACCATGAGGAAATGTGACCTGTGTGAGGGCTGAAAACATGTGAACCATGTGTGGACATGTGACCCATGTGTGTGCTGTGAGGACACATGACATGTGCGAGGCGTGAGGACACCTGACCTGTATTTGTGGTGTGAGGACACCTAACCGTATTTGTAATGTGAGGACACATGACCTGTATTTGTGGTGTGAGGACTTGTAAACCTTTTTTGTGGTGTGAGGACACGTGACCTGTATTTGTGGTGTGAGGACACATGACCCGTATTTGTGGTATGAGGACTCGTGACCTGTATTTATTGCATGAGGACACGTGACCTGTATTTGTGGTGTGATGACACATAACCGTATTTGTAATGTGAGGACACATGACGTGTATTTGTGGTGTGAGGACTTGTGACCCGTTTTGTGGTGTGAGGACACGTGACCCGTATTTGTGGTGTGAGGACACATGACCTGTATTTGTGATGTGAGGACACGTGACCCATATTTGTGGTGTGAGGACTCGTAACCTGTATTTGTGGTAAGGACACGTGGCCTGTATTTGTGGTGTGAAGACACGTAACCCTATTTGTAATGTGAGGACACATGACCTGTATTTGTGGTGTGAGGACTTGTGACCCATTTTTGTAGTGTGAGGACACATGACCCGTATTTGTGGTGTTAGGACTCGTGACCCTTATTTGTGGTGTGAGGACTCGTGACCCGTATTTGTGGTGTGAAGATACGTGACCCGAATTTGTGGTGTGAGGACATGTGACTCGTGTGAGGACACGTGACCCATGTATGTGGCGTGAGGACTCGTAACCTGTATTTGTACCATGAGGAAATGTGACCTGTGTGAGGGCTGAAAACATGTGAACCATGTGTGGACATGTGACCCATGTGTGTGCTGTGAGGACACATGACATGAGCGAGGCGTGAGGACACCTGACCTGTTTTTGTAGTGTAAGGACACATGACCCGTATTTGTGGTGTGAGGACATGACCTGTATTTATGGTGTGAGGACACGTGACCCATATTTGTGGTGGGAGGACTTGTGACCTGTATTTGTGGTGAGGACACGTGACCTGTATTTGTGGTGTGAAGACACGTAACCCTATTTATAATGTGAGGATACATGACCTGTATTTGTGGTGTGAGGACTTGTGACCCGTTTTTGTAGTGTGAAGACACATGACCCGTATTTGTGGTGTGAGGACACATGACCTGTATTTGTGGTGTGAGGACATGACCTGTATTTGTGGTGTGAGGACATGACCTGTATTTATGGTGTGAGGACACGTGACCCGTATTTGTGGTGTGAGGACACATGACCCATATTTGTGGTGTGAGGACTTGTGACCTGTATTTGTGGTGAGGACACGTGACCTTTATTTGTGGTGTGAAGACACGTAACCCTATTTGTAATGTGAGGACAGATGACCTGTATTTGTGGTGTGAGGACTTGTGACCCGTTTTTGTAGTGTGAGGACACATGACCCATATTTGTGGTGTGAGGACACATGACCTGTATTTGTGGTGTGAGGACATGACCTGTATTTGTGGTGTGAGGACACATGACCCGTATTTGTGGTGTGATGACATGTGACTCGTGTGAGGACACGTGACCCATGTATGTGGCGTGAGGACTTGTAACCTGTATTTGTACCATGAGGAAATGTGACCTGTGTGAGGTCTGAAAACATGTGAACCATGTGTGGACATGTGACCCATGTGTGTGCTGTGAAGACACATGACATGTGCGAGGCATGAGGACACGTGACCTGTATTTGTGGTGTGAGGACACCTAACCGTATTTGTAATGTGAGGACACGTGACCTGTATTTGTGATGTGAGGACTTATGACCCGTTTTTGTGGTGTGAGGACACGTGACCTGTATTCGTGGTGTGATGACACATGACCCGTATTTGTGGTGTGAGAACTCGTGACCCGTATTTATGGCATGAGGACACGTGACCTGTATTTGTGGTGTGAGGACACGTAACAGTATTTGTAATGTGAGGATACATGACCTGTATTTGTGGTGTGAGGACTTGTGACCCGTTTTGAGGTGTAAGAACACGTGACCTGTATTTGTGGTGTGAGAACACGTAACCCTATTTGTAATGTGAGGACACATGACCTGTATTTGTGGTGTGAGGACTTGTGACCCGTTTTTTGGTGTGAGGACACGTGACCCGTATTTGTAGTGTGAGGACACATGACCTGTATTTGTGATGTGAGGACACGTGACCCATATTTGTGGTGTGAGGACTCGTAACCTGTATTTGTGGTAAGGACACGTGACCTGTATTTGTCGTGTGAGGACACGTAACCGTTTGTAATGTGAGGACACATGACCTGTTTTTGTGGTGTGAGGACTTGTGACCTGTTTTTGTAGTGTGAGGACACATGACCTGTATTTGTGGTGTGAGGACACATGACCTGTATTTGTGGTGTGAGGACATGAACTGTATTTATGGTGTGAGGACACGTGACCCGTATTTGTGGTGTGAGGACACATGACCCATATTTGTGGTGTGAGGACTTGTGACCTGTATTTGTGGTGAGTAGGGTTGAGTGAAACGGGTCGTTCATTTTCAAAAGTCGCCGACTTTTGGCTAAGTCGGCGTCTCATGAAACCCGATCCGACCCCTGTGCTTGTCGGCCATGCGGTACGCCACTTTCGCGCCAAAGTCGCGTTTCAATGACGCGAAAAGCGCCATTTCTCAGCCAATGAAGGTGAACGCAGAGTGTGGGCAGCGTGATGACATAGGTCCTGGTCCCCACCATCTTAGAGAAGGGCATTGCAGTGATTGGCTTGCTGTCTGCGGCGTCACAGGGGCTATAAAGGGGCGTTCCCGCCGACCGCCATCTTACTGCTGCTGATCTGAGCTTAGGGAGAGGTTGCTGCCGCTTCGTCAGAAGCAGGGAGAGCGTTAGGCAGGGTCCACTAACCACCAAACCGCTTGTGCTGTAGCGATTTCCACTGTCCAACACCACCTTCGGTGTGCAGGGACAGTGAAAGCAATTTTTTGTTTTTTTTATCCCTCAGCGCTGTAGCTCATTGGGCTGCCCTAGAAGGCTCCCTGATAGCTGTATTGCTGTGTGTACGCCACTGTGGAAACCAACTGCTTTTTTCAAAGCACATATCCTCTTGTTCCTTCCTTTCTGCACAGCTATCTTTTTTGTTTGTCCACACTTTTTATTTAATTTGTGCATCAGTCCACTCCTATTGCTGCCTGCCATACCTGGCTTAGATTACTGCAGGGAGATAGTAATTGTAGGACAGTCCCTGTTTTTTTTTTTTTTTTTGTGGGAGATTAAGATTGGCATTTCTGCTACAGTGCCATCCCTGTGTGTGCCATCTCTCACTGAGTGGGCCATAGAAAGCCTATTTATTTTTGTCCTTGATTTGTGTTCTAAAATCTACCTCAACACAAAAACACTACATCAATCAGTGGGAGAAAAATATTGGCCTCAGTCAGGGCTTGTGTGCCACTCCTGTGCGTGTCATCTCTCATTCTGTGGGCCATAGAAAGCCTTTTTTTTTTGTTTTTTTTTAATATTATTTGGTTTCTAAAGTCTCCCTGAAAATAAAAAAAAAAAAAACGTAAAAAAACAGTGGGAGAGTAATATTGCCCTTTCAGCTTGTGCGCCAGTCTTGACTCCTGGGTGTGCCACCTCTCTCTCTCTAATTGTGGGCCATAGAAAGCCTATTTATTTTTTTCCTTCATTTGTGTTTTAAAATCTACCTCAACACAAAAACACTACATCAATCAGTGGGAGAAAAATATTGGCCTCAGTCAGGGCTTGTGTGCCACTCCTGTGCGTGTCATCTCTCATTCAGTGGGCCATAGAAAGCCTTTTTTTTTTGTTTTTTTTTAATATTATTTGGTTTCTAAAGTCTCCCTGAAAATAAAAAAAAAAAAACTTAAAAAAACAGTGGGAGAGTAATATTGCCCTTTCAGCTTGTGCGCCAGTCTTGACTCCTGGGTGTGCCACCTCTCTCTCTCTAATTGTGGGCCATAGAAAGCCTATTTATTTTTTCCTTCATTTGTGTTTTAAAATCTACCTCAACACAAAAACACTACATCAATCAGTGGGAGAAAAATATTGGCCTCAGTCAGGGCTTGTGTGCCACTCCTGTGCGTGTCATCTCTCATTCAGTGGGCCATAGAAAGCCTTTTTTTTGTGTTTTTTTTAAAATATTATTTGGTTTCTAAAGTCTCCCTGAAAATAAAAAAAAAAAAACTTAAAAAAACAGTGGGAGAGTAATATTGCCCTTTCAGCTTGTGCGCCAGTCTTGACTCCTGGGTGTGCCACCTCTCTCTCTGTAATTGTGGGCCATAGAAAGCCTATTTATTTTTTTCCTTCATTTGTGTTTTAAAATCTACCTCAACACAAAAACACTACATCAATCAGTGGGAGAAAAATATTGGCCTCAGTCAGGGCTTGTGTGCCACTCCTGTGCGTGTCATCTCTCATTCAGTGGGCCATAGAAAGCCTTTTTTTTTTGTTTTTTTTTAATATTATTTGGTTTCTAAAGTCTCCCTGAAAATAAAAAAAAAAAAACTTAAAAAAACAGTGGGAGAGTAATATTGCCCTTTCAGCTTGTGCGCCAGTCTTGACTCCTGGGTGTGCCACCTCTCTCTCTCTAATTGTGGGCCATAGAAAGCCTATTTATTTTTTCCTTCATTTGTGTTTTAAAATCTACCTCAACACAAAAACACTACATCAATCAGTGGGAGAAAAATATTGGCCTCAGTCAGGGCTTGTGTGCCACTCCTGTGCGTGTCATCTCTCATTCAGTGGGCCATAGAAAGCCTTTTTTTTGTGTTTTTTTTTTAATATTATTTGGTTTCTAAAGTCTCCCTGAAAATAAAAAAAAAAAAACTTAAAAAAACAGTGGGAGAGTAATATTGCCCTTTCAGCTTGTGCGCCAGTCTTGACTCCTGGGTGTGCCACCTCTCTCTCTGTAATTGTGGGCCATAGAAAGCCTATTTATTTTTTTCCTTCATTTGTGTTTTAAAATCTACCTCAACACAAAAACACTACATCAATCAGTGGGAGAAAAATATTGGCCTCAGTCAGGGCTTGTGTGCCACTCCTGTGCGTGTCATCTCTCATTCAGTGGGCCATAGAAAGCCTTTTTTTTTTGTTTTTTTTTAATATTATTTGGTTTCTAAAGTCTCCCTGAAAATAAAAAAAAAAAAACTTAAAAAAACAGTGGGAGAGTAATATTGCCCTTTCAGCTTGTGCGCCAGTCTTGACTCCTGGGTGTGCCACCTCTCTCTCTCTAATTGTGGGCCATAGAAAGCCTATTTATTTTTTTCCTTCATTTGTGTTCTAAAATCTACCTCAACACAAAAACACTACATCAATCAGTGGGAGAAAAATATTGGCCTCAGTCAGGGCTTGTGTGCCACTCCTGTGCGTGTCATCTCTCATTCTGTGGGCCATAGAAAGCCTTTTTTTTTGTTTTTTTTTAAATATTATTTGGTTTCTAAAGTCTCCCTGAAAAAAAAAAAAAAAAAACATAAAAAAACAGTGGGAGAGTAATATTGCCCTTTCAGCTTGTGCGCCAGTCTTGACTCCTGGGTGTGCCACCTCTCTCTCTCTAATTGTGGGCCATAGAAAGCCTATTTATTTTTTTCCTTCATTTGTGTTCTAAAATCTACCTCAACACAAAAACACTACATCAATCAGTGGGAGAAAAATATTGGCCTCAGTCAGGGCTTGTGTGCCACTCCTGTGCGTGCCATCTCTCATTCAGTGGGCCATAGAAAGCCTTTTTTTTTGTTTTTTTTAATATTATTTGGTTTCTAAAGTCTCCCTGAAAAAAAAAATTAAATAAATTAGGTGGGAGATTAATATTGACATTAGTGCTTGAGTGACAGTCCTGCGTGTGTGTCATCTCTGTGATTTGGTGCCACAGAAAACAGAGTGTGTAACATTGTGCCTGATTTTCCTTGTGGTCTCACCAACCTGTTAAGGGATATTGAAATCATACTGAAGTTATAGCTCACCGTGTAAGTTGTTTGACAGCAACAAATAAAGTTACTTTGGTTAAGATTTTAAAACAATGAGGAAGTCTGGTGCAAGAGGTCGTCGTGGGCGTTCATTGTCAGCTGGTAATGATGGTAGTGGTAGTGGAGCATCAGGTGGTCGTGGGGATAAAAATATTCCACCTAAGTCTGGAGCTGTGGAGCCAGTTTCGTCGTCAGGCTACACAAGGCCTCGAACGCTCTCTTTTCTGGGAGTAGGAAAACCGCTTTTAAAGGCGGAGCAGCAACAGCAAGTTTTGGCTTACATTGCAGACTCAGCCTCTAGCTCTTTTGCCTCCTCTTCAGAAACTGGTAAATGTAAAAGCAGCGCGTCGCTTGTGGATGTTCACGGTCAGGGACAAGTCGCTTCCTTGTCCTCCTCAGCAAAAACTACAACAAGAGAGAAGGATGCAGCAGGCGACACAACGGGTCACTCCATGGAGCTCTTTACACATACCGTCCCTGGCTTAGAAAGTGAAACATTTAACAGGCCATGCCCATTACAAGTAGATTCTGACATGGAGTGCACTGATGCACAGCCACAGCCAGAGTACTATGCTGCTCCTTTGACTCAGACCACCACATTGCCCTCTCAGGGTACAGATCCACAATCAGACCCTGATGAGACTATGTTGCCCCGCCACGAACGCTATACCACCGACCGACACAGACGAAGTTGCACACGAGCTCGAAGAGGAGGTAATAGATGACCCAGTTATTGACCCCGATTGGCAGCCATTGGGGGAACAGGGTGCAGGCGGCAGTAGTTCAGAAGCGGAGGTGGAGGAGGGGCCGCAGCAGGCATCAACATCGCAACAGGTTCCATCTGCCGGGCCCGTATCTGACCCAAAACGCGTGTCAAAGCCAAAACCTGTTGGAGGACAGCGTGGCCATCCGGTTAAAGCTCAGTCTGCAATCCCTGAAAAGGGATCCGATGCTAGGAAGAGTGCAGTCTGGCATTTTTTTAAACAACATCCAACTGATCAGCGCAAAGTCATCTGTCAAAAATGTTCAACTAGCTTAAGCAGAGGTCAGAATCTGAAAAGTCTAAATACTAGTTGCATGCATAGACACTTAACCACCATGCATTTTCAAGCCTGGACTAACTACCAAACGTCCCTTAAGGTTGCAGCACCCTCGGCCAATGAAGCTAGTCAGCAACGCAACATCCCTTCCGTCACTGTAAGGCCACCATTTTCCGCACCACCGGCAGTATCTGTGCAGGTTTCTTTGCCAGCCAAAAGCAGTCAGGGTCAGGGAATCACCAGTTTTGTAGGAGGAAATATTGCATCTAGGGCACCGGCGGAAACAATACCGTCTCCAACTGTCTCTCAGTCTGCCATGTACACCGGCACACCCGAAAGTTCCACGATCTCCAGCTCTCCAGTCCAGCTCACCCTACATGAGACTCTAGTTAGAAAAAGGAAGTACTTATCCTCGCATCCGCGTACACAGGGTTTTAACGCCCACATAGCTAGACTAATCTCGTTAGAGATGATGCCCTACCGGTTAGTTGAAAGCGAAGCTTTCAAAGCCCTGATGGAGTACGCTGAACCACGATACGAGCTACCCAGTCGACACTTTTTTTCCAGAAAAGCCATCCCAGCCCTGCACCAGCATGTTAAACAGCGCATCGTCCATGCACTCAGGCAATCTGTGAGTACAAAGGTGCACCTGACTACAGATGCATGGACCAGTAGGCATGGCCAGGGACGTTATGTGTCCATCACGGCACACTGGGTGAATGTGGTGGATGCAGGGTCCACAGGCGACATCAATTTAGGGACAGTTGTGCCTAGCCCACGGTCTAGGAAACAGTTGGCTGTAGGCGTTCGCACCCCCTCCTCCTCCTCCTCCTCGTCCTCCTGCAGAAGCTACAGCTCTTCCACAGAACGCAGTCGGCCAACCACTCCATCGGCAGATGACACTGTTGCACACCAGTTGTCCCATTATGGGCCAGCTACTGGCAAGCGTCAGCAGGCTGTATTGGCTATGAAGTGTTTGGGCGACAACAGACACACCGCGGAAGTTCTGTCCGAGTTCTTGCAACAAGAAACGCAGTCGTGGCTGGGCACAGTAGATCTTGAGGCAGGCAAGGTAGTGAGTGATAACGGAAGGAATTTCATGGCTGCCATCTCCCTTTCCCAACTGAAACACATTCCTTGCCTGGCTCACACCTTAAACCTGGTGGTGCAGTGCTTATTGAAAACTTATCCTGGGTTCTCCGACCTGCTCCTCAAAGTGCGTGCACTTTGCTCACATATCCGACGTTCGCCTGTACACGCCAGCCGTATGCAGACCTATCAGCGGTCTTTGAACTTTCCCCAGCATCGCCTAATCATAGACGTTGCAACAAGGTGGAACTCAACACTGCACATGCTTCAGAGACTGTGCGAACAGAGGCGTGCTGTTATTTATTTGTGGGAGGATACACGGGCAGGCAGTAGGATGGCAGACATGGAGTTGTCAGGTGTGCAGTGGTCTAAGATACAAGACATGTGTCAAGTCCTTCAGTGTTTTGAGGAATGCACACGGCTGGTTAGTGCAGACAACGCCGTAATAAGCATGAGCATCCCCCCAATGCGTCTGCTGATGCAAAGTTTGACGCACATAAAGGAGCAGGCGTCTGCACCAGAGGAAGAGGAAAGCCTTGATGACAGTCAGCCATTGTCTGGTCAGGGCAGTGTACAGGACGAGGTAGCGGGCGAAGAGGAGGTGGAGGACGAGGAGGATGATGGGGATGAGTATATTTTTAATGCGGAACCTTTCCCGGGGGCACTGGAAATTGGTTGCGTGTCACGGCCGGGTTCTGTTTTTTTGAGGGACACAAGTGACGTAGATTTGCCTGCAACTGCCCCTCAACCAATCACAACCGGAGATTTGACAACTGGAACTTTGGCCCACATGGCGGATTATGCCTTACGTATCCTAAAAAGGGACACACGCATTACGAAAATGATGAACGATGACGATTACTGGTTGGCCTGCCTCCTTGATCCACGCTATAAAGGCAAATTGCAAAATATTATGCCACATGAGAACTTGGAACTAATATTAGCAACCAAACAATCAACTCTTGTTGACCGTTTGCTTCAGGCATTCCCAGCACACAGCGCACGTGATCGTTCTCACACGAGCTCCAGGGGGCAGCAGACTAGGAGTGTTAGGGGTGCACACATCAGAAGTGGCGTTGGACAGAGGGGTTTTCTGACCAGGTTGTGGAGTGATTTTGCTATGACCGCAGACAGGACAGGTACTGCTGCATCAATTGAAAGTGACAGGAGACAACATTTGTCCAGTATGGTTACTAACTATTTTTCATCCCTTATCGATGTTCTCCCTCAACCGTCATTCCCATTTGATTACTGGGCCTCCAAATTAGACACCTGGCCAGAATTGGCAGAATATGCATTGCAGGAGCTTGCTTGCCCGGCAGCAAGTGTCCTATCAGAAAGAGTATTCAGTGCTGCAGGTTCAATATTAACCGAAAAAAGGACTCGTCTGGCTACCCAAAATGTTGACGATCTAACATTCATTAAAATGAACCACAACTGGATTTCGAAATCTTTTGCCCCACCTTGCCCGGCCGACACCTAGCTTTCCTATGAAAAGCTCTTGCCTGTGAATTACTTTTCTAATGTCTAATTTGCTGCAGCTGATTGTACAGCATACGACATGTTTACACCTCCCTAAATGGCCAAACTCCCCACACGGGGCCGTGGTATCGCGACTTGGCGCAAGCACCCATGAGACTGCTGTTTGTCTGAAGAGGTGGGTGTGCTCGCTTTTGGTTGACGGCATTGCTACTGGGTCCCTCATAGTACAATGTAGTGTCTCTGGCGGTGGTGGTGCGCACCCAACGTCAGACACACCGTTGTAACATGAGGGGCCCTAGGGCGGTCCCGCCGGCCTCAAGAGAGTTCCCCCCTCCCCCAGCTCAAAATGTGCTGTACCACGTGCAAAATTATGTCGCACAGCTCCACCAATCTTTAGTCTATTCGCTGACATGATTCAATGTCTGGCACTGACAATACAAATTTGTAGACATCTATGATGCAACTTAAAGTAGTCTGTGTCCTATATTGGCACCATTAAATAGTTACTGCCAAATTACTATGTCAGAAACTCAGCAGATGAGCCCACCCCTGTACCTAAGTATGCCACCTTTTTTTTTGTTTTGGTTGTTTTGCGAGACATTAACATCTATTTATATTTTGGGAGTACTGGGACAGACACTCCTTGCAATACTCCTCCACTGACCACCAAGCTGCCTGCCCGTGTATCCATGTAACCGCTGTAAAACTGCCATGAGCCTATTGTTTATTTTAGGCCTTTGATAGCCTGTCTGCGGTCCCTACTTTAAATACTCCTCCACTGACCACCAAGCTGCCTGCCCGTGTATCCATGTAACCGCTGTAAAACTGCCATGAGCCTATTGTTTGTTATTTTAGGCCTTTGATAGCCTGTCTACGGTCCCTACTTTAAATACTCCTCCACTGACCACCAAGCTGCCTGCCCGTGTATCCATGTAACCGCTGTAAAACTGCCATGAGCCTATTGTTTGTTATTTTAGGCCTTTGATAGCCTGTCTACGGTCCCTACTTTAAATACTCCTCCACTGACCACCAAGTTGCCTGCCCGTGTATCCATGTAACCGCTGTAAAACTGCCATGAGCCTATTGTTTGTTATTTTAGGCCTTTGATAGCCTGTCTGCGGTCCCTACTTTAAATACTCCTCCACTGACCACCAAGCTGCCTGCCCGTGTATCCATGTAACCGCTGTAAAACTGCCATGAGCCTATTGTTTGTTATTTTAGGCCTTTGATAGCCTGTCTGCGGTCCCTACTTTAAATACTCCTCCACTGACCACCAAGCTGCCTGCCCGTGTATCCATGTAACCGCTGTAAAACTGCCATGAGCCTATTGTTTGTTATTTTAGGCCTTTGATAGCCTGTCTACGGTACCTACTTTCAATACTCCTCCACTGACCACCAAGCTGCCTGCCGTGTATCCATGTAACCGCTGTAAAACTGCCATGAGCCTATTGTTTGTTATTTTAGGCCTTCGAAGCCTGTCTGCGGTCCCTCCTTCCACTAGGCCTTCACTGAC
The DNA here is from genome assembly GCF_051348905.1 of Ranitomeya variabilis. Lineage (NCBI taxonomy): Eukaryota > Metazoa > Chordata > Amphibia > Anura > Dendrobatidae > Ranitomeya > Ranitomeya variabilis. The sequence goes on from NC_135232.1 coordinate 726,345,097, forward strand.
CAGACCACTGCTGCCCGTGTACCCCTGGAACCAATTTTAAAGTGCCTACAGCCAGCCCATTTTATTGTGTTAGGCCTTCGAAGCCTGTCTGCGGTCCCTCCTTCCACTAGGCCTCCACTGACCAGACCACTGCTGCCCGTGTACCCCTGGAACCGATTTTAAAGTGCCTACAGCCAGCCCATTTTATTGTGTTAGGCCTTCGAAGCCTGTCTGCGGTCCCTCCTTCCACTAGGCCTTCACTGACCAGACCACTGCTGCCCGTGTACCCCTGGAACCAATTTTAAAGTGCCTACAGCCAGCCCATTTTATTGTGTTAGGCCTTCGAAGCCTGTCTGCGGTCCCTCCTTCCACTAGGCCTCCACTGACCAGACCACTGCTGCCCGTGTACCCCTGGAACCAATTATAAAGTGCCTACAGCCAGCCCATTTTATTGTGTTAGGCCTTCGAAGCCTGTCTGCGGTCCCTCCTTCCACTAGGCCTCCACTGACCAGACCACTGCTGCCCGTGTACCCCTGGAACCAATTTTAAAGTGCCTACAGCCAGCCCATTTTATTGTGTTAGGCCTTCGAAGCCTGTCTGCGGTCCCTCCTTCCACTAGGCCTCCACTGACCAGACCACTGCTGCCCGTGTACCCCTGGAACCGATTTTAAAGTGCCTACAGCCAGCCCATTTTATTGTGTTAGGCCTTCGAAGCCTGTCTGCGGTCCCTCCTTCCACTAGGCCTCCACTGACCAGACCACTGCTGCCCGTGTACCCCTGGAACCAATTTTAAAGTGCCTACAGCCAGCCCATTTTATTGTGTTAGGCCTTCGAAGCCTGTCTGCGGTCCCTCCTTCCACTAGGCCTACACTGACAAAGGTACACCTGACAACAGACACATGGACCTGTAGGCATGGCCACGGAAGGTTACGTGGACTTTGTGGCTCAATGGGTTAATGTATTGGATGCATGGTCCACACAGGGGACAGCCTGCTAAGTCTGTCTGCAGTCCCTAATTCAAGTTGTCCTCAACTGAATAAAGCTGAGCTTCTACCTTCCGGCACTGATTAACTGCTGTTTTTAAACACATTGGTGGTTCCGGCCTACTAACGGTGTCTGCCCCTGCCTGGTGTTGTCCTCAACTGAATACAGCTGAGCTTCAACCTTCTGCCTCTCATTAACTGCTGTTTTTTTTTTTTTTTTTAAATGGTGTTTAGGGCCTACTAACGGTGTCTGCCCCTCCCTGGTGTTGCCCTCAACTGAATAAAGCTGAGCTTCAACCTTCTGGCTCTCATTAAGTGTTTTTTAAAAAACAAAATGGTGGTTACGGCCTACTAACGGTGTCTGCCCCTCCCTGGTGTTGCCCTCAACTGAATAAAGCTGAGCTTCAACCTTCTGGCTCTCATTAAGTGTTTTTTAAAAAACAAAATGGTGGTTAGGGCCTACTAACGGTGTCTGCCCCTCCCTGGTGTTGCCCTCAACTGAATAAAGCTGAGCTTCAACCTTCTGGCTCTCATTAAGTGTTTTTTAAAAAACAAAATGGTGGTTACGGCCTACTAACGGTGTCTGCCCCTCCCTGGTGTTGCCCTCAACTGAATAAAGCTGAGCTTCAACCTTCTGGCTCTCATTAAGTGTTTTTTAAAAAACAAAATGGTGGTTAGGGCCTACTAACGGTGTCTGCCCCTCTCTGATGTTGCCCTCAACTGAATAAAGCTGTGCTTCAACCTTCTGGCTTTCGGCCTATAGTATCAGATATTAAACTGCATTTGGCCTTCAACTTTGGTTACGGCCTACTAACGGTGTCTGCCCCTCCCTGGTGTTGTCCTCAACTGAACAAAGCTGAGCTTCCACATTCTGGATTTCGGCCTATACTATCAGATATTAAACTGCATTTGGCCTACTAGTGTGGTTAGGCCCTTGAAACAGTGTCTGCTGCTCTTGGGTTTGCTACTCCACTGAACAAAGCAATGCCGCCTGTTTAGTCCTGTTACCAATTTTGATCTGCATTTAGCCTACTTTATTCTTTGGCCCTATATCTGTTTCCTCCTCATCCTGCCCATTGCCCAGCCACTGCTAGATGAGTCTGCTGGTACATTGACCTAGACCACTACATTCCCCTTGTACTCTACACAGCCAGAATCTGACCCTGCTGAAAGTAAGGTTCCCCTTCCCGCATATTATACCACCTTACACAGGGACAAAGAGGAAGGTGCAGATGAAAGTGCAGGTTCCTTCATCAGGTGGGGGGGGCATACTCGTTGGCGACGTCACTGGCACAGGGCCACTCAGAGTACGCAAAAGTGTCGCTGCTGGTGGGAGGCGCCTACGCCATGCAAACACACCGCCGTACTTTGAGGGGCCCTGTGCCAGTGCCAATGCGATCGAGTAGGCCCCCCCTGCTTGCTCAGGATCACAGCACTTGCAACGTTGAAATACTTACCTCTCCCTGCTCCACCGCCATGACGTAGTCCACGTTTCCTGGGCCCACTAAAACCTTGAACCAGCCCTACCCCCCACAACATTTGCCAAATGACCCCCAATTTCCAGTGCCCAACTATTATTATAAAGTTAATTAAGATTGACAAGCTTCAGAAAACAAGAATGGATGTTTTTGGCAGTAAAATGGGCACTGTAGGTGTTTTCCTGGCCTCCACTCACTGCCGGCTATGCTTCCCCATTGACTTGCATTGGTTTCGTGTTTCGGTCGATCCCCGACTTTTAGCGATAATCGGCCGACTTCACTCGACTCGACTCTGGACTAAATCGGGTTTCACAAAACCAGACTCGATCTTAAAAAAATGAAAGTCGCTCAACCCTAGTGGTGAGGACACGTGACCTGTAATTGTGGTGTGAAGACACGTAACCCTATTTGTAATGTGAGGACACAAGACCCGTATTTGTGGTGTGAGGACACATGACCTGTATTTGTGGTGTGAGGACGTGACCTGTATTTGTGGTGTGAGGACACATGACCCATATTTGTGGTGTGAGGACATGTGACTCGTGTGAGGACACGTGACCCATGTATGTGGCGTGAGGACTCGTAACCTGTATTTGTACCATGAGGAAATGTGACCTGTGTGAGGTCTGAAAACATGTGAACCATGTGTGGACATGTGACCCATGTGTGTGCTGTGAAGACACATGACATGTGCGAGACGTGAGGACACGTGACCTGTATTTGTGGTGTGAGGACACGTAACAATATTTGTAATGTGAGGATACATGACCTGTATTTGTGGTGTGAGGACTTGTGACCCGTTTTGAGGTGTAAGAACACGTGACCTGTATTTGTGGTGTGAGGACACATGACCTGTATTTGTGGTGTGAGGACACGTGACCCATATTTGTGGTGTGAGGACTTGTGACCTGTATTTGTGGTGAGGACACGTGACCTGTATTTGTTGTGTGAGGGCACGTAACCCTATTTGTAATGTGAGGACACATGACCTGTATTTGTGATGTGAGGACTTGTGACCCGTTTTTGTAGTGTGAGGACACATGACCCGTATTTGTGGTGTGAGGACACATGACCTGTATTTGTGGTGTGAGGACATGACCTGTATTTTTGGTGTGAGGACACATGACCCGTATTTGTGGTGTGAGGACTCATGACCCGTATTGGTGGTGTGAGGACTTGGCCTGTATTTGTGGTGTGAGGACACGTGACCCATATTTGTAGAGGACATGTGATCCGTATTTGTGGTGTCAGGATACGTGACCATTTTTGTGGTGTAAGTACATGTGATCCGTTGTCTTTGTGGTATGAGACCACGTGACCCATATTTGTAGTGTGAGGACACGTGACCTGCATTTGTGGTGTGAGGGCTCGTGACCTGAATTTGTGGTCTGAGGTCACGTGATCCGTATTTGTGGTGTGGGGACCCATGACCAGTATTTGTGGAGTGATGACACGTGACCCATATTTGTGGTGTGAGGACTTGTCACCCATATTTGTGGTGTGAGGACACATGACTCGTATTTGTGATTTGAGGACCCATGATCCGTATTTGTGGTGTGAGGAAACATGACCCGAAATTGTGGAGTGAGGACACGTGACCGTATTTGTGGTGTTAGGACTCATGACCCGTATTTGTGGTGTGAGGACTCGTGACCCATATTTCTGGTGTGAGGATACGTGACCCGAATTTGTGGTGTGAGGACACATGACCCGAATTTGTGGAGTGAGGACACATGACCGTATTTGTGGTGTTAGGACTCGTGACCTGTATTTGTGGTGTGAGGACTTGTGACCCGTATTTGTGGTGTGAGGACTTGTGACCCATATTGGTGGTGTGAGGACACGTGACACTTACTTGTGGTGTGAGGACACATGAACCGTATTTGTGGTGTGAGAACACAAGACCCGTATTTGTGGTGTAAGGACTTGTCACCCATATTTGTGGTGTGAGGACTCGTGACCCGTATTTGTGGTGTGAGGACACATGACCCGTGTTTGTGATTTGAGGACACGTGATCCGTATTTGTGGTGTGAGGACACATGACCCGAAATTGTGGAGTGAGGACACGTGACCGTATTTGTGGTGTTAGAACTCGTGACCCGCATTTCTGGTGTGAGGATACGTGACCCGAATTTGTGGAGGACACGTGACCGTATTTGTGGTGTTAGGACTCGTGACCCGTATTTGTGGTGTGAGGACTCGTGACCCATATTGGTGGTGTGAGGAAACGTGACACTTACTTGTGGTGAGGACACATGACCCGAATTTGTGGAGTGAGGACTCGTGACCCGTATTTGTGGTGTGAGGACACATGAACCATATTTGTGGTTTGAGAACACCAGACCCGTATTTGTGTTATAAGGACTTGTCACCCATATTTCTGGTGTGAGGACTCGGGACCCGTATTTGTGGTGTGAGGACACATGACCCGTGTTTGTGATTTGAGGACACGTGATCCGTATTTGTGGTGTGAGGACACATGACCCAAATTTGTGGAGTGAGGACACGTGACCGTATTTGTGGTGTTAGGACTTGTGACCCGTATTTGTGGTGTGAGGACTCATGACCCGTATTTGTGGCGTGAGGATACGTGACCCGAATTTGTGGTGTGAGGACACATGACCCAAATTTGTGGAGTGAGGACACGTGACCGTATTTGTGGTGTGAGGACACTAGACCCGTATTTGTGGTGTGAGGACTCATGACCCGTATTGGTGGTGTGAGGATACGTGACCTGTATTCGTGGTGTGAGGACAATGTCCCGTATTTGTGCTGAGGACTCGTGACCCGTATTTATGGCATGCGGCCACGTGACCTGTATTTGTGGTGTGAGGACACGTAACAGTATTTGTAATGTGAGGACACATGACTTTTATTTGTGGTGTGAGGACTTGTGACCCGTATTGTGCTGTAAGAACACATGACCCGTATTTGTGGTGTGATGACACATGACCTGTATTTGTGGTGTGAGGACTTGTCACCCATATTTGTGGTGTGAGGACTCGTGACCCATATTTGTGGTGTGAGGACACATGACCCGTATTTGTGATTTGAGGACACGTGATCCGTATTTGTGGTGTGAGGACACATGAACCGAAATTGTGGAGTGAGGACACGTGACCCGAATTTGTGGTGTGAGGACACATGACCCGAATTTGTGGAGTGAGGACATGGGACCGTATTTGTGGTGTTAGGACTCGTGACCTGTATTGGTGGTGTGAGGAAACGTGACACTTACTTGTGGTGTGAGGACACATGACCCGTATTTGTGGTGTGAGGACACATGAACCGTATTTGTGGTGTGAGAACACCAGACCCGTATTTGTAGTGTAAGGACTTGTCACCCATATTTGTGGTGTGAGGACTCGTGACCCGTATTTATGGTGTGAGGACACATGACCCGTGTTTGTGATTTGAGGACACGTGATCCGTATTTGTGGTGTGAAGGCACATGACCCGAATTTGTGGAGTGAGGACACGTGACCGTATCTGTGGTGTTAGGACTTGTGACCCGTATTTGTGGTGTGAGGACTCATGACCCGTATTTGTGGTGTGAGGATACGTGACCCGAATTTGTGGTGTGAGGACACATGATCCGAATTTGTGGTGTGAGGTCACGTGACCGTATTTGTGGTGTGAGGACAAAAGACCCGTATTTGTGGTGTGAGGACTCATGACTCGTATTGGTGGTGTGAGGACACGTGACAATTACTTGTGGTGTGAGGACACATGACCCGAATTTGTGGAGTGAGGACTCATGACCCGTATTTGTGGTGTGAGGATACAAGACCTGTGTTTGTGATTTGAGGACACGTGATCCGTATTTGTGGTGTGAGGACATATGACCCGTATTTGTGGCATGAAGACTCGTGACCCGTATTTGTGGTGTGAGGATACGTGACCCGAATTTGTGGTGTGAGGACACATGACCCGAATTTGTGGAGTGAGGACACGTGACCGTATTTGTGGTGTGAGGACACATGAACCGTATTTGTGGTGTGAGGACTCGTGACCCGTATTTGTGGTGTGAGGACTCGTGACCCATATTGGTGGTGTGAGGAAACGTGACACTTACTTGTGGTGAGGACACATGACCCGAATTTGTGGAGTGAGGACTCGTGACCCGTATTTGTGGTGTGAGGACACATGAACCATATTTGTGGTTTGAGAACACCAGACCCGTATTTGTGTTATAAGGACTTGTCACCCATATTTCTGGTGTGAGGACTCGGGACCCGTATTTGTGGTGTGAGGACACATGACCCGTGTTTGTGATTTGAGGACACGTGATCCGTATTTGTGGTGTGAGGACACATGACCCGAATTTGTGGAGTGAGGACATGTGACCGTATTTGTGGTGTTAGGACTTGTGACCCGTATTTGTGGTGTGAGGACTCATGACCCGTATTTGTGGCGTGAGGATACGTGACCCGAATTTGTGGTGTGAGGACACATGACCCGAATTTGTGGAGTGAGGACACGTGACCGTATTTGTGGTGTGAGGACACTAGACCCGTATTTGTGGTGTGAGGACTCATGACCCGTATTGGTGGTGTGAGCATACGTGACCTGTATTCGTGGTGTGAGGACAATGTCCCGTATTTGTGCTGAGGACTCGTGACCCGTATTTATGGCATGCGGCCACGTGACCTGTATTTGTGGTGTGAGGACACGTAACAGTATTTGTAATGTGAGGACACATGACTTTTATTTGTGGTGTGAGGACTTGTGACCCGTATTGTGCTGTAAGAACACATGACCCGTATTTGTGATTTGAGGACACGTGATCCGTATTTGTGGTGTGAGGACACATGACCCGAAATTGTGGAGTGAGGACACGTGACCCGAATTTGTGGTGTGAGGACACATGACCCGAATTTGTGGAGTGAGGACATGGGACCGTATTTGTGGTGTTAGGACTCGTGACCTGTATTGGTGGTGTGAGGAAACGTGACACTTACTTGTGGTGTGAGGACACATGACCCGTATTTGTGGTGTGAGGACACATGAACCGTATTTGTGGTGTGAGAACACCAGACCCGTATTTGTAGTGTAAGGACTTGTCACCCATATTTGTGGTGTGAGGACTCGTGACCCGTATTTATGGTGTGAGGACACATGACCCGTGTTTGTGATTTGAGGACACGTGATCCGTATTTGTGGTGTGAAGGCACATGACCCGAATTTGTGGAGTGAGGACACGTGACCGTATCTGTGGTGTTAGGACTTGTGACCCGTATTTGTGGTGTGAGGACTCATGACCTGTATTTGTGGTGTGAGGATACGTGACCCGAATTTGTGGTGTGAGGACACATGACCCGAATTTGTGGTGTGAGGTCACGTGACCGTATTTGTGGTGTTAGGACTTGTGACCCGTATTTGTGGTGTGAGGACTCATGACCCGTATTTGTGGTGTGAGGATACGTGACCCGAATTTGTGGTGTGAGGACACATGACCCGAATTTGTGGTGTGAGGTCACGTGACCGTATTTGTGGTGTGAGGACAAAAGACCCGTATTTGTGGTGTGAGGACTCATGACTCGTATTGGTGGTGTGAGGACACGTGACAATTACTTGTGGTGTGAGGACACATGACCCGAATTTGTGGAGTGAGGACTCATGACCCGTATTTGTGGTGTGAGGATACAAGACCTGTGTTTGTGATTTGAGGACACGTGATCCGTATTTGTGGTGTGAGGACATATGACCCGTATTTGTGGCATGAAGACTCGTGACCCGTATTTGTGGTGTGAGGATACGTGACCCGAATTTGTGGTGTGAGGACACATGACCCGAATTTGTGGAGTGAGGACACGTGACCGTATTTGTGGTGTGAGGACACATGAACCGTATTTGTGGTGTGAGGACTCGTGACCCGTATTGGTGGTGTGAGGATACAAGACCTGTGTTTGTGATTTGAGGACACGTGATCCGTATTTGTGGTGTGAGGACATATGACCCGTATTTGTGGCATGAAGACTCGTGACCCGTATTTGTGGTGTGAGGATACGTGACCCGAATTTGTGGTGTGAGGACACATGACCCGAATTTGTGGAGTGAGGACACGTGACCTTATTTGTGGTGTGAGGACACATGAACCGTATTTGTGGTGTGAGGACTCGTGACCCGTATTGGTGGTGTGAGGACACGTAACACTTACTTGTGGTGTGAGGACACATGACCCGTATTTGTGGTGTGAGGACACATGACCTGTATTTGTGGTGTGAGGACACATGACCCGAATTTGTGAAGTGAGGACACGTGACTGTATTTGTGGTGTGAGGACACATGACCCGTTTTTGTGGTGTAAGGACTCGTGACCCCTATTTGTGGTGTGAGGACTCGCGACACGAATTTGTGGTGTGAGGACACGTGACCCATGTATGTGGCGTATCCGCAGGTAAAATGACCTGCGTTTTACCTGTGGGTTTTTTTCGGATTTTGTGCAGATTTCGCCTGCGTTTTACACCTGCGGAGTCCTAAAATGGAATAGGTGTAAAAAACGCTGCGGAATCCGTGCAAAGAATTGACATGCTGTGGAAAATAAACCGCTGTGTTTCTGAGCAGAAATTTCCACAGCATGTCCAGTGCGGATTTGATTTTCCATAAATTGACATGGTACTGTACACTGCATGGAAAACTGCTGCACATCCGCAGCCAAATCCGCAACGTGTGCACATAGCCTTAATTATGGTGTTAGGACAAATGACCCGAATTTGTGAAGTGAGGACACGTGACTGTATCTGTGGTGTGAGGACTCGTGACCCGAATTTGTGGTGTGTGGCCACATGACCTATTAGTGGCCAGTTCGGTGCCAGCTCTGGGCAGTGACGTCACAGCGCTCCGTTACTATGGAGACCGGCCGCCGCACTGCTCGCAGCCGCCTCCTCACAGCCCGGACACCGCGCACGTCCTGGAGTCTGTGACACCATGAGCCCCCGGTGTCGGGCAGTCTGCAGCTCCGCCGTGCCCCGTAATCTCCCGCCTCGGTAGAGTTCCGGTGTCAGCGCCCCCGCGGCTCCCAGTACCGGCTGCTCCACGAGCCCCACTCATCCCCCGGGTCCGGTCCCAGCGTCCCCGGTGATCGCAGACTCCGCCCCGGTCCTCCCCCGCCGCCGCCCCCGCACTCAGGATCTCCGGCTGCCATGTGAAGCTCCGGTGCAGGATGCGGGGAGCAGCGGCCGCCTGATCCGGTCCAGCATGGAGCTCAGCCTGTTCGGGTACATCGAGGACCTGCAGGAGCTGGCGATCATCGAGCGGCCGGTGCGCCGCAGTCTGAAGGTACAGTGACGTCAGCGCCCGCACCCCGACACGTGACGTCACCGGGGCCCCGGGAACCTCTGGGAGGGGGCGACACGTCTGTGGTGTGAGGAGAACTAGGAGACCCCCAAAGACGGCACCCACTGATTTCATTACACCCCGATATCACATGAGGGTCCCCAGTGCCACTCCCCCCTCATTCCTCATGTATGGGGGTCCCCACGTATCATCCTCCTTATCCTCATGTATGGGGGTCCCCAGTATCATCCTCCTTATTCTCCATGTATGGGGGTCCCCACGTATCATCCTCCTTATCCTCCATGTATGGGGGTCCCCACGTATCATCCTCCTTATTCCCCATGTATGCGGGTCCCCACGTATCATCCTCCTTATTCTCCATGTATGGGGGTCCCCACGTATCATTCTCCTTATCATGTATGGGGGTCCCCACGTATCATCCTCCTTATCCTCATGTATGGGGGTCCCCACGTATCATCCTCCTTATTCCCCATGTATGCGGGTCCCCACGTATCATCCTCCTTATTCTCCATGTATGGGGGTCCCCACGTATCATTCTCCTTATCATGTATGGGGGTCCCCACGTATCATCCTCCTTATTCCCCATGTATGCGGGTCCCCACGTATCATCCTCCTTATTCTCCATGTATGGGGGTCCCCACGTATCATTCTCCTTATCATGTATGGGGGTCCCCACGTATCATCCTCCTTATTCCCCATGTATGGAGGTCCCCACGTATCATTCTCCTTATCATGTATGGGGGTCCCCACGTATCATCCTCCTTATCCTCATGTATGGGGGTCCCCACGTATCATCCGCCTTATCCTCATGTATGGGGGTCCCCACGTATCATCCTCCTTATTCCCCATGTATGCGGGTCCCCACGTATCATCCTCCTTATTCTCCATGTATGGGGGTCCCCACGTATCATTCTCCTTATCATGTATGGGGGTCCCCACGTATCATCCTCCTTATTCCCCATGTATGCGGGTCCCCACGTATCATCCTCCTTATTCTCCATGTATGGGGGTCCCCACGTATCATTCTCCTTATCATGTATGGGGGTCCCCACGTATCATCCTCCTTATTCCCCATGTATGGAGGTCCCCACGTATCATTCTCCTTATCATGTATGGGGGTCCCCACGTATCATCCTCCTTATCCTCATGTATGGGGGTCCCCACGTATCATCCTCCTTATCCTCATGTATGGGGGTCCCCACGTATCATCCTCCTTATTCTCCATGTATGGGGGTCCCCACGTATCATTCTCCTAATCATGTATGGGGGTCCCCACGTATCATCCTCCTTATCCTCCATGTATGGGGGTCCCCACGTATCTTCCTCCTTATTCTCCATGTATGGGGGTCCCCACGTATCATTCTCCTTATCATGTATGGGGGTCCCCACGTATCATCCTCCTTATCCTCATGTATGGGGGTCCCCACGTATCATCCTCCTTATCCTCATGTATGGGGGTCCCCACGTATCATCCTCCTTATTCTCCATGTATGGGGGTCCCCACGTATCATCCGCCTTATTCTCCATGTATGGGGGTCCCCACGTATCATCCCCCATATTGCCAATGTTTAGGAATCCCCACGCATCATCCTTCTTATTCTCCATGTATGAAGGTCCACTTGCATCATCCCCCTTATTCCTCTCCCTTCCACTTCCGTGCTCCGTACTCCACTATAATATTGGATTTATTTCTCTCCCCCAATGACTTGTGATTTCATGAGACACTGACATCGTGGCATTTCGGCTATTGAGAGTCCTGTTATTGGGGTCCCGGACCCTGGTGTCGCCCTCAGGTATATCATGACCTCCCCATATAACATCTGTCCTCCGTCATCTGCTCGTCATTGTGGTATGATGTCATCACCCTCCTCTGACATCATCGCTGTACAGCAGAGAGCTGCCGCCTGCTGTCTGATCTGACGTCACATTATGTCAGTGTACGGTCTCTACGGGGCCGCACCCATTATAAGATGTACCGTACATGAGTGGGGGTGCTCGCCCCAGGGGGCTTCGGCTCCGCTCCCTTCTTTATAACCTCCAGGTACATAATATAATATATCAGGATACGGGGAGAGGTGATGTCATTTTCACCAACCTGTTGCCATTTTTTTTACAGAGTCCTGAAGAGATTGAGCGTCTGACGGTGGACGAGGATCTGAATGACATCGAGAGGGCGGTGTACCTGCTCAGGTAGGCGCCCCTCCCCCGCGGTCTCTGCGTCGTATGAAGCTACCGTCATCGTGATGATTGTTATGTGGATTTATAATGTTCTTATCATGTGATATAAGGGGCTGCCTTAATGACGTCTGTGCCCTCGTATTGCCACGTCCTCCCCCGCTGTCTGTACCCCATCACCCAGTATATGTGCCCTCTCACTGCGGTCTGTGCCTCTGCGCACCCCACCTGCCTAATTTCTTTACCCTTTAAGTACAGAACCCCGAACTAATGTTTGTATCCCCTTTTTATGGCCCTCCATTGTCTGACCCCCTTTTTTTACACTTCCTTTTTTACTGTCCCCCAATGTCTGTACCCTCTTTATTCTGGACCCCGTCTAGTGTCTATACACCCTTTTTTACCCCTCCCCCAGGGCCTTGTTTCCCCTTCCTACCGGTATGCGTGCCCTTCTGTGTTTTTCCTGAAGGGGTGACTGCTCTTTGGGGGTTACATTTGTCCGGGCGTTCAGCACTGTGGAGGGGGGCACATGGCGCTGTGGTTATAATGCACTGACCTGATGTACCGGATATAATGTGCCACATGTGATGTTCCCGGGATAACGTTACTCCCGTGTTGGAGCACTGGGGTTGCCATGGTAACTCTGATGTATGGATGTCACCAGATATGGTTTTGTTAGGCGGGCATCACCTATATAATACTTATATACCACTTATATACAAGTGCTTCTCACAAAACTAGAATATCATCAAAAAGTTAAAGGGAACCCGTCACCAGGTTTGGCCGATATAAGATGCGCCCACCGCTTTTTAGGGCTGATATACAGTGCTCTATAATGCTGTAGATAAGCCCCCGATATGACCTGAAAGATAAGTTTTATTATACTCACCTGCTGGGTGTTTGTAAAGAGCAAAGTACTGCAGTGCGCAGGCACTGGGAATGGTCAGAGAGGCCCAGCACCGGTGCACTGTAGTACTTTACTGTACCCTCAACAGGACAAATCAGTGCGCCTGCGCAGGAATCGCAGCGGCATCGCAAGAAGATGGGAGGCGCCGGACCCGGACTGCCCAGCAGGTGAGCATAATAAAACTTATTTTTCTTATCTTACCGGTCGGACCGGGGGCTTGTCTACAGCATTATAGAATGCTGTATATCAGCCCTGAAAGGCGGTGGCCGTATCTTTTATCAGTCAAAACAGGTTCACTTTAATTTATTTCAGTTCTTCAATACAAAAAGTGAATCTCATATTATTATATAGAGTGATCTATTTCACGTGTTTATTTCTGTTAATGTTGATGATTATGGCTTACAGCCAATGAAAACCCAAAAGTCATTATCTCCGTAAATTAGAATACTTTATAACACCAGATTGAAAAATGATTTTAAAATCCAAAATGTTTGCCTACTGAAATGTATGTTCAGTAAATGCACTCAGTACTTGGTCGGGGCTCCTTTTGCATCAATTACTGCATCAATGCGGCGTGGCATGGAGGCGATCAGCCTGTGGCATTGCTGAGGATTTATGGTTGCTTTGATAGCAGCCTTCAGCTCGTCTGCATTGTTGGGTCTGGTGTCTCTCATCTTCCTCTTGACAATACTCCATAGATTCTCTATGGGGTTAAGGTCAGGCGAGTTTGCTGGCCAATCAAGCCCAGTGATACTGTTGTTTGTAAACCAGGTATTGGTACTTTTGGCAGTGTGGACAGGTACCAAGTCCTGCTGGAGAATGACATTTCCATCTCCAAAAAGCTTGTCGGCAGAGGGAACCATGAAGTGCTCTAAAATTTCCTGGTAGACGACTGCGCTGACTTTGGTCTTGATAAAACACAGTTGACCTACACCAGCAGATGACATGGATCCCCAAACCATCACTGATTGTGGAAACTTCACACTAGACCTCAAGCAGCTTGGATTGTGGCCTCTCCACTCTTCCTCCAGACTCTGAGACCTTGATTTCTAAATGAAAAGCTACATTTACTTTCATCTGAAAACAACACCTTGGACCACTGAGCAACAGTCCAGCTCTTTTTCTCCTTGGCCCAGGTAAGACGCTTCTGGCATTGTCTATTGGTCATGAGTGGCTTGACGAAGAAATGCGACACTTGTAGCCCATGCCCTGGATGCGCCTTTCAAGGCTGCGGTTATCCCGGTTACTTGTGCACCTTTTTCTACCACACTTTCCTTCCACTCAACGTTCCATTAATATGCTTGGATACAGCACTGTGTGAACAGCCAGCTTCTTTAGCAATGACCTTTTGTGGCTTACCCTCCTTGTGGAGTGTGTCAATGACTGCCCTCTGGACATCGGTCAAGTCAGCAGTCTTCCCCATGATTGTGGAGCTACTGAAACAGACTAAGGGACCTTTTTAAACACTTAGGAAGCCTTTACGGGTGTTTTTTTTTTTGTTAATTAGTCTAATTTACTGAGATAATGACTTTTGGGTTTTCATTGGCTGTAAGCCATAATCATCTACATTGCCAGAAATAAACACTTGAAATAGATCACTCTGTTTGTAATGACTCTATACAATATATGCGTTTCACTTTTTTTGTATTGAAGAACTGAAATAAATTGACTTTTTGCACAATATTCTAATTTTGTGAGAAGCACCTGTTTATTCCACTTATATTCCATGTATATACCACCTAGATACCAACGTGAGATCAACTACGTATCAAGTATAGCATCATTGCAAAAGAAAATAAAAAAGCGATATGTAGACGGTAGTGATCCCCTTACAATATTTTTATTGATCACAACGTAAAACAAAACCACAAAAGATTGTTTTTAAAAAGCACAGAATTAGCTGTAATACAACAAACCCCAGAAAGTTCTATATACAGACCAGGTGTATCATGCTGCTCACAACCAACAGTTATCGATGTGTGCCTGATATATCAGTAATTTGGTAAAATGTAAAATGCACTAGATTCTCTGAAGGTATAGGGCACAATTGTCACTTTCATGTGTCAATGTTAATTATCAGGACTTGCATTATTAGATATAACCTTCTCCAATGGCAAAGACTCGTATCCCAAATATATCACCAATGGGGCATCCGAGGTTATAGGTGGGCCAGATTGTGTACAATAAATGTGACCTCAGCTGGCAAATATACTATGAAAGTTCCCACACAACATATATGCGGGTGTGATCCACACACAGATCAAAGTCTAAGCTCATGTGACATGATATAGTGTCTACATGAATAGACTATACCAGCAAGACCAATGAAGTTCTGCGAAGGGTATAGACCGCTGTGGAGGGGGCACACAGATAGACATGCCCCCCACACCTATCGCCGCCACCAATTCGGCTCCATCAGGGGCAAATGCAGCAACATTCACCTTTTGCTGCAGATTTGCCTGGCACGGCGTACAGCACCTTGCGGTGTTCTCAGACTGTGGGCTATTCTTTTCCGTCCCGAAGAATCGGAAATCTGGGTGTGAAGACTTTTTTTTTTTTTTTTTTTGCTACCAATTCAATTCAGACCTGCCGTTTTGTGTCTGCAGCTGACATGCAGACCTATGCATCTCCCGGGGGTGCAGCCTAATCCTCCAGTAACTGCTGCGTCTGACTACACAGTGCTTGCTTGTAGTCTGTAACCTTGGAGATGCATAGCTTTGTATAGGAGCTGTGCATACAATGAAGTTTACTGAGGTTCTCCTGCTTTATTTTAGAATCATTGTGTGCAGGAACGGATCAGTTGAGAAAGTCTGCACCCCTTTATTGTACATTTTGACATTGGGCATGGGGGGTGTACCATGTGCAGGGCGGTGAGTGACGCAGCACAGTGACATCACCATTCCGTGCTCAGCAGGCGGCGCTGCTTTCATTAATCTCAGCCATTGACTCCTTATTGACCTCTTCATCATTGGGTTGGCCACTGTGATCAGCTGTGAGGGTTTACTGCTGACCACGGAGGACAGGAGTGTACGTAGAAGAGAGGGTTCGACACTGACCAATGGGAACAGGAGCGTACATAGAGAAGAAGATCCGACACTGACCATGGGGAACAGGGGTGTGCTTAGAGAAGGCCTGACACTGACCACGGGGAACGGTCATATGCAGAGGAGAGGGTCCGACACTGACCATGGGGAAGAGGGCTGTACGTAGAAGAGGGGCCACAATTGACCATGTTGAACAAGGGCGTATGTAGAAGAGAGGGTCCGACACTAACCACAAGGAACAGGGGTGTACGTAGAGGGGCCACCACTGACCATTTGGAGCAGGAGCGTAAGTTTAGGAGAGTGTCCGACACTGACCACGGGGAACAGGTGCGTGTGTAGAGGAGAGGGCCTGACACTGACCATGGGGAACAGGAGCGTACATAGAGGAGAGGGTACGTCACTGATCACAATGAACAGGGGTGCACGTAGAGGGGCCACCACTGACCACATGGAACAGGGGCATGTGTTGAGAAGAGGGTCTGACACTAACCACGGGGAAAAGTTGTGTATGTAGAGGAGAGGGTCCGACACTGACCACGGGGAACAGGTGCGTATGTAGGGAAGGTCCGACACTGACCATGGGGTACAGAGGCATACATGGAGGAGAGAGTCAGACACTGACCACGGAGAATAGGGGCGTATGTAGAGGAGAGAGCCTCACACTGACCATGGGGAATAGGGGTGTACTTAGAGAAGGCCTGACAATGACCACGGAGATCAGGCATACATAGAGGAGGGGGTCCAACACTGACCACGGGGAACAGGGCTGTACGTAGAGGAGAGGTCACCAATGATCATGGGGAACAAGGGCGTATGTAGAAGAGAGGGTCCGACACTGACCACATTGAACAGGGGTGCATGTAGAGGGGCCACCACTGACCACATCGAACAGGAGCGACCGTAGAAGAGAGGGTACATCGCTGACCACGGGGAACAGGGGCGTATGTAGAGAAGAGGGCCCGAAACTGACCACGGGGAACAGTTGTGTATGTAGAGGAGAGGGTCCAACACTGACCATGGGGAACAGGTGCGTATGTAGAGGAGAAGGTCTGACACTGATCACTGGGAACGGGCGTACGTAGACAGGGTCCGATACTGACCACAGGGAACAGGGGCGTATGGTACGTAGAGGAGAGCTGTGTTGTGAGGTGCCGCAGGGGCTGAGCTGTGTTGTGACGTGCTGCGGGGGCTGGGCTGTGTAGTGAGGTGCCGCGGGGGCTGAGCTGTGTAGTGAGGTGCCGCGGGGGCTGAGCTGTGTAGTGAGGTGCCGCAGGGGCTGAGCTGTGTTGTGACGTGCTGCGGGGGCTGGGCTGTGTAGTGAGGTGCCACTGGGGCTGGGCTGTGTAGTGAGGTGCCGCGGGGGCTGAGCTGTGTAGTGAGGTGCCGCGGGGGCTGAGCCGTGTTGTGAGGTGCCGCAGGGCTGTGTATTATGCTACTCCATTCATTAGACTCTCTTGTTGCTGCTCTGTCCCTCCTTCATGCTTTGCACTTTGTAGGATATGGTCCTTGTGGGGGGAGGGGCTGGAGATTGGGTTTGGGTATTTGGTGTCTCCCTTCCCCCTCACATGAGCCTCATCATTACAGGGATGTCGTTGCTCACTCATTAGTGGCCATTGTGCGGCGGTCAGGTGACAGTTGCACACCTCATTGCTCCATGATGGAGTCGTCTCTCTGCCAGGCCCCGGGCCTCTGCTGACAACTGAGGGCAAAACATAAAGTTGTAGCATGCATAATACATACGGGGAAAATCATGGTATATTACACCTAGTATATAAATGTAACTAATATAATACCCCATATATGTATGCTACGGACTAACTAGGGACAACTGCAAACAACAGATGTCCTAATCACCACAAAACGCAGTTATATCCCATAAAATATCACTTTTATTAATATCCACTAAAATCATTACACATACATAGGGACAAAGGACAGAGGTAGGGATGGTGGAACACTGATCAACAGTACACTGTACACACAAAGGGGCCTGAGGTACCACCCATAGCTAACACACACTATGTAAAATTACATTCGGATGCCAGACCATATAGATAAATTACCATAAATAATAATAGTAAAACAGGCCCGATATCCAACACCTCAATAGGTGTAGACAGAGATGTCATACCTGCCGTGTGCAGCAAAAGGGGAACCCAAGGCCCACCCCGACGCGCGTTTCGGAGCGCCAACGCTGCTCCTTCCTCAGGGGGCGTGGGGGACCTGATACAGCAGCCATCTTTAAATACGCGGCCAAAACACAGGGTAATCACCCCCGCAATAGCGCATCACCTGTGATCGCCGCCAGCCACGGCGCCATCGCCGCCCGCCGGAACCGGAAACACGCGAAGTCCACGTGACCCGGCACCAGGCAGCAGCGAGGACACCGCCGCCAGCAGCAACCGCTGCATCCGAATGTAATTTTACATAGTGTGTGTTAGCTATGGGTGGTACCTAAGGCCCCTTTGTGTGTACAGTGTACTGTTGATCAGTGTTCCACCATCCCTACCTCTGTCCTTTATGCCTATGTATGTGTAATGATTTTAGTGGATATTAATAAAAGTGATATTTTATGGGATATAACTGCGTTTTGTGGTGATTTATGACTACTGAGGGCAAAGTACAACCCTCAGCCTCCTAAAATCTGAGCCATTTTTCCCATTACATCTGTCCCTGGGAAAGCTGGGTGCCACTCTGTGGCTTCCTTGACCGATCTCGCACATCGCCTCACCCCCGTCTGGCAGGGTTGGCTTTGCCCCCGGGGCTTTAGTGGCGGCCATACTGGTGGTCACCCAGCTTTCCCAGTTGCTGATATCTTGGTGAAATGGGAATCTTTAACCCCTTGTTGAGCTCCGCCGGCCCGAGGCTGACTGCTGTGACTTTCCTGCTCATGTCTGTGACATTGTGTTGTCGGTGTGGTGGCCTCACGTGGAGGTCAGCGTGGAGCGTGCCCGTTACCACGGCGACCGCACAGTGTACACACAGTGGCCGGCGCGGCTTCCTCCCGCCCCATTGTTCCCGCACATAATAAGTCCGCCGTCGTCAGCGGCCGGAGTCCCCGCACTGTGTGAATGGACGGCTTCCCTGCTATTGTCCCCGTGTCCTCATGTGCCGCCTCTCACACCCCGAGCCGGTGGGACTGAACCCTGTGGGCGTGTGAAGGGTTAATCACTTTCTGGTATCCTCTCTGCTTCATGTCAGTGATTAGGGAAACAGCTGAGGCTCCATTACAGTGTGTCAGGGGGACGCAGCAGCGCAATGTCTGCTGACGGTTTGTTACAATGTATCAGTCTGGAGTGCTGGGACGGTAACACCAGAAGTATAACGTTGTATCTAAGACTGAAGACGGGGGTCCGACACTGAGCACCTCACTCCTCACCATATGGAGGGGCTCCTGCACGGTCTGCCAGGCACAGCGCCATACTTTTACTAGTGGTCCTGCCTGGGATCACATCAAGAGACCGCCGCATCCCCCTTTAAACAGTTGATTGTTGGCGGCCTGGCCATCTAGTACTGCTGACCAGTCATACAGATTTGGAGTTTCTGATGTCCACTTTAAGCTACAAATGCTCCGATATGGTCGCTTCTGGCAGTCGTCCGTCTGGCCCCAGCCACCCTCGCCGTAGTCCCCAAACCATTGTAGCAAGGGACCCGTGTTAGTATTAGCAGACTGATCCTATGGGTGGGTCTTCCATGTTGTGCATCCAAAACCGTTAAAGGAGTTGTCCAGGATTAGAAAAACATGGCTGTTCCCCCTCCATAAAGAGCGCCACCCCCTGTCTGCAGGTTGTGTCTGGTATTGCAGCTCAACCCCATCACTTCATCGCAGCCACGTCCTCAATGATGCACATTATCTGCCAATTAGGGAGGCTGCTAACTGCGAGTGCTAGCTTCTTTTTAGCGTCTCTCCTCTGTGACTGACATCCTGGGGTCTGCGGTGGGCACGGCGATCCATCCTTCATAAATGACAGCCGCCGGAGCAGCTCCACTCTCTGTAGGATCACTCCAGTAAGAAAATAATTGGACAAGGACGTCAAGATTCAGTATCGCCATCTCCCACGCTATTTATAAAGAGTAAAACCCCTGACCCCGGTTGCAGTTAGTTTTTATAACAATAAAATCTTTACTCACCATTCCCAGGTCCAGCACTAATGTCAGGTCTACAGCGCTGCAGCCAATCACTGAGCTCAGAGGCTCCAACTGAACTAGTGAGCCGTTATTCGCTGTAGTGATGTTGAAGTGATGGTGGACCTCGGGAGGGTAAGTATGGCCCTTTTTTTTCCTAAACAAAGGGGTTTTCTGATGGTGTAAAACTCCTATAACAGCAAGAAAGACAACTTGGAAATGCATTAAAGGGGTTGTCCTGTGAAAACAGGATTGGTGGTAACCAGTATCCCCGTTAGAATAGCGAAGCGGTGCCCCCGCCCGACCGTTGCCCCAGTCATTCTCTATAGGGCTGCTGAGCGCTGCTCCCGACTTTCTCCAGCAGCTCCAACACCTTGTCCGAGCTCGCTCCTGCACATAGGTGACGACTTTGGGACCCAAAACATATTGGGGTACTTTTAATCCAATTATTTATAGTAAAACAGGGCTTTTTGTGCTTTTTATGGCGCGTGCCAAATGAATGAATCCCTTGCCATACATCTCCGTCCCTCTTCGCCTCATCTGCCGGTTATCGCACTCACTGGACCAGGTTATACTTTCCAGATGTGTTTTTTAAATAGATTTTTCAATTGCAATTTAAAAAAAAAAGCTGCAAACTGGCTCCTGAAGAGGTCAAGGAAACTACAGTAATGGATCTAAACAGAAAAAAGTCGCCAAACATAACAGATCGTGCAAAGTTCTTTAGCTCTAAACTCTAAAAAAACGACTTGTCCCTGATTCATGAACCCTTGGGATTTCTAGGGAGAAACCGAACAAAAATGTTACTGTAAGTGACATTATGTATAGTTGTGAGGTTGTAGAGGTCTCTGCGCTGCAATGATGGGTTCAGCATTAATAGCCGGTGCTAAGACATAGACCTGAACTCTCTTACTACCCCGACATAGCGCCCCTGATGGTGAGGATGGAGTACGACCAATGGCTGTGTAGGCAAATGCTAAGAAGACAACTCCTCTGCAGGGGAGACGTATACCAGCGGTGTTATGGCTTTGCAGTCAGGACGCACTTTTGGCGATGAGCTGCAGCGCCCCTCGTAGGTCCTGGTGGGTGTCATACACATCAGTGCTCATACTGATCGCCCTGTTGGGCATAGTAAAGCCTTCATGTCTGTATGTCCAGGTAATTATACGCCCGCTCAATCTCCTGTACGACCTGTCTGGCAAACTTCTGTCCCCCAACAAGATCTACAAGACGGACAACTCATTTAATTATTCCTTTTCTCCCACTCCCCTAATCCTCCACCTGCTATAAAGATCCTTCTATCCTTGGCTTTGTTCTTCGGCCGCGTGCACACACAACTTGTCATTATAGTGACCTGCGTGCCTGAAGCCGCCCCCACCAGTCAGGTTATATGGAGCAGTCATGGGCCAAGGCTGCTAATGTTTGACTGAGTTTGTACTCCAGATCAGTGATGGGACTGGAGCCGACATACAGGCCACGTCCTAGTCACTGACCCACAGAGCGAACCTGCAATAGGAACAAATGTCAAAAAAGTATTAAAGATTCCTCAATGTCATCTACAAAAGGCAGAAAACACCCTCCAAGTCACAGAAGTTCAGCCTGAAAAAGCATTGTCCACAGACAAAGGGGAGAAAACATGCTGTCATACCAGGAAGATGGAAGGATAGTCTGACAGTATTGTAAGGTTAGATACTCTGGACATGTACCCAAGACGCATCATAGCTATGTACAAGCATATAACTAATATAATACTGTCCCCTATGTACAAGCATATAACTACTGTAATACTGCTCCTATGTACAAGAATATAACTACTATAATACTGCCCCCTATATACAAGAATATAACTACTATAATACTGTCACTATGTACAAGAATATAACTACTATAATACTGCCCCTATGTACAAGAATGTAACTACTATAATACTGTCCCCTATGTACAAGAATATAACTACTATAATACTGCCCCCTATGTACAAGAATGTAACTACTATAATACTGCCCCTATGTACAAGAATATAACTACTGTAATACTGCCCCTATGTACAAGAATGTAACTACTATAATACTGCCCCTATGTACAAGAATATAACTACTGTAATACTGCCCCTATATACAAGAATATAACTACTATAATACTGCCCCTATGTACAAGAATATAACTACTGTAATACTGCCCCTATGTACAAGAATATAACTACTATAATACTGCCCCTATGTACAAGAATGTAACTACTATAATACTGCCCCTATGTACAAGAATATAACTACTATAATACTGCCCCTATGTACAAGAATGTAACTACTATAATACTGCCCCTATGTACAAGAATATAACTACTGTAATACTGCCCCTATGTACAAGAATGTAACTACTATAATACTGCCCCTATGTACAAGAATATAACTACTATAATACTGCCCCCTATGTACAAGAATATAACTACTATAATACTGCCCCTATGTACAAGAATATAACTACTGTAATACTGCCCCTATGTACAAGAATGTAACTACTATAATACTGTCCCCATGTACAAGAATATAACTACTATAATACTGCCCCTATGTACAAGAATAACTACTGTAATACTGCCCCCATATACAAGAATGTAACTACTATAATACTGTCCCCTATGTACAAGAATATAACTACTATAATACTGCCCCCTATGTACAAGAATAACTACTGTAATACTGCCCCCATATACAAGAATGTAACTACTATAATACTGCTCCTATGTACAAGCATATAACTACTATAATACTGCCCCTATATACAAGAATATAACTACTATAATACTGCTCCTATGTACAGGAATATAACTACTGTAATACTGTCCCCTATCTCTGCATTTATTGGGCCACTTGAGGTTTCTGAGCTCTTCCTTCTCTTCCTGCTTCTCTCTTGTCAGTGAGGATACTCTTCTGCTTTTGTCTGGGATTAGGAGACCTATGTATTCAGGTGTGCGGCCATGGCGGCTCTGTATTCATAGTAACCTTATTTACTGAGATCAACTTGGTTAATTGAAGTCTCATATTTCTCTGTGTCCCTCTTGAGCAGGAGCCAAGGAGCAGGAATCTAATTCAGACACATAGCCATTTTGTGATTGAGCCAGGGATGCAGAGGTGGCACATACCGACTGCTCAGCCTCACCACAATGGATGTGTATGGAAGACTGTTGACCACATAGTGCTCTCTGATTAGACATGGCATGGCCTATTGTTTTAATGCTTAGAAAGTTAAGGGTCTTAGCCCCTCAGCAATCAGCCCGATCACATAGCTGATACAAGGGGCTCTCACTCACTGTCTCTCTCCTGTTTTGCTTTACATAGACAGGTGAATTAAGACCAGGTGATGAAGGTGATGATACAGAAGACTTTTGTGTTTTTGTTTCTGATGACAAATTTTGTTGGTACATGATTATGAGGAAGCGGCCATCTTGGCTGAGCTACTGTTAGCAGCATTTATAGATCTGCTTTACAACAGCGACATTAACCATAAACAGCGATAGACCGATAGATAGATGGGGATATGTGTGACATACTTCGTGACCTCTGCAGAGCTCATTTTACGAAGAGGAGGAGGTGAGATGTGACATCACATATTGTGAATGGTGGATCCTGTGTTATCTAATGTATATTGAGGTGATAGTAGTCATTGTACATGAGGAGGAGGTGAGCTGTGACATCACCTATTGTGAATGGTGGATCCTGTGTTATCTGCTGTATATAGAGGTGTTATCAGTCATTGTACAGGAGGAGGAGGTGAGCTGTGACATCACATATTGTGAATGATGGATCCTGTGTTATCTAATGTATATAGAGGTGATATTAGTCATTGTACAGGAGGAGGAGGTGAGCTGTGACATCACATATTGTGAATGATGGATCCTGTGTTATCTAATGTATATAGAGGTGATATTAGTCATTGTACAGGAGGAGGAGGTGAGCTGTGACATCACATATTGTGAATGATGGATCCTGTGTTATCTAATGTATATTGAGGTGATATTAGTCATTGTACAGGAGGAGGAGGTGAGCTGTGACATCACATATTGTGAATGATGGATCCTGTGTTATCTAATGTATATAGAGGTGATATTAGTCATTGTACAGGAGGAGGAGGTGAGCTGTGACATCACCTATTGAGAATTATGGATCCTGTGTTATATACTGTATATAGAGGTGTTATCAGTCATTGTACAGGAGGAGGAGGAGGTGAGCTGTGACATCACATATTGTGAATGGTGGATCCTGTGTTATCTAATGTATATTGAGCTGATATTAGTCATTGTACATGAGGAGGAGGTGAGCTGTGACATCACCTATTGTGAATGGAAGATCCTGTGTTATCTGCTGTATATAGAGATGTTATCAGTCATTGTACAGGAGGAGGAGGTGAAGGGTGACATTACCTATTGTGAATGGAGGATCCTGTGTTATCTACTGTATATAGAGGTGTTATCAGTCATTGTACAGGAGGAGGAGGTGAGCTGTGACATCATCTATTGTGAATGGTGGATCCTGTGTTATCTATTGTATATAGAGGTGTTATCAGTCATTGTACAGGAGGAGGAGGAGGTGAGCTGTGACATCACATATTGTGAATGGTGGATCCTGTGTTATCTATTGTATATAGAGGTGTTATCAGTCATTGTACAGGAGGAGGAGGAGGTGAGCTGTGACATCACATATTGTGAATGGTGGATCCTGTGTTATCTAATGTATATTGAGGTGATATTAGTCATTGTACATGAGGAGGAGGTGAGCTGTGACATCACCTATTGTGAATGGTGGATCCTGTGTTCCTTATATCCATGATATCTTTCATTATAATCCTGCCTGTGATGATAATGAGTTTGCTGGGAAGGGATTTCTACAGAGCGGGATGTATCAGTCTAATATTATGCTTATTGCATTCTTTTGGGATTGTATTTCATTGTTTTATTTAGTGATAAGGAAAATGCAAAAAATAAATGCATTTTTGGTAAGTTTAACATAATCATAATTTTAAACAATAGCTATATAGAAGGAGCAGCACAGTCAAGAATGATAAAATATATCAGTTTTATTCCTGACGAAACTGCAGAGGAGGTAAAACGTGCGTCGAGGTGCGATCACAGACCACATATTCTCTACATCATGGCCACAGGTAATTTACTGTTTATCCTATAGGGTTTTTGATTGAATGTGCCAGTTTATTATAACTATCTCACCATCACTTCCGATATCTGTGTACTTGCAGTTTTTACTGTGAGCCTATACATCAACCTATGAACATTTTCCCAGCATTGATAATTGATATCTATTGTTCCATGTTTCCATGCTGTTCATAGTGCCATTCAAGCATTTATTTATTGTGAATATGATGGTCTGGTGCTCTATTGTTCTGTCACTGTATATGTTCCATGTGTGACGGAACCCAGTACCCCGTCTTCACTTCATTAGGTTATTCTTTATTTCAGTATTTAAATGTAAAATATGTTTTTACTATCAATATTTAATAAAATTGATATATTTTATCATTCTTGATCGTGCTGTTCCTTCTAAATCTTTATTGGTGTGTGATATTTTGGTTTGAGGGGATCCTTATATACTTTGTAAGGGGATTACTATTTGATATATAATTTTAAATCATGCTGCACCTGTGGGATGGGCCGCTCTCCTTGGGATGGTCCGCTCTCCTTGGGATGGGCCGCTCTCCTTGGGATGGGCCGCTCTCCGTGGGATGGGCCGCTCTCCGTGGGATGGGCCGCTCTCCGTGGGATGGGCCGCTCTCCGTGGGATGGGCCGCTCTCCGTGGGATGGGCCGCTCTCCGTGGGATGGGCCGCTCTCCGTGGGATGGGCCGCTCTCCGTGGGATGGGCCGCTCTCCGTGGGATGGGCCGCTCTCCGTGGGATGGGCCGCTCTCCGTGGGATGGGCCGCTCTCCGTGGGATGGGCCGCTCTCCGTGGGATGGGCCGCTCTCCGTGGGATGGGCCGCTCTCCGTGGGATGGGCCGCTCTCCGTGGGATGGGCCGCTCTCCGTGGGATGGGCCGCTCTCCGTGGGATGGGCCGCTCTCCGTGGGATGGGCCGCTCTCCGTGGGATGGGCCGCTCTCCGTGGGATGGGCCGCTCTTCGTGGGATGGGCCGCTCTTCGTGGGATGGGCCGCTCTTCGTGGGATGGGCCGCTCTTCGTGGGATGGGCCGCTCTTCGTGGGATGGGCCGCTCTTCGTGGGATGGGCCGCTCTTCGTGGGATGGGCCGCTCTTCGTGGGATGGGCCGCTCTTCGTGGGATGGGCCGCTCTTCGTGGGATGGGCCGCTCTTTGTGGGATGGGCCGCTCTTTGTGGGATGGGCCGCTCTTTGTGGGATGGGCCGCTCTTCGTGGGATGGGCCGCTCTTCGTGGGATGGGCCGCTCTTCGTGGGATGGGCCGCTCTCCGTGGGATGGGCCGCTCTCTGTGGGATGGGCCGCTCTCTGTGGGATGGGCTGCTCTCTGTGGGATGGGCTGCTCTCTGTGGGATGGGCTGCTCTCTGTGGGATGGGCTGCTCTCTGTGGGATGGGCTGCTCTCTGTGGGATGGGCTGCTCTCTGTGGGATGGGCTGCTCTCTGTGGGATGGGCTGCTCTCTGTGGGATGGGCTGCTCTCTGTGGGCCGCTCCTCTATTGAAAGCTTCTGGAGCAACTGGCTGTTTAACTTCACAAATTACGGGATAAAAACTGTGAATAAATAAAATGTAAAGAATAAAACAAGAAAGGAAAAGTAACCAAAGAAGAAACAAAAGACAGCAGAGTTGATTGTGGGGAGAGGAGGATGAGCTGCTTAAATCACTCCCTGCGAGGTGTTGGTATCTTGATGATGATGATGATGATGATGATGATGATGATGATGATGTTTACAGGGATAGTCCATCATTTAGATCAGTATAAGGTCAGGGGAAGTCTGACACCACCACCCATCAGATGTTTGTTGGCTATGCACAGCGCTGCACACTATGTAGTGGCTGTTCTCTTAGCTGCCTTCTGATAGGGTTTTGGACAATGCCTTAAAGGGCATGTTCACATGTGTCTGATTTTCTGCAGAAATTTAGCATGAAGCTGCTGGGAAATGCAGAGGCTGTTTTTGGACAGATTTGGTGCTGGGTACCCGCTTCGCTGGTGCTAAGAAAGTTATGTTAACTTGTTCTAAGCCAGTCTCTGTACACCTGGCCTCCAGTGATGTTGTCACGTGTGACCGCTGCTGCTTGTGATTAGCTGCAGCTATCAGTTGGAAGAAAGCCGCAAAAAAGTGGCCTCACCAGCCAGTATCTGCATGGAAAATATTACATTTCATGCACTTTAGAGCTTGTGTATTTCTCCACAAGCGTACCCCAATAGTATGTGCCCCGGTAAACTGGCACAACAATTACTACTACTGATAATTGACCCCCAGCGCGGCCATTGCTGCAGAGGATTGTGTTCCCCAGGAGTCGCCGGGCACTGCTAAATGTGAGACGCTCGTCCACCCCTCTGTCCCCTCCCCATGTCATGCAATTTGGCCGCCTGCTGTTAGAGGCCATTTATCTCTGTCAGAAGTGATTTACGCCGCGATTGTCTGCGGCTGTCAGTCATTAAATATCCATTCGTTGGTAACCAAATACAAGGTGAGAATCTTGCTGCATTATTGACAGGAATTAAAGAGTTACATTTGCTTGGGAAGAAATGACTACTTGGCACCAATGATTTCTGAATGGGGGTTCCCAGCAAGGGGACCCCCCCAAATAAGTGAACACACATAGTGATCCCCCCGTCACCCGATCTCGCAGTATCCGGCTGTGTGCTGATGGGGGATCATCTGTCTTTCCCGCTCGCACATCTGTCGCGGCACTTGCCGTCTATTTTACTTTTTGTTACCTCTGATTGCGGATTAGTCGCCGCCTGTCACTTATTTTCAGATGCAAAGTGTGAGCTTTTCCGCAGGAGAAGTGAATCAGGGCTTCAGATTCCGCCTACTGATTCCAAAATTACAAGGCTCACTTTCCACGGCTCTGCGCAGAATGCCATGGCAACCCGCTGTTCCGAGAGTGATCGGGGCGATACAATAAGGGTCACTCTGCATATTTATTGAGCAGCCAATTATCGTCCGCTTTAACTGTTTCACCGGCTGAATACCAAGCGCAGCCCAGAATCACCGGTCACGGGCATCAGACATATGGGGGGGGGGGACCAGGCAGGTATAGGGTCCGCACATGCACTTTATTATGCAGCACTTACAGCCCCCTATGGTGCACCATGTGACATCAGTATGGGGGTCCCCGCGTATGGCATGTGCTGTAGGCACTGGTTCAAACTCCAGGACTAGAATTTCTCGAGTGGGGTAAATCGATTAGTACTGTTTGAGTCTGGGGGACATAAACTGCAAATAAAGACTTGTGGGCTATAAAAGGGGCTCGCCCCAATGGTATCTTTCTCAGAAAACTGTTTGTAAGTGGGGTGCTGTGTAACGGGGTCTTGGCGTACTGAAAAACTGCAGCTTTCCAATACTCTTATCTGTTCAATTCTTTGTCCCCTCTAAGTCCCACTCCCAAGACCCCCTACAAACTCCAGAACTGGCCGCTGTATCTCCCACCTTTATGTACGATTTACATATATCTCCATCCCTTTTCTGACCTGGACATTGCTGATTTTGCATAGTCACAGCAAATGTGGGGCCGCTGCTGAGGGTGTGCTCACAGCTTTTTTTGATGCATTTTTTTCTAAATGAGAAACTGTATTGGTAGTGAATCACGTGTTTTATGTTTTTGGTGCTCAGCCGTTTTGATCTCAATGGGGAAAAAACTGCAATAAAAATGCTGAGAGAATTGATACAATTACTGTGTGAAGGAGACTGAATTTTTTTTTTCATGCAAAAAACGCATCAAAAGCGCTAAAAGTGAACAAACCCACAAAAAGCCAGAGACTTAAGTCATCCAGATTTTCTACTCTCCGCAGCTGGGGGTCTGCTGCTGTGTTTCTGTGGCAGTAAGATCTGCAATCCTGATGGACAGAGATTCTGGGCTGAGAGTGAGGAGTTGGTGGCTGGACCTGCCCGAGTGGCACACACGGCGCCGGGAGATGCAGCGATGCCGTGTTCTGGTTACCTAGGAGAAGGCGGCTCGTTATTGTGTCCCCCAGGAGGAAATGAGAAGTTACAGCTCGCTCCCTAGGGTGCAGAGGAGAACGATTCAGTCATAACGCATCTCTGCAGCACAGCAGCCAGACAACCATTGTACCACCATATTTCAGGTGTATACCGACACATTTTGGTATACACCACCAGGTATATGCCGCCACATTGTAGGTGTATATACCGCTATATTGCAGGTGTATATGCCGCCACGTTCCAGGTGTATATTCCGCCACGTTGCAGGTGTATATGCCGCCACGTTGTAGGTGTATATACCGCTATATTGCAGGTGTATATGCCGCCACGTTGCAGGTGTATATGCCGCCACGTTGCAGGTGTATATGCCGCCACGTTGCAGGTGTATATGCCGCCACGTTGCAGGTGTATATGCCGCCACGTTGCAGGTGTATATGCCGTCACGTTGCAGGTGTAATATGAAGCCATGTTGCATGTGTATATACCGCCATGTTGCAGGTGTGTAAACACTATGCAGCCACATTACAGGTGTAATATACCGCCGTGTTGTAGGTGTATAGGTGTATGTGCCTCCACAGTGCAAGTGTAATACACCTCTATATTGCAGATGTATATGCCGCCACATTGCAGGTGTATAAGCCGCTACGTTACAGGTGTGTATACCGCCACGTTGTAGGTGTGTATATCGCCACCTTACAGGTGTAATATACATCTATGTTGCAGGTGTATTGGTGTATGTGTCACCACAGTTCAGGTCTAATATGTCGCCACATTGCAGTTGTATAGGTGCATATGCCGCCACGTTACAGGTGTAATATACAGCCACATTACAGCTGTAATATACCACCATCTTGCAGGTGTATATGCCGCCACAGTGCAGGTGTAATATGCCACCACGTTGCAGGTGTATATGCTGACACATTGCAGTTGTATAGGTGCATATGCCGCCACGTTGCAGGTGCACATGCCGCCACGTTGTAGGTGCATATGCCGCCACGTTGCAAGTTTATATGCCATCACAATACAAGTGTAATATGCAGCCATATTACAGGTGTAATATACCACCATCTTGCAGGTTTATAGCTGTATATGCTGCCACAGTGCAGGTGCATATGCCGCCACATTGCAGATGTAATATGCTGCCACAGTACAGGTGTAATATACCACCACGTTGCAAGTGTATATGTCGCCATGTTGCAGTTGTATAGGTGTATATATAGCCACAGTTTAGGTGTGTATGCCATCACATTGCAGATGTATAGGTATATATCCCGCCACATTGCAGATCTTCTCCCATAAGGCTCTGTAATGCGGCATCTAATGAAGTCGGCCATTTCCATTGTACTCGTGCTTCTTTCCTCCAGACTCTTTAGCAATGTTTAAGTGTCTTTCCAGGATTCATCTAATGATAGTCTATCCAGTATCAGATTGGTGGGGGTCCAGTACCCTTGCGATCAGCTGTACACAATGAGCCAGCTCCCCTCACTCTGTAGTGCTCGTTTTAGGTACTGCAGCTCAGATTACATTCACTGTGATCACGGTGCCGTGCTGTTCTGGTTCTGTGATTTCAGCGGCTGTGGGATCTGGTTGCTGCTGATCAGGAGGTAGTTGGACCCCACAATTTGATATTGAAGACCTGTTCTAAGGATCAGTTGTCAATATTGTAGTCTTTGCCATTCTCTTTAATTGTTCACCTTGTCTGCAGTTTTTGGGGGTCTGATCTGGACCCTCTTGCTCCTGTGTAGAGACGCAGTGGTACCATGAAATAATCTAGAGACTGAGGTCGTAGAGACCTGGGCTCATCAATGGATGGGGAAAACATTTACAGGGGTGGTCCAAATAAATGTTTTATTTTTATTATAAGGTCTGTGGAAGAAGTTGGGTAGTGTATTGCTTTCCTACAGCGCCACCACAGGTGAAGAATAGTATTACACATTGTAATTTGTGGACTGCCTGTATATTGCAGAGACCTCAGGGAGAAGGAGATCCAAAAATTGGGGGGACCTGGAGGTGGGGGCTTTCCGGTGCTGGGTTCTGGCCAGGATTACCCTCCTGTTCTGGTGAATACATATATCTCCTGCATTGTGATGTCATCACTGCTGTATTACATCATGGAAATCTTTTGTGTCCCATTTCCAGGAGCGAATTCCTATTACCTTAGATGTTTTATGATGCAGCCATTAGTTGTAATATCAGATTGCATATCTCTCAGAGTGGAGAACAGACGAGGCTTTGATTTGTAAGGACTGATCCTCCAGCCTCTTTTGGTGTCATGTAATACAGCGATCGTGCAATGCGGCCAGCGTGCAATACGGCCATTGTGCAGTAATATGGCCATCATGCAATAATACGGTATGACGACACAGCTGTCGGGTGACCCGGGACCAGGGGCTCCTTCTCTGTCCCTAACACTAGGGGGCACCCTAGCTTGCCCTGCTCCCCAGGATACTTCAGATGACGAAGATGCCGGGTCCTCCGCCCTTGCCTTATCTCCTGAGTTAGCCCTCCATCTGTTCTCCTCCCCCACCCAGGGAAGAGGGGGAGCTACTGTGTACCGCAGTACACCAACCCGACAAACAAGGCAACATGGACAAGGGTTAACAGAAAGCTCCAGGCATACAAAATATTCACTCACATATAACAGAGGAATGCACCAGGGTGTGAAGGTAGGGGAATAAACCAAAATAGAGAAGGATAAGGAATTACCACACATACAAACCAATTAACACTCACTAATAACTCCTCCAACTCTCCTTCTCATATGTGCGCCTCTCCCACCATTAGCCATGCAGCAAATGCTAGCTCTGACAAGCATTATTATCAGAGCCCAGATTATAAAGGGAAAAGGAGTGACTAGGAGCACAGCTGTGAGCACAGGGATTTGCAACATGGCTGAGTAACCCCAGTTCTGCCAGAAGAAATAAACACATTTAAAATGAAGTGGAAGTGCTTCTTCACAGTGCCGGAGTAGGAGCAATAAGACGCTGCAGTCTTCTGGCTCCACACTTTTGCGGAAACCCTGTGACACACGGCCTTCGAGCAATACCGCCGTCATGCAACAATACTACCATCATGGCCCATTGTTAAAGCTCCTTAGCATTTTAGAATCTTTCTCTGGAAATTACCTGTAAAATCTCTATTGTGAAAGGAGCTTACGCCGTAATGTGACTGCGGATTAGTTCATTTGAGTAAAGCAAACTTTTTGCTCTGCTTACTGACACTGACATCTGCTCCTATAAATCTGCTCCACAGAACAGGAGACTGTATTTTTGGGAGATTTCCCAATCGAGGGTTTGGTAGAAGCTGCTGGACTGAAGAGCAGAGTACTGAGTCGCTGTGTAAGATCTGACAGCACAAAACTATTTTCCATATTGAGTATTTATATTTGAAGACAAATCAGCAATCTTTCTTTTATTCCAGATAAAAAGAAAACTGTTTAAAATGTTACATTTGGTAACATATTAACATAGTTATTAAGGTTGAAGGAAGACTTTAAGTCCATCTAGGTCAACCCATAGCCTAAGGCTACTTTCACACATCAGGTTTTCAGTGTCAGTCTAAATCCGGCGAATGTTGGAAAAACTGGATCCGGCGCAGATTGTGAAAAACTGATGCGACAGATCCATTTTTTTGATGGATCTGGCTAGCCTATCTAGATTATTGGTTAAAAAAAATTTGGAGCATGCTCAGTTTAAAAAACCGGATCAGGCCGCCGGATCTGCCTTTTTCCAGATCCGGCACCTTCCGGCTCCCATAGGCTTTTATTGTAGCAAACAGCCGGAAGCGCTGGATCCGGCGCTTCAGGCTTTTTCGCCAGAGACAAAAAACGTTGCAGTAGACGTTTTTTCCAGACGCCGGAATCGGAATTTTAGCCGGATCAGGAAAAAACCGGAAGGAACGTTAGGCCATGCGGCGCGATCCGGCGCTAATACAAGTCAATGGGGGAAAAACCGGTTCCGGTTTTTATGTTTTCAGGTTCCGTTTTTTCTCTAAAGAGCCGGATTTAGCCTGAAACAAAAAGACGGATGTGTGAAAGTAGCCTTCCTAACATGCCCTAACATGTTGATCCAAAGGAAGGCAAAAAAAACCCATGTGGCAAAGAGTAAGCTCCACACTGGGGAAAAAAATTCCTTCCCGACTCCACATACGACAATCAGACTATCTTCTGCTATTTTATAATTGTGTGTTATTCGCAGATTATTATTGTCAGATGGTGTCCAAAAAAAGAGCACCTTTATTTGAAAGGAGGTTTCAAAATATATATAAGAATATAATTGTTATAATACTGCCCCCATGTACAAGAATATAACTACTATAATACTGCCCCTATGTACAAGAATATAACTACTATAATACTACCCCTATGTACAAGAATATAACTACTATAATACTGCCCCCTATGTACAATAATATATCTACTATAATACTACCCCTATGTACAAGAATATAACTGCTATAATACTACACCTATGTGCAAAAATATAACTACTATAATACACCCCTTTGTTCAACAATATAACTACTATAATACTGCCCCTATGTATAAGAATATATATATATATAATTGGCTAAGGGGTACTTCTGTCTGTTTGTCTGTCTGTCTGCAACTTCCGTAACGGAAATCCCGCGTTGCTGATTGGTCACGGCCTGAATTGGCCCCTCCCTACTCCCCTCCAGTCAGCGCCAGTGTGTCACCCCCATCCCGGACCAACTTTTTACTATTGATGCTGGCTATGCAGCATCAATAGTAAAAAGATATAATGTTAAAAATAATAAAAAATTTTTTAAAATCATGCTATTCTCACCTTCCGTCGCCTCCGCAGCTTTCCCGATCCTCGCGATGCGGCCGGCAGCTTCCGTTCCCAGAGATGCATTGCGAAATTACCCAGATGACTTAGCGGTCTCGTGCATCGGCACAGCTGCGCTGGACGCCGGAGGGTGAGTATATAACTATTTTTTATTTTATTTTATTTTTTAACAGAGATATGGTGCCCACACTGCTATAAACTACGTGGGCTGTGTTATATACTACGTGGGCTGTGTTATATACGACGTGGGCTGTGTTATATACTGCGTGGGCTGTGTTATATACTGCGTGGGCTGTGTTATATACTGCGTGGGCTGTGTTATATACTGCGTGGGCTGTGTTATATACTGCGTGGGCTGTGTTATATACTGCGTGGGCTGTGTTATATACTGCGTGGGCTGTGTTATATACTGCGTGGGCTGTGTTATATACTGCGTGGGCTGTGTTATATACTGCGTGGGCTGTGTTATATACTGCGTGGGCTGTGTTATATACTGCGTGGGCTGTGTTATATACTGCGTGGGCTGTGCTATATATTGCGTGGGCTGTGCTATATGCTACGTGGCTCCTATACACTACGTGGCTGTCTGTGTTACGTGGGCTGTGCTATATATTATGTGGCTGCTATATACTACGTGGCTGTGCTATATACTACGTGGCTGTGCTATATACTTTGTGGCTGCTATATACTACGTGGCTGTGTTATATACTACGTGGCTGTGCTAAGCGCGACGTACATACATACATACATACATACATACATACATACATACATACATACATACATATTCTAGAATACCCGATGCGTTAGAATCGGGCCACCATCTAGTAACTACTGTACTATAATACTGGTCCTATGTACAAGAATATAACTACTACTAGATGGTAGCCCGATTCTAATGCATCAGGTATTCTAGAATATGTATGTAGTTTATTTATGAAGATTTTAGAATAATATATTGAACTAGATGTTTCCAGCCAGCTAACGCTCGGCACGCTCATTGCCATCTAATTAACGCTGCTGGTGAATAAACTAAAGTAAATAATGACAACATTCAATAGCGCTTACGCAGGTGGTAAATTAACTTAAAATGAAGTTAATAACAATAGTGTGGTGATGTGTTGGGGTCGGGATTATGTGTGGTGATGTGGTGGGGGGCAGGATTATGTGTGGTAATGTGGTGGGGGGGCGGGATTAGGTGTGGTGATGTGGGGGGCGGGATTATGTGGTGATGTGGTGGGAGGCGGGATTAAGTGTGGTGATGGGGTGAGGGGGCGGGATTATGTGTGGTGATGGGGTGAGGGGGCGGGATTATGTGTGGTAATGTGGTGGGGGGCGGGATTGTGTGTGGCAGTGTGGTGGGGGGTGGGATTATGTGTGGTGATGTGGGGGTGGAATTATGTGTGGTAATGTGGTGGGGGGCGGGATTATGTATGGTAATGTGGGGGGCGGGATTATGTGTGGTAATGTGGTGGGGGGCGGGATTATGTGTGGTAATGTGGTGGGGGGCGGGATTATGTGTGGTAATGTGGTGGGTGCGGGATTATGTGTGGTAATGTGGTGGGGGGGCGGGATTATGTGTGGTAGTGTGGTGGGGGGGCGAGATTATCTGTGGGAATGTAGTGGGGGCAGGATTATGTGTAGTAGTGTGATGGGGTGGCCGGATTATGTGTGGTGATGTAGTGGGGGGGCGGGATTATGTGTGGTAATGGGGTGGGGGACGGGATTATGTGTTGTGATGTGTTGAAGGGGCGGGATTATGTGTGGTGATGTGGTGGGGGCGGGATTGTGTGTGGTAATGGGGTGGGGGCAGGATTATGTGTGGTGATGTGGTGGGGCGGAGCTACTGTGCAGGGGGCGGGATTAGCGAGTGATCACGATGCCTCTTATATATATAGATATACAGGATTCGGCCGGCCGCGACTAATTAGCGAAGCGTGGTTCAAATCCTGCGCCAATTCGTGGCCGGACTGCGCCTGTCGCTGATTGTTCACGGCCGGCCACGTAGTATATTGCACAGCCACGTAGTATATAGCACAGCGGAGTATATAGCACAGCCAAGTAGTATATAACAGACCACGGAGTGTATAGCACAGCCACATAGTATATAGCACAGCTCACGGAGTGTATAATAGCCCACGCACGCAGTGTATAACACGGCCACGTAGTATATTGCACAGCCACGTAGTATATAGCACAGCGGAGTATATAGCACAGCCACGTAGTATATAACAGCCCAAGTAGTGTATAACACAGCCCATAGTATATAGCACAGCCCACGTAGTATATAGCACAGCCACGTAGTATATGGCACAGCCACGTAGTATATTGCACAGCCCACGTAGTATATAGCACAGCCCACGTAGTATATAGCACAGCCCACTTAGTATATTGCACAGCACACGTAGTATATTGCACAGCCCACATAGGTCCGTGTATACTTAAGTATAAGCCGACCCGAGTATAAGCCGACCCCCCCTAATTTTGCAACAAAAAAGCTGGGAAAACCTATTGACTCGAGTATAAGCCTAGGGTGGAAAATGCAGCAGCTACCGGTAAATGTCAAAAATAAAAATAGATACCAATACAAGTAAAATTAATTGAGACATCAGTAGGTTAAGTGTTTTTGAATATCCATATTGAATCAGGAGCCCCATATAATGCTCGATACAGTTCATGTCTTTTAGGTTTATTTCTCACAACATAAACCACATCCTCAGGAACTTAGTAACAGTTTGAACACCATCTGGACGTATTCAACTTCACAACAGTTCGTCTCTGACCCCGGTCAGCATAACACACGGTTTTCAGACCGTTACCCGTTGGCAACCTTTACGGGTTCCTGGACACCTCTTGGCCTCAGAGGTGCCCCATACACAATGTCTCTCTCTTCTAACCCCGGTTAGCATAACACGGATCCCTTTTTTGTTACCTGTTGGTGCCGCACAGGTTTCTCTGATACCTCTCCTCCACAGAGGTATCCTTCAGACGTTTCTCACTCTGACCCCGGTCAGTACAACACGGATCTCCATCCGTCCCACACACTGGCATGTGCTAGGTCCAGAGCCCTGCCATGTGCTCTTCAGGAATCCTATTCTCCAGGACTTCCAACACAGGCTTCCAGGACCTTCCGGCATAGACCATTCAGGTCCACACTCCAAGACCATGTGACCATCCCTCAGTCACATTATATAGTACTAACCACTCCCACAGGTGGGAGCGTGGATGTGTGGCTAGTTTGTCCCGCCCATCTCAAACAACTAGCCTAGTAAGTCTCCCTTACCACTATACAAACTCTTGAGGGACTACAGGTCCCAGAACAACAACATTGCATCAGACTTACCACGCAGACTCCCTCTGCGACACATATCGGCCATTCACAACACTGCCAGTCACTGTTTCACAACGATTATAATGACAAATATGCCTCCATGCATATGCATATCTCAAGGAGCACACACAGCGCCCCCTAGCTGCCACAGGGGTCACTACACCACAGGCCCCATAAGATGCTCCATACAAAATAGGCCCCATATAATGCTCCATACAGTTCATTATGGCCCCATAAGATGCTCCATATACAAATATGCCCCATATAATGCTCCATACAGTTCTTTATGGCCCCATAAGATGCCCCATATAATGCTCCATTCAGTTCTTTATGGCCCCATAAATGCCCCATATAATGCTCCATGCAGTTCTTTATGGCCCCATAGATGCCCCATATAATGCTCCATGCAGTTCTTTATGGCCCCATAGATGCTCCATATAATGCTCCATGCTGTTCTTTATGGCCCATGTAATGCTCCATATAATGCTCCATGCAGTTCATTCTGGCCCCATAGATGCCCCATATAATGCTCCATGCAGTTCTTTATGGCCCCATAGATGCCCCATATAATCCTCCATGCAGTTCTTTATGGCCCCATAGATGCCCCATGTAATGCTCAATGCAGTTCTTTATGGCCCCATAGATACCCCATATAATGCTCCATGCAGTTATGGCCCCATAGATACCCCATATAATGCTCCAGGCAGTTATGGCCCCATAGATGCCCCATATAATGCTCCATGCAGTTCTTTATGGCCCCATAGACGCTCCATAACAATGTGCCACATGTAATGCTGCTGCTGCACTAAAAAAAAAAAATGACATACTCACCCCTCGCCGCTGCTCCTCAGCATCCCGTCTCTCCTCACTGATTGTTCAGGCAGAGGGCGGCGCGCACACTAGCACGTCATCACGCCCTCTGACTTGAACAGTCACTGCAGAGGACGCGGAAGACAGAGCGGCGGTGGAACGAGGGAAGGTGAATATGGCATACTCACCTGCTCCCGGCGCTCCTGGTGTGGTCCATGCATGTCCCACGTCTCCGGGAGCGGCAGCTTCTTCCTGTAGTGTGTGGTCACATGGTACCGCTCATTACAGTAATGAATATGCAGCTCCACCCCTATGGGAGTGGAGTCCATATTCATAACTTTAATGAGTGGTATCAGTGAACAGGGGAAGAAGCTGCCGTGCCGAAGACCGTGGGACATGCAGGGACCGCGCCAGGAGCAGGTGAGTATTTGACAGGCATCGCTCCCCCTCACCCACCGACCCCCCTCCCACCTTCCATGACTCGAGTATAAGCCGAGAGGGGCACTTTCAGCCCATTTTTTTGGGCTGAAAATCTCGGCTTATACTCGAGTATATATGGTATATTGCACAGCCCACATAGTATATTGCACAGCCCACGTAGTGTATAGCAATGTGTGTTTCATATCCCTGTTAAAAAAAGGAATTAAAATAAAAAAATAGTTATATACTCACCTTCCGTTGGCCCCCGGATCCAGGCGAAGCGTTTACCGATCCTCCTAGCGTGCTCCAGTCCCAAGAGTGCATTTCGTTCTCGCGAGATGATGATGTAGCGGTCTCGCGAGACCGCTACGTCATCATCTCGCGAGATCGCAATGCATGGAGCAGTCACCAGAGCGTCGCGAGGAGCGGGAAAGGCCTGTTCTGGATCCGAGGGGCCGACGGACGGTGAGAATATAACTATTTTTTTTTTATTATTATTATTTTTAACATTAGATCTTTTTACTATTGATGCTGCATAGGCAGCATCAATAGTAAAAAGTTGGTCACACAGGGTTAATAGCAGCGTTAACGGAGTGCTTTACACCGCGGCATAACGCGGTCCGTTAGCGCTGCCATTAACCCTGTGTGAGCGCTGACTGGAGGGGAGTATGGAGCGGGCGCTGACTGGAGGGGAGTAAGGAGCGGCCATTTTGCCGCCAGACTGTGCCCGTTGCTGATTGGTCGCGGCAAAACAGCCACGACCAATCAGCGACTTGGGATTTCCGTGACCGACAGACAGACAGAAAGAAGGAAGTGACCCTTAGACAATTATATAGTAGATAATAATGCTCCTATGTACAAGAATCAAGAATATAACTACTATAATACTGGAAAAGAAAAAGCAACGAAGATCAGCTCACCTCCTCTCAGTCCCAGCGCACGGATCATGCAGTGCTGCAAGTAGTATGAAGGAAAAGCAGAAGTCCAGCGTGGGTGATGTCCATAAAAAATACCTTTTATTCCATTTTCGTTAAAAGCACATAAATCCAAAGTCCATCTTCATATCCATAGACACAAAAACGGGTGATTCATACCAGTGACAGTCACAGGCTTAAAGTGCAATTAAAATCAAACGCGTTTCAACGGTTGTGCCGACTTACTCATTGTGATGGATACTCATGGATATGAAGATGGACTTTGGATTTATGTGCTTTTAACAAAAATGGAATAAAAGGTATTTTTTATGGACATCACCCACGCTGGACTTCTGCTTTTCCTACTATAATACTGCTCCCTTTTTTTTTGCAAATATGGGTAATATTTGAGTTCTCTATGTGCCCTTTAGGCCATGTTCACACGTTGCGGTTTTAACTACGGATCCGCAGCGTTTTTGACGCTGCGGATCCCCAGCAGTTTTCCATGCAGTGTACAGTACCATGTAAACCTATGGAAAACAAAAACCGCTGTGCACATGCTGCGAAAAAAACCGTGCGGAAACGCAGCGGTTTATTTTCCGCAGCATGTCAATTCTTTGTGCGGATTCCGCAGCGGTTTTACACCTGCTCCATATTAGAAAACCGCAGGTGTAAAACCACAGTAGAATCCGCACAAAAACCGTGGTAAATCTGCAGTAAATCCACAGGAAAAACGCAGTGTTTTTGCCCTGCGGATTTAGCAAAATCAGTGCTGAAAAATCCGTACACCATTCCGCAGCGTGTGCACATAGCCTTATCGTCAGCTGACAGCAGATTATATTGGGTGCATGTATTGTTGAGGTGATCCCCTGCAGACTCTTAGGGGTATATTGTGATGTGAGACCGGTTTATTGCTCTCTTCTCTGTTTCTGAACAAGTGATAGTGAATTGTAGGAGAAATATAAATGAAATTACTCAGCTTCACATCCAGAGAGCACATAGAACTATTTGCTCCATATCAGACGGAAAAAAATAATGAAACTTGGAGGGAAGCGGGAGAGAACAGAAGGAACCTGCAAGAAGTTCTTATTAATGCCAAGTGTATGGGAAGAATTGGCCACAATTATTTTTCTCTAATATCAAACCAAATCAATAAGATAAAGTCTTCTCCCGTGGTCCATACAGATGTTCTTTATGAGCCTGTACTGATCCTGAGTTACATCCTGTAGATCCTTTATTATAAAAATGAAAAACATAACAATAATACAGTTACCATATATGAAAAAGTTTGGGCACCCCTATTAATCTTAAGCTTAATGTTTGATAAAAATTGGGTTTTTTTGCAACAGCTATTTCAGTTTCATATATCTAATAACTGTTGGACACAGTAATGTTTCTGCCTTGAAATTAGGTTTATTGTACTAACAGAAAATGTGCAATCTGCATTCAAACAAAATTTGACAGGTGCATAAGTATGGGCACCCTTATCATTTTCTTGTTTTAAATACTCCTACCTACTTTTTACTGACTTATTAAAGCCCTTTTTTTGGTTTTGTAACCTCATTGAGCTTTGAACTTCATAGCCAGGTGTATGCAATCATGAGAAAAGCTACTTAAAGTGGCCACTTGCAAGTTGTTCTCCTGTTTGAATCTCCTCTGTAGAGTGGCATCATGGGCTTCTCAAAACAACTGTCAAATGATCTGAAAACAAAGATTATTCAACATAGTTGATCAGGGGAAGGATACAAAAAGCTGTCTCAGAGATTTAACCTGTCAATTTCCACTGTGATGAACATAGTAAGGAAATGGAAGAACACAGGTACAGTTGTTGTTAAGGCCAGAAGTGACTGGCCAAGAAAAACATCAGAAAGGCAGAGAAGAAGAATGGTGACATCCGTCAAGGACAATCCTCAGACCACCTCCAGAGAGCTGCAGCATCAACTTGCTGCAGATGGTGTCACTGTGCATCGGTCAACTATACAACACACTTTGCACAAGGAGAAGCTGTATGGGAGAGTGATGCGAAAGAAGCCTTTTCTGCAAGCACGCCACCAACAGAGTCGGCTGAGGTATGCAAAAGCACATTTGGAGAAGCCAATTTCTTTTTGGAAGAAGGTCCTGTGGACTGATGTGGAGTTGTTTGGTCATACAAAAAGGCGTTATGCATGGCGGCCAAAAAACACAGCATTCCAAGAAAAACACTTGCTACCCACAGTACAATTTGGTGGAGGTTCCATCACGCTTTGGGGCTGTGTGGCCAATGCCAGCACCGGGAATCTTGTTAAAGTTGAGGGACGCATGGATTCAGTATCAGCAGATTCTTGACAATAATGTTCATGAATCAGTGACAAAGTTGAAGTTACGCAGGGGATGGATCTTTCAGAAAGACAATGATCCAAAACACCGCTCCAAATCTACTCAGGCATTCATGCAGAGGAACAATTACACTGTTCTGGAATGGCCATCCCAGTCCCCAGACCTGAATATCATTGAACATCTGTGGGATCATTTGAAGAGGGCTGTCCATGCTCGGCGACCATCAAACTTAACTGAACTGGAATTGTTTTGTAAAGAGGAATGGTCAAAAATACCTTCATCCAGGATCCAGGAACTCATTAAAAGTTACAGGAAGCGACTAGAGGCTGTTATTTTTGCAAAAGGAGGATCTACTAAATATTGATGTTGCTTTTTTGGTGAGGTGCCCATACTTATGCACCTGTCAAATTTTGTTTGAATGCAGATTGCACATTTTCTGTTAGTACAATAAACCTCATTTCAAGGCAGAAACATTACTGTGTCCAACAGTTATTAGATATATGAAACTGAAATAGCTGTTGCAAAAAAACCAATTTTTATCAAACATTAAGCTTAAGATTAATAGGGGTGCCCAAACTTTTTCATATAACTGTAATAACAGAAACAAAACAGAAATATCAGCCCGAAAAATCAGTATAATGAACACTGGTCCAGCCGCTCATTCTCTCCTCTCACACATATTATACATATACACAGAATAATAACTAATATTAAGTACTTATACCTTGGTCTGGTTACCAAACAAAATAATACACACATAAACAATAGCAAACAAAAACTGTATATAAATTTATTTTTTAAATAAAATAACCACAAACTATACAAATATATACAATACTAAGCTAACCACCACCCCACACTCAAGCCCACCATTCCCAACACCCGCACTGACCTGAGAGCTGGTCCTGCATCTCATGCCTTGGTCCATGTCCAACGTCCATAGGCCAGATCAGGCAATGCCAGTTTTTCCCCCAAACACCCCAGTGTCTCATAGTCCCACAAGATAAACCCACCTCCCCCCTTTTCCCACCACCCAACCTAACACCTACACCCAAATCTAGATCCCTATATACAATATATACAGAAACAAACACTACAATAACCGCTAACAAAGCATATGTTCGGCGCCTGCAGGCCTACATCACTGTATACGGATCAAACAAAACAAAAATCTACAGTGTCAGCAGCAGGCCACCACCAGGAAAGGAGGCGATCAGACTAGGGCACACTAAAAGAAAAGCCCCTCCAGAGGAGAGCGGCCCTACGTGTGCCCAGTCTCTCATACTCCAGAGAGCGCACCTTCACCAGGTCACCGAATTTGGTCCTAAACACATCGTCCACTGGGAGGATTTTTCGTTGCGTCGATACTAAGCACTGTGCGTTCCACGTGTGATACCTAACCACTACGCTAACTAGAAATAAGGTGGAGCTATCCAAACCACCAAGGTCTCTGAATGCTCCATAGGCCCATTCCGCATAGGAGAGACCGGCTAGCTGAGACCAGCCAATGGAGGCGCCCACCCTGTTGTACACCTCTGTGTTGAAGGGACAACTAAGCAGGAAGTGGTCCATGCTTGCCAGCACGGTACCACCATGCTGCCGAGGACAGTTCCTGTCCTCAGAGCTCCTACACTTCAGATTGTCCCTCACATACAGTTTCCCATGGAAGCCGCACCAAGTCAAGTCCCAAAACTTTGAGGGAATCCTGATAGAATTCAAAAGACGCAAACCCACCCCAAGATCCCGACTTGGGCAATCCCTGAGCGCCAGAGTCCTCAGGAAATAGGTCAACAGAACCCTATTGTCAAGGAGTTTCCTTGACAGAGTCCTGATCTCCCACATTCCCAGACCCCATCGGCGAATTACCTTGAGAACCAAGGTTGCGTAAGCCGGAAGATGTCCATGCCGTGTGCTAACATCCTTCACTTGCCCTCCTGTCTCCCATTCCTGGAAGAAAGGCTGAAACCATCCCCTGCAGGAGAATACCCATGGAGAAACCCTCTCTGTCCAGAGGTTTGCAATATTGATCTTAAAGAAGGTACCCACAAGGATAACACAGGGTTGACCATACCCAACACTCCTAGTCTCCTTGTACGGTAAGTAACCTCCCTCTTGACCAGATTCCGTCTATTCCCCCATAACAGTTGGAAGAAAAAAACTGTAGATCCAAGTCCAGAGAGACTCCTTCAAGATGCACACACTGCCCAGATAAATCAGTAAAGGGAGCAGGTAAGTTTTGATCAGGTTTACCTTTTCCCTTAGAGTCAAAGACACCAACCCTTCCATTGGTTCACCTTCTGAGTGGAGATCTCTAGCCTGCTGTCCCAATTTTGTTTGTGGTAATCCCCCTGGCCAAATTTGATGCCAAGGACTTTTGCAGAGACTTTGGGTCCTGGAAGGGTGTTCGGGAGATCAAAACCGGGATCTCCTCCTCCCAGCCAGAGACTCTCACACTTATCCCAGTTGATCTTGGACCCGGATGCCTCAGAGTAGTGCTCTACCTCTGACATCAACCACCCTGCCTCCTAGTGAGAGGAAACAAAAACATCATCGGTATACACCACCACCCTCAGAGTGGCTTCCGATGCTGCCCAGTCCATCCAGATCCCGGCCAATGGTCCATAT
Organism: Ranitomeya variabilis; assembly: GCF_051348905.1. NCBI lineage: Eukaryota > Metazoa > Chordata > Amphibia > Anura > Dendrobatidae > Ranitomeya > Ranitomeya variabilis. The sequence goes on from NC_135232.1 coordinate 726,389,417, forward strand.
TCCACCCTCCTAAGAAATGGGTCAATCGCAAACACATACAGCAGTGGGCTCAAGGGATAACCCTGGCGAACACCAGACTCAACCTCAAAAGGGCTGCCAATCCAACCGTTCACAAGCGGGAAACTCTCTGCCCCACTGTACAAGGTCTTAAGTCAATCAGCAAACCCCCCCGGAAGGCCATATCTCAGAAGGACAGACCAGATGTACTCGTGATTAACCCGATCAAATGCTTTTGCCTGGTCCAGTGACAGCATGTACCCCTTCCAGTGACCAGCCCCACCCTGCTCCAGTGCCTCTCGGACACAGAGCACAGCACTAAATGTGCTGCGGCCTGGAACAGAGCAATGCTGGGCCTCCGAAAGGAGTCGGGGTGAAAATTTCACCAGCCAATTAAACAGCACCTTCGCCAGAACCTTCCTGTGTGCATTGAGAAGCGCTGTAGGATGCCAATTCTCAATGCAAGATAGGTCCTTGCCCATTGACAAGATGATCAGGGCAGACCTCCTCATTGACTTTGGCAGCGCGCCCGAGGGAAGACACCCATTGAATACCTCGGTCAAGAGGCGAATCAAAGGGTCCTTAAAGGTCTTATAGAATTCAGAAGTTAAGCCATCTGGACCAGGTGATTTTTTTTGGGGGGGCAACTTAACTTCCTCTTCCCTGGTCATCTCTGTCAAAATGTCAAGAGAGGCGTCTACCCCTGGTTCGGGGACAGCTTCAGTCAGGAAAGCTGACATTTCATCCCAATCAAGATCCCTCTTCCCCAAGAGGTGCGAATAGAAGGATCTGACAACCTCCAGGATCCCTGATCTGGATCGCCTCAGGGACCCCGTAGTATTGACCAGTCCTATAACTACTTTACTGTTCACTGACATCTTGCAGTTTCTGTAAGGGTCGAACGATCGAAACAAAAGATGCTTGTCTATCGTACTGACACCTCATAAGCGGAGATTTCACTCTGGAGATCTCACGGCTACCTCCAATTGAGACAAGATGCTCGAGTTTCCTCCTTAGACCCTGATACAAGCGGTACCTTCTCACTCGTGAGGCTCAAGAGCTGGCGGAAGAATCTCGCCACCCTTTTCTTGAACATCTCCCACCACTCTGACTTACTACTACAAAAATCCAGTAAGGGTACCTGGCTCTGAAGAAAATCCTCAAAGGACTGTCTTATCCCCGCTTCTTCCTAGAGAGATGAATTGAGCCTCCAAAACCCTCTTCCCATCCGGAGGGTCTCTGTAACATTCAGAGAAAACAAAATTAAACAGTGGTCGGAGAACTCCACCTCAACAACAGACACTGCTGAAGAGACAGCTTCCTCCTTCAAATAAAACCTATCTATTCTGGACCTACAGTTACCTCTATGATAGGTGAACCCCTCGTGGCCTGGGGTGTGCCAGATGTGGATATCCAGCAGGCGAGCCTCACTAGCTTTACTATTAAGGATGACTCTATCATAAGTCAGCTTGTCTCTGGAACCTCCTCTATCTCTCGGGGCTTTGTGACAGTATCTAAGTTCCCTCCAAAGATAACCTGCCAACTTGTTAAAAGGTAGGGCTTGATCCTCATAAAGAGACACTTCCAGTCCCACTTAGATTGGGGACCATAGATGTAAATGAGCCTGAGCTCTTGTCCCTTCATGAGGACATCTAAGATCAGGCACATCCCCTTTTCTAACTCAATAACCCGTCGGCATTCCACCGGTGCAGTAAAAAGGACCACCACTGCGCCATACGGCTCGGCCGCAAGAGACCAATAGGAGGGCCCAAGTCTCCACTCCCTCTTAGCATTAAACACATCTGCCATGTTTGACAGCTTGGTCACTTGCAAAAAGAAAATGTCAGCTTCAATACGTCTGAGAAAATCAAAGGCCTCAAATCAGGCTGTATTTGACTTTATGCTGGCAACATTAATGAATGTCAGCATCAACGGGATGGGTACTGCCATCATTGGTGATTGAGCTAAATGGCTTTCTTCTTCCCACTCCCCTTATCCTCTGCCTCCAAGGAGGAATCCTTCCCCCTCTTTAATGACACAGAGGTGTCCATTCCCACGTGTTTTTTCTTTTTATCGTCCTCGTCTCCTGGCTCTGAGCCAGTCCCTCCCTCTTACGACCTTACCTCCCCAGAAGAAAGAGACTCTGGACCCCCTGTAAGCCTCACTAAAGCCGATACTTCACCCTCAACTTCCTTCTCAGAGGAAGAGATGTTCTCATGGGCTTGGAACCAGTTAGAAAGACCAACCAGAGGGGGGTCAGTTTTTCCTTCCTTAGGTACCTTGGTCAGAGTGGGAGATGTTTTATCTCCCTTCTTTCTCTTCTTTTTGGTGCTGAGCTTACTCTTGTCCTCTAGCCACTGCCTATTATCCTCATCCATACTTTCATAAAGGGAGGATTATGAGGAAATGGCGCTTTCCTCCCTGTGTATCCTCCTGATATCCTCCTCCAAATCATCATCCCTTGAGGCCTCAGTAGCAAGACTGGTGTTTAGGACAGGGGCCGCCCCAGTTGCCCGGGGCTTGCCCAGCTCCCTCTCGTCTGCACTTGTCTGGACGCCTCAGCTGGTCAGACGGCTTTATATTGCTTTTTCTCCTTGGCCCCTCAGCTCCCTCACCCATGATAGTCCATTCCCCTGCAGAATCAACCTCATGGCTTTCTCCCACCATGGTCACGACTGCATTAGCGAAGGAGCGAGGACAACGGCTGAATGGGTGAACCTAACTCACCATACAGGTGGCACCTAATCTCCGCACAAGATGCCCCAAGATGGCCGATATCCCCACACAATGCACATTTCTGCACAGTGCAGTTTGCTCTGAAGTGTGTGGGATCGCCGCACCTGTGACAGAGCTTCGTTTGCCCCTGGTAGACAACCAGGATATGATCCCTGCCCTGGAAAGCAGATGATGGAATATGGGCAACCGTACCACCTGAGCGATACCATTTACCATAAACGTCCAGGCCCCTGACCAGATACCAAATTCGTCATGGTTTTTCTTTGGCATCTCCACCACCTCTCCATACCGGCCAAGCCACTTCACGATGACATAACAAGAAAGCGACTTGTTAAAAGTCATCATGGTCACTTTCTTGACTTGGTTTTGGCGAGGCACTGCCTGAATGGCCAAGTCTCGCCAGCCGGGCTTATTTTTTGCCAACTCATAATGCGACCTGAAGAACTCAAGCTCCTCTAGGCCGAACAAAGCTGACCTCAAACTCAGGCGTGGAATAGGGATATATCAAGGCATAGATGTCAATCGCCTTGAAGTTCATCCTAAGCAAGAGCTCCACAACCTTAGACCTTGAAGGACATGTATCACTGCCCCAACACCGAAGACGGTCTACATTCCTACCACATTCCTACACACACTACCCGGCCCAGCTGTTGGGAAGGGAGCACACTTCATCCCCCTCTTTTTGCTCTCCGAGGGCCCCGAGGCCATGCCTCTATCCAGAAGAGATCATCCTCTAGACCCTCTACCATTAGTGATCTCTCCCCCTTCTTTAGAGCCTTCAGGAAACACCGCTGCAACATTCCGTCCCCAGAACCCGGAGATGAGGAGGACACCCTATTTCCACTGTAGGTGACAGTGGTATATCTACTGACAGGTGCTGCCACCACCGGGGGGGCAACCGGCCCAGTGACCACATCAACACCAACAATATCGCTATTACCCACCTCCATGACCCCCCACCCTCCGCCAAACCAGCAACCACACCACTAGAAAAAGAATTTTCCTCATCCATACCCACCACCACATTCACTCCTGCTGGACCAGTGACAAAAGGGGATGACATTTTGACCTCCGCATCATCAGGCACAAGATGCTCAGTCTCCTCCACAGAACTGGAGGTGACCTAACCCCTGGTCTTACGTGTGCCCTCCACATCATCAGTTGGTTATTTCTGCTGTTTCACAGTTGATACCAGACACCGCTGATCTTTTGCTGCTGTGAGGCACCATTGATCCTTTATATCAGTATCTTGTTGACCAGCGCGCCAACACAGAATAAGACTTTGGGAGGACCGGAACTCCCTAGCCTTGACAACTCCCTCACACTGCTGCTGCTTCTCAATGAAGTGATCAGCGGCAACAGCATTCAGGGGTGTTTACCGGAGCTGCCCCACTCCCCCACCCCCCCGACACTGCGTCGCTCCCCCCTCCCACTGAGTAGCGCACCGCAGTATTGTGGCCTGTCCGTTTGCCCGCTGCTGGGCCGACATTGTCCAGCCTCTCGTCTGATGCACCTCCTGCTATGTGTCCGCAGCTACAAGCAGACACAGAGCTCTGTGTCTCACTACCATGCTCTTAATCTCCCCGCACCTTTGCACCGGATTCACATCAGAACCTGGGCTGAGCAATGGGGCTTATACGGCGAGCTGACCCTGCAGCCGACTCAGGGGGTACAGGGAGGGGGGCAAATGTAGCTTATCGCTTCCTGCAGCCGTGGCTTGGTGGCCTTCTTTGCCTTTTTCTTCTGGCCCCCAGGTGCCTCCTCTAGTAAATCATCAACAAAAAGGATTTTCTGAAGGCACACTGGGGACTCCAGGAGCTTAATCTCCACCATTAGCGCCCCACCCTGGCTGCTGTTGTCACTGTCATCCCCAGAACCGGCAGAACTGCGCCCAGATGTCAATGTCGCCTGAGTTACATCCTGTATTATACCCCAGAGCTGCACTCCCTATTCTGCTGGTGCAGTCATTGTGTACATACATTACATTACTAATCCTGAGTTACATCTTGTATTATACTCCAGTGCAGCACTCACTATTCTGCTGGTGCAGTCACTATGTACATACATTACTGATCCTGTACTGATCCTGAGTTACATCCTGTATTATACTCCAGAGCTGCACTCACTATTCTGCTGGTGCCGTCACGCTGTACATACATTACATTACTGATCCTGAGCTACATCCTGTATTATACTCCAGAGCTGCACTCACTATTCTGCTGGTGCAGTCACTGTGTACATACATTACATTACTGATCCTGAGTTATATCCTGTATTATACCCCAGAGCTGCACTCACTATTCTGCTGGTGCAGCCACTGTATACATACATGACATTACTGATCCTGAGTTACATCCTGTATTATACTCCAGAGCTGCACTCACTATTCTGCTGGTGCAGTCACTGTGTACATATATTACATTACTGATCCTGTCCTGTGCATTATATAGGATGAGTAAGGTTAATCAGTTTTTGTTTGGGACTGTATGCATTGTATCTGTATATGACCTGAGTGATGGGGTTCAGGGTTGGGCATGCTGGGAGTAGTGGTGCACTGATCGGCCTCATGATTGCTGTTGAAGTTGTATTTTTAGTAGTTTCTGAATGTGTAATCTCATTGACATGTATTTACGCTTCTCCTGTCTTAAGACATTACATACAGGACTTAGGTGGATTTCTAAACTTGTTCAGCCAATGTATGAAGGGAGACAATCCTGACGTTCCCAGTGCTCACCAGTATATTCATGGACTGGTTTGTAGATATTTCCATTTAATTTTACTAAACCTTTGTCTGTGTAACTAGTTTGTGATGTCACAGCTTACTATTTGGATAATGTGATATGTGATGTCAGAGTCATGCTGTGATGTCATAACGGGGTATCTGACTGATACTAGCTTGGTAAGACGAAATATCTTGCTGAGTACAATTGATTTGTGATGTCACATCTCGTCCCAGACTGAAGCCCCCAGGGATGTCCCAGTTGCACCTTTCTTGGGATGCTCTTGTGTTTTTTGCTTTCTTCGCACTGATATTAACCCTTGGATCGGGTGACGTCATCGCACTGGTTTTTGTCCTGGTCCTGGCGCTGGATGTTTGGTGCCCGGCCCCTTAGTCTGAGTGACACATGGGCTGTGGGCCGTGGCCGGATGTCATCTAAGCTTAGAGCTGCAGTAGATTTGCTGCCACAAAATGGCGAGTATCGTCCCACGTACTGAAGAGAACCATGCATGCCGCCACGTTTTTTGCCCGGACCCTCAGCTGATCAACCCTGATGGATTTCATTGGTCCTCGTGCCGCCTGACTTGTTCTGGGACTCGCACAGTCATACAATGTTCTCCTCTGAACGCGCCCTAGATGCTCCATCTGAAGCAAACCTCTCACTTCTAGGTTAATTTTCCCTTCTGCAATAATTCTCAGCCGTAGATTCTGCCTCATTGGGTCCGCAGCGGCCGCTAATGTAACCATTCATGATAAAGGGGAATTACACTGTGGTTGATTTGGGGTTAATATACTTCTGCAGGTGCTGGGTCAGACTACAGAAGCCGTTCTAATAGCTGTATACCTCTGGGACGGAAAATCTATTGACCCCCTACTTGACTACTCGCCGGTGAACGAGGGGTTAATAAAGGTTCCTTTAGTGCCGCCTGTGATTCACCGGGGTGCAAGGCGCCGCCGCCGCATGGGGCCGAGGCCGTCACGATCTCAGACAATGGAGGCTCAATGACAGCGGAGCGTAGTATTTCAGTGCCACTGGGCGCAGTGTGCGGAGATGTGGGGGACACTCGCAGATACGACATAGTCATCCCCTGGTGAATGTCACCCCACCTTCTTTCATGGGCAGATTCAGCATTAGTTCCTGTGTATCCTTAAAGGGGTTGTTCCATAAACAGCATCTATCATCGCTGGGGGTCTGACTCTGTGTGAATGGAGCAGCAGAGCAGTCAGTAGTGAGCACGTACGACCACAATTCCATCCACTCTAGGAGAGGTGGTTGCACATGCTCACTGCCTTCTCAGGATTAGTGGGGGTCTCAGAAGCCGGACCTCCTGCAATCACACATTTATCTTCTGTGCTGTGGATAGGTGGTAAATCCTGTATCTGGGACAATCCCTTTAGGGAAAACTACAGCTACAAAAAGTAAAACAATGATGGCGTATATTGTCATGGACCATCATCCTTCTTCCCTCGGGGCGGCTGCCATAGATCCTTATGTCTTGCTCGCTGCCCCCTATCTTTCCATCCTTAGAAAAATGGTCCCTAAGTGATCAGATACTAGTTAAAAAAGCAAATCTATTTACTTATTTAAGCTTCACCTCTTTTTGTTTTGTGATCTGTTCAGATTTGATAGGGAAGTTTCCAAAATTGTAGGATTGCTTCCATGTGTGGAGCGGAGCAAGGGCGCAGCCTGACAACCCTGCTGTCTGACACCCACCAGTAACAAACTAATTTGGGTTCAGTTTTAAAGCCAAATGTCAGGCTTTACTATTTAGTGGTTAATAAAGGTAGAAGATTATATAGAAAAGGTCATGATATGAAAAAAATCCCTGCAGTGAAAGGATCTGTCCTTCGGGCGTGTGGTGCATTGTCTGGCGGACATGTGGTGCAGTGTCTCTAGTGTGCGGTGCAATGTCCGGCAGGCGTGCGATGCAATATGTTACTAACGTGTGGTGTGGTGCAATCTCTGGCTTGCATGCGGTGCAGTATTCGGCGGGTGTGCGGTGCAATGTGTCACTAGTGTTCGGGTGTGCGGTGCAATGTCTGGCGGGCGTACGGTGCAATGTGTCACTAGCGTGCGGTGTGGTGTAATGTCCGGAGGGTGTGCGGTGCAATGTGTCACTAGCGGGCAGGCGGGCGTGCGGTGCAATGTCTGGCAGACTTATGGTGCAATGTGTCACTAGCGTGCGGTGTGGTGCAATGTCTGGAGGGTGTGCGGTGCAATGTGTCTCTAGCATGCTGTGCAATGTGTCTCTAGCGTGCGGTGCAATGTCCGGCGGGCGTGCGATGTAATATGTCACTAGTGTGCAGTGCGGTGCAATGTCCAGCGTGCGTGTGGTGAAATGTGTCTCTAGCATGCTGTGCAATGTGTCTCTACCGTGCGGTGCAATGTCCGGCGGGGGGGCCATGTAATAGGTCACTAGTGTGCAGTGCGGTGTCCAGCGGGTTTGCGGTGCAATGTGTCGCTAGCGCTCAGGCATGCGGTGCAATGTCTGGCAGGCGGTGCAGTTTCTAGCTAGCGTACAGTGCAGTGTGTCACTAGCATGCGGTGTGGTGCAATGTCCAGAGGAGGGTGTGCGGTGCAATGTCTGGTGGGCATGCGGTGCAATGTGTCACTAGCGTGCGGTGTCGTGCAATGTTCGGCAGGCGGTGCAGTTTCTAGCGAGCGTACAGTGCAATGTGTCACTAGCGTGCGGTGTGGTGCAATGTCCAGAGCAGGGTGTGCGGTGCAATGTGTGGCGAGCGTGCTGTGCAATGTGTCACTAGCATGCAGTGTGGTGCAATGTCCGGAGGAGGGTGTGCGGTGCAATGTCTCATGGGCGCGTGGTGTAATGTCCGGAGGAGGGTGAGCGGTGCAATGTCTGGAGGAGGGTTTGTGGTGCATTGTCTGGTGGGCGTGCGGTGCAATGTCTGGAGGAGGGTGTGGGGTGCAATGTCTGGTGGGTGTGCGGTGCAATGTCCAGAGGAGGGTGTGCGGTGCAATGTCTGGAGGGTGTGTGGTGCAATGTCTGGTGGGCGTGCGGTGCAATGTCCAGAGGAGGGTGTGCGGTGCAATGTCTGGTGGGTGTGCAGTGCAATGTCCGGAGGAGGGTGTGTGGTGCAATGTCTGGTGGGTGTGCGGTGCAATGTCCGGATTAGGGTGTGCGGTGCAATGTCCGGAGGAGGGTGTGCGGTGCAATGTCTGGTGGGTGTGCGGTGCAATGTCTGGAGGAGGGTGTGTGGTGCATTGTCTGGATGGGCGTGCGGTGCAATGTCCGGAGGAGGGTGTGCGGTGCAATGTCTGGTGGGTGTGCGGTGCAATGTCTGGAGGAGGGTGTGTGGTGCATTGTCTGGTGGGCGTGCGGTCAAATGTCCGGATTAGGGTGTGCGGTGCAATGTCTGGTGGGTGTGCGGTGCAATGTCTGGTGGGTGTGCAGTGCAATGTCTGGAGGAGGGTGTGGGGTGCAATGTCTGGTGGGCGTGCGGTGCAATGTCCGGAGGAGGGTGTGCGGTGCAATGTCTGGTTGGTGTGCGGTGCAATGTCCGGAGGAGGGTGTGCGGTGCAATGTCTGGTGGGCGTGCGGTGCAATGCCCGGAGGAGGGTGTGCGGTGCAGTGTCTGGTGGGCGCGCGGTGCAATGTCTGGCGGAGGGTGTGTGGTGCAATGTCTGGTGGGCGTGCAGTGCAGTGTCCGGAGGAGGGTGTGCAGTGCAATGTCTGGTGGGCGTGCGGTGCAATGTCTGGTGGACGTGCGGTGCAATGTCCGGAGGAAGGTGTGCGGTGCAATGTCCGGAGGAGGGTGTGCGGTGCAATGTCTGGTGGGCGTGCGGTGCAAAGTCCGGAGGAGGGTGTGCGGTGCAATGTCTGGTGGGCGTGCGGTGCAATGTCCGGAGGAGGGTGTGCAGTGCAATGTCTGGTGGACATGCGGTGCAATGTCCGGAGGAGGGTGTGCGGTGCAATGTCTGGTGGGTGTGCGGTGCAATGTCTGGTGGGTGTGCTTTGCAATGTCTGGTGGGTGTGTGGTGCAATGTCTGGTGGACGTGCAGTGCAATGTCCGGAGGAGGGTGTGCGGTGCAATGTCTGGTGGGCGTGCGGTGCAATGTCTGGTGGGCGTGCGGTGCAATGTCTGGTGGGCGTGCGGTGCAATGTCTGGTGGACGTGCGGTGCAATGTCTGGTGGACGTGCGGTGCAATGTCTGGTGGACGTGCGGTGCAATGTCTGGTGGACGTGCGGTGCAATGCCTGGTGGACGTGCAGTGCAATGTCCGGAGGAGGGTGTGCGGTGTAATATCCCACACATTGTGGTGATTGCTACATTCTCTGTAATCTCAGCAGAAGGTTATAAGTTTTATTATTGTTGTTATTATTATTATTATTCCGTTGCTGAAGATAAAGATTTATTTCCGCTTTGTTTCATTTAGCTCCGGCCAAGATATCCAAGGAACGAGCGTTGTGGCCAACCTGCCCGTGCTGATCCGGCAGAATCCTTCAGAAACGCTCAGGAGGGTGGTGCCAAAAATCAGAGTGAGTAACGTGATTGTATTCAGCCCATGGTGCCAGCAGAGAGGACGGCGGTGTGTATAATGTGACGGTATCGCCCTCACCGCTGCTCCTTTCGGTGACTGATGCCACAATGTTCTCTTCCTAGATGAGGATTTTTAATTGAGCCTCGGTGTGGTCGCCATAGTAACAGACAAATTATTTTAGATACGTATATAGAGACAGGAAGAGATCAAACCATCATTTATTATAAGAGACAGATAATTATGACAAGTTCTTCCTGTTGGATGTGTCCAGTAACGAGGGGGCGAGTAAGTGGGGTCTTACTGGGGACCCTAATTCTGTGGTTACACTGTTTGATATTGGCAACAACTGGTTAATGTATCACAAAATAGGGACCATCACAATGAACTGGGCGAATGCAGAGCAATAATGTGCTGAGTTGTGACACAAGCGGCCACATTGTCTAACGCTCCTCCTATGTCCCCTTGCTGACAGGAGGTTCTCCATGTTGCAGGATTAGAAATGCAGCTGACGGCCGCGTATTCATTCCTGACGATCCTACAAGAGGAGTCTGTCCCAGTCCATTCATATTGTCTGTCCTTCCTGCAGATCATCCTACAGAATCTGGAGCACAGAGATATAGGTGAGAAATGTCAGCTCAGGTCATATGTATTTAAACTATTATAATACTGTCCTCTATGTAGCAATGAATAAGGACTACGTCTGAAACGTGTCTGCGGTTCACTACAAGTTTTTATGGATTTGTGGATTTTTCAATAAACTTCAACTTTTTATGAATTTTCTCCTTTAGCTGAATTTTTTTTTTTTTACTATAATACTGCCCCTATGTACAGCAATATAACTGCAAAAGAGGGGAGAAGCCAGCACTGCTTATGGTCAGAACGCAATACATAAAGTGCACATGCACATACTAATTTCTAACTGTATTTCAAAATGAGACATTTAGCAAACAATTGATCAATTCTTTGAGCCACCCCGCCACATCACGGCATTCTCATAATGGGGCAGTCCTACTCTACGTTTTTTATATTCGCTGTGCTATAAAGGCCTCCTAAAAAGCAAGACCACATTAAATGCAAGCTGTACCTGAAGCATTTCTGAATCACTCCCATGGCACCAGAAAGAGCAAGCGCAGATAAAGGTTGACCAGGTCTGGACATAGACATTTCAGGTCCAACCTCCACTCTGCCTAACCAGCACCACAGGTGAAGGGTGAGACAGGCTGAGACACAGGTGCACAATTAAACAGGGCCTAGGGCAGGGCTGCTGTATGTGTGAACAGCAGCCTATCAATCACAGTGAACACAGAAAGAAAGGCGTACCTAACCCAGCGTGCGCGGCAACAGTGGTGGTCAGCCACATACCAATGTAAAAGCAAAAGAGGGGAGAAGCCAACACTGCTTATGATCAGAACGCAGGTACAGCTTGCATTTAATGTGGTCTTGCTTTTTAGAGGCCGTAATGGCACAGCGAATATAAAAAACATAGAGTAGGACTGCCCCATTATGAGAATGCCGTGAAGTGGCGGGGTGGCTCAAAGAATTGATCAATTGTTTGCTAAATGTCTCATTTTTGAAACTCAGTTAGAAATCAATATGTGCATGTGCACTTTATGTTTCTAACCACAAGCAGCGCTGGCTTCTCCCCCTTTTTTTTTACAGCAATATAACTACTAAGGTATATCAGTACCACCAATCAAAAGGATAGAATTATCAAAGCAGGGTGTGATTATGAATTCAATAAAAATTAACTTTTAATAAATATTAGTTAAAAAATGGTAACCATTAGCAACCAAACAAAAAAGGACTCACAAGAAAAAACATCCATAGGAATGCCTATATAAAACACATACCCCAGAGATAAAGACCCAATGATATCTGTCTCTGGGGGGTCAGATCTCTTACCACACGAGATCTTTAGGTATATAGTACCCTTCAGTCCTATATTCCATATCAACAATATGTTCAAGTTGCAGGAATCGCGACCGGAATATAAATTGGAACGATCTCACCTCTTTCTTTCTTCCTTCAGTAAGGATGAGATCACCTGGCATTGGCACTGTATCCGAGGGGGGGGCAATTTTCGACACACACTACCCCACGCTGCCAATGAAACAATCAACCCCAAAATAGACCATGCATTTTCCCTACGCGTTTCGTGTGCCAACTCATCAGGTTGGATGCAAAATAACCTCCCCAACTTTCTAGGAGGGTTTCACTACGGGGTACAGAGATTACCACCACGCGGTAATTGCTGCTATTAAATAGCCCGCCGAGCTCATACCTGCGCTCCCGAGCTCACGTCATTTCCTGTGCGCCCAGCATGTGATTCCACGCTGGACCATACACGTCACTTCCGGTGACGCAGTGTTTGCTTCCATGGCAACGCGCCGCATGACCATCCTACATACTACTGGTCTGGGCGTCTCTGTTGCTAAGGTGACTTCTGGAGTCCAAATATGACGCTGCCGTAGGTGAAGTAAAAGAACCCCGCGGCTGCGCCATTATACAAGAAATGTATTAACCCTTGAATCAACGGAAAATAATACAAATATGTGCCTCTCCATGCTCAATATTACAAGGGCATTTCTATCAAATAAGGATTCTACCTAAACCTCCAAAACCGGAGGGGGAATCTAAATATAGGACACATGCAAGTTAAAAACAACGAGGGGGAGGAAAATGAATCAAGAGGAGGATGAGGCCTCCAAACACAAAAAATAGGGATAATAGTAGAAAATCCTGCATAGCACTATATCCCTGCTAAAATTAAGGCGTTGTTATAGGCCAAAATTTACCCAAATCTAGAAAGCAGAGATGTATAAGTTGATAAGGCCATGTTGGACCATAGATCAAGGACATTTAGGAGACAACTGCGAGGGCCCAGAATATAGGGAGGAGACATTATAGGAACCTACACTTACGGACTGGTGCACCGATATAATCAGTTAGAGGGATAGTATTATGTGCCTTACTCAGAACTGACCCTACACATGCTCCTATTCTCTTACACCTACCTAGCATATGGAGGTTGGCACCCTAGGACAGGTAACGCAAGAATGGCGCCCCCATTCCACGACGGCTAGCCCTATTAATGGTCCCTATATGCCCTAATGAAGGAAGCAGGCAGAAGGACGAAAAGAGTTTATCTCATATCATTTTATTTAACCTTCCAAAAAACAATTATATGTCAATATTTCATTAAGGCCTCTCGGTGTTTGCGTCTTTAGGCGAAAAATCCACCTTGTTTCGCACTGTAAGAGCATCTGGTCCCAATTCCCTCCCCTCCTAGGTGCACCAATCCTGTCAATTCCCATAAATAATATAACTACTATAATACTGCTCCTATGTACATGAATATAAAGACTATAATACTGCTCCTATGTACAAGAATATAACTACTATAACACTGCCCCTATGTACAAGAATATAACTACTATATACTGTCCCCTATATACAAGACTATAACTACTATAATACTGCTTCCTATGTACAAGAATATAACTACTATAATACTGCTCTTATGTACAAGAATATAACTACTCTAATACTGCTCCCTATATGCAAAAATATAACTACTATAATACCATAATTTTTTTTTGGTTATGCACCAGTTCAGACTAGATTGCTGTTCAGTCAGTTTTCCTATATTTACTATAATACTGCTCCTACAGTATATATAAGAATATAACTACTATAATACTGCTCCTATGTACAAGAATATAACTACTATTATACTGCTCCTATGTACAAGAATATAACTACTATAATACTGCTCCTATGTACAAGAATATAACTACTATAATACTGCTCCTATGTACAAGAATATAACTACTATAATACTGCTCCCTATGTACAAGAATATAACTACTATAATACTACCCCCTATGTACAAGAATATAACGACTATAATACTGCTCCTATGTACAAGACTATAACTACTATAATACTGCTCCTATGTACAAGAATATAACTAATATAATACTGCTCCTATGTACAAGAATATAACTACTATAATACTGCCCCCTATGTACAAGAATATAACGACTATAATACTGCTCCTATGTACAAGACTATAACTACTATAATACTGCTCCTATGTACAAGAATATAACTACTATAATACTGCTCCTATGTACAAGAATATAACTACTATAATACTGCTCCTATGTACAAGAATATAACTACTATAATACTGCTCCTATGTACAAGAATATAACTACTATAATACTGCTCCCTATGTACAATAATATAACTACTATAATACTCCCTCTATGTACAAGAATATAACTACTATAATACTGCTTCTATGTACAAGAATATAACTACTATAATACTGCCCCTATGTACAAGAATATAACTACTATAATACTGCACTCTATGTACAAGAATATAACTACTATAATACTCCCTCTATGTACAAGAATATAACTACTATAATACTGCTTCTATGTACAAGAATATAACTACTATAATACTGCCCTTATTTACGAGAATATAATGGTTATAATACTGGCTGGTGGGCAGTTTTTTTTCCTCTGTTCTACCTCGCTGCAGTATTATTTTTTTGTATCTTTATTTCAGTTGCTGTTAGTTTTCTCTATAGTCACATGACTGAGACCACTTTGGTGCTTTTTAGCTGCTGAATGGCCCCGTTGGGAGTTGTGGGGCCCCTGAGACACGTGATGGATGTGTTGAGCACTCTCCAGATCCTCTGAGCTTTGTGGCTGCAGACATTTTGCCGTTTGATTCTAATTTGATGGAGTAATTACATGAGTGCTGGGGTTGGGGATTTGTGATGTTGTTATTCTGGATGATGAGACGTCTCCTGTAGATACAGTCTTTTCTGTCACCTTTACTAGGAATACAGTCAGTATAGACTCAGCACTTAAAGGGGTCCTCCAGCCTGAGGGAGAGTCGGCATCTTGCCAGGGTGATCCTTTCATTCTACTGATCGCCAGCTTTATCAGTCAGATATCCGTTAAATGCAGGAGGGAATGCTGTTATCTGACCGGAGGGCTGCAGAGACCTGACAGACGGGAGACACCGTGATGAAGCTCTGGGGGTGTGGAGCAGACACACTGTCACAGCCTGTACAGTAAAACTCTGCGGTGAGCAGGTGCAATGTTCTACAGAGCCACTGACTGTTTTCTCTTTGGCAGGTGTGAGTAACGCCTGGCTGGATACTCTGCTCGCGGTGATAGACGTCCTGCCAAAGGAGACCATCCGACACGAGGTAACATGGCAGCTGTCCCCACCTCCCCTAGTGTAGCCTAACATCAGCGGCTCCATGATATGAAAGCAAGGATGTAGCAGAGCTCAGCTTGTTGTGTTGAGGTTTTACATAGGACTGCAGGTTACTCTACTCCAGCAGTTACATCACAAACTGTGCTCTGCTTCATGATAGTCTAATCTGGATATTAACACCAAGCATGAAAATGAGGTCCAGATTGTGTGGTTTTTAGTAAATACAGTCCTGTCCGAAAGTGTTTGCACCCTTCAGATTGTTCCAGAAAATTATTGCAATTACATACGTTTGTTTCCTTTTGTGTGTATTGGAACAACATAAAAAAACAGAGGAAAAAAAAAAGGCAAATGGGACATAACTTTACACACAAATCCCAAAGTGGGCCAGACATAATTGTTGGCACCTTTCAAAAATTGTGGTTAAAGAACTTTGTTTCAAGCATGTGATGCTCGTTCACACTCACCTGTGGCAAGGAACAGGTGTGGGCAATATTAAAATTACACCTAATACCAGATAAAAAGCGGACAAGTTGCAATATTTGCATTGTGTGTCTGTGTGTGCCACACTAAGCATGGAGAAGAGAACTGTCTGATGACTTAAGAAGAAAAACTGTTGAACAATATCAACAATCTCAAGGTTAAAATCCATCTCCCGAGATCTTGATGTGCCTTTGTCCATGGTGCACAACATAAACAAGAAGTTTACAACCCATGGCACTGTTGCTAATCTTCCTGGACGGCGGAGAAAAGTTGTTGAAAGATTGTAATTGCAATGCAGGATAGTCCGAATGGTAGATAAGCAGCCCCAATCAAGGTCCAAAGAAATTCAAGGCCTACAAATAAAAAATGAGCACAGTACCTACAGTCAAATATGGTGGAGGGTCACAGATGTTTTAGGGTTGATTTGCTGCCTCTGGCACTGAGTGCCTTGACTGTGTGCAAGGCATCATGAAATCTGAAAATTACCAAAGGATTTTGGGTTGCAATGTAGTGTCCAGTGTCAGAAAGCTGGGCTTGCATCGTAAGTTCTTCCAGCCAGACAATGACCCCAAAGATGCTTCAGTAAGCCCCCAGAAATGGATGGAAACAAAGTGCTGGAGAGTTCTGAAGTGGCAGCAATGAGTCCAGATCTAAATCCCATTGATCACCTGTGGAGAGATCTTACAATTGCTGTTTGTGGAAGACGAAATATGAGACCGGGAGCAGCTTGTAAGAAGAGTCGCCCAAAATCCAGCTGAGAGGAGTAAGAAGCTTGTGGATGGTTATAGAAGGCGACAGACTGCAGTTATTTATACCAAAGGGTGCAGCTAAATATTAAGATGAGGGTGCCAACAATTCTGTCCGGATCATTTTGGGGGTTTTGAGTGAAATTATGCCTCTGTTTTTTTTAAGTTGTTCCAGTAAACACGAATGAAATAGACCTGTGTATAACAAAACATGGTGAATTTCAAGAATTTTCTAGGAGAAATATTGCATTTTTTGGAACAATTTCAAGGCTGCTAACACTTTTGGCCATGACTTTGTTTCTTTAAAGTTCACAAGATCCCCTCCAGTAATAGACAAGCCCCCAATCACTGTGACTCTTCGCACTAAACATGAAGTTTCCTCCAAAGCAAAGAGATTTATGTGGATAAATTAGCCAGAATGTCCCGGTATCCGCGCCGCTCGCTGCTGGGTAACTGCCTGGTACATTACAAAGTATGTGCAGAGCAAATAACAAAAGGGTAAAAGTAACCAAGAAGGTCCCTGCAAGCATCGAGGAGCGAGCAATATAAACTGTTATATACTGCTCAAAAAAATAAAGGGAACACTTAAACAGAATATAACTCCAAGTAAATCAAACTTCTGTGAAATTAAACTGTCCACTTAGGAAGGAACACTGTTTGACAATCAATTTCACATGCTGTTGTGCAAATTGAATAGACAACAAATTGAAATTATTGGCAATTATCAATACACACTCAATAAAGGAGTGGTTCTGTAGGTGGGGACCACAGACCACATCTCAGTATCAATGCTTTCTGGCTGATGTTTTGGTCACTTGAATGTTGGTTCTTCTTTCACACTCGTGGTAGCATGAGACGGACTCTACAACCCACACGAGTGGCTCAGGTAGTGCAGCTCATCCAGGATGGCACATCAATGCGAGCTATGGCAAGAAAGTTTGCTTTGTCTGTCAGTGTAGTGTCCAGAGGCTGGAGGCGCTACCAGGACACAGGCCAGTGCACCAGGAGACGTGGAGGGAACCGTAGGAGGGCAACAACCCAGCAGCAGGACCACTACCTCAGCTTTTGTGCAAGGAGGAACAAGAGGAGCACTGCCAGAGCCCTGCAAAATGACCTCCAGCAGGCCACAAATGTGCATGTGTCTGCACAAATGGTTAGAAACTGACTCCATGAGGATGGTCTGAGTGCCCGACGTCCACAGATGGTGGTTGTGCTCACAGCCCAACACCGTGCAGGACGCTTGGCATTTGCCGCATAACACCAGGGTTGGCAAATTCGCGACTGGTGCCCTGTGCTCTTCACAGATGAAAGCAGGTTCACAATGAGCACATGTGACAGATGTGACAGAGTCTGGAGATGCCATGGAGAGCGATCTGTTGCCTGCAACATCCTTCAGCAAAACTGGTTTGGCAGTGGGTCAGTAATGGTGTGGGGTGGCGTTTCTTTGGAGGGCCGCACAGCCCCTCCATGTGCTCGCCAGAGGTAGCCTGACTGCCATTAGGTACAGAGATGAGATCCTCAGACCCCTTGTGAGACCATATGCTGGTGCGGTTGACCCTGGGTTCCTCCTAATGCAGGACAATGCCAGACCTCATGTGGCTGGAGTGTGTCAGCAGTTCCTGCAAGATGAATGCATTAAAGCTATGGACTGGCCCGCCCGTTCCCCAAACCTGAATCCGATTGAACACATCTGGGACATCATGTCTCGCACCATCCACCAACGTCATGTTGCACCACAGACTGTCTAGGAGTTGAGGGATATTTTAGTCCAGGTCTGGGAGGAGATCCCTCAGGAGACCATCCACCTCCTCATCAGGAGCATGCCCAGGCATTGTAGGGAGGTCATACAGGCACATGGAGGCCTCACACACTACTGAGCATCATTTCCCTGTCTTGAAGCATTTCCACTGAAGTTGGATCAGCCTGTAGCTTTATTTTCCTTTTTTTTTTTTTGAACATCATTCCAACTCCAGACCTCCGTGGGATATTAGTTGTGATTTACGTTGATATTTTTTAGGTTTTAGTGTTCTCAACACATTCCACTATGTAATCAATAAAGATTTAAAACTGGAATATTTCATTCAGTGATATCTAGGATGTGGGATTTTAGTGCTTCCTTTATTTTTTTGAGCAGTGTATAATATTATACATGGTAAACACCAAGGGCATGAGAAAGCACACAAAATGATCTGTTTTGTACTCCAGAGCTGTAATCCCTATTCTGCTGGTGCAGTCACTGTGTACATACATTACTGATCCTGAGTTACCTCCTGTATTATGCCTGAGAGCTGCACTCACTATTCTGTTGGTGGAGTCACTGTGTACATACATTACATTACTGATCCTGTACTGATCCTGATTTACATCCTGTATTATACTCCAGAGCTGCACTCACTAATCTGCTAGTGCAGTCACTGTGTACAAACAATACATTACTGATCCTGAGTTAAATCTTGTATTATACTCCAGAGCTGCACTCCCTATTCTGCTGGTGCAGTCACTGTGTACATACATTACATTACTGATCCTGATTTACATCCTGTATTATACTCCAGAGCTCCACTCACTAATTTGCTGGTGCAGTCACTGTGTACATACATTACATTACTGATCCTGAGTTACATCCTGTATTATACTCCAGAGCTCCACTCACTATTCTGCTGGTGCAGTCACTGTGTACAAACATTACATTACTGATCCTGAGTTACATCCTGTATTATACTCCAGAGCTGCACTCACTATTCTGCTGTTGCAGTCAATGTGTACATACATTACATTACTGATCCTGGGTTACATCCTGTATTAGGGTATGTGCACACGTTGCAGATTTGTCTGTAGAATTTTCTGCACAGAATCTGCATCTCTTGGCAGAAAACGCAGGTTTTTTTTACACGGATTTGCGTTTTTGTAACCTAAATAAAGATCTATTATTTAACAAAAAAAAATACTTGTGATGTAATTTCTCTGTCCAACCTCTGCATTTACATACTCCATTGAAGAATAATATTTACACACACACACAGACAGACAGACCGATATAGACAGACAGATAGATGATAGATAATAAATAGATAGATGATAGATAGATAGATAACAGATAGATCGATAGATAGATAATAGATAGATAAATAATTCCAAGGCCGATGTTTAGTAATGAATAGTGATGAGCGAATATACTCATTACTCGAGATTTCCCCAGCACGCTCGGGGGTCCTCCGAGTATTTTTTAGTGCTCGGAGATTTAGTTTTCATCACTGCAGCTGAATGATTTACATCTATTAGCCAGCATAAGTACATGTGGGGGTTGCCTGGTTGCTAGGGAATCCCCACATGGAATCAAGCTGGCTAATAGCTGTAAATCATACAGCTGCGGCGAAAACAACTAAATCTCCGAGCACTAAAAAATACTCGGAGGGCACCCGAGCGTGCTCGGGAAATCTCGAGTAACGAGTATATTCGCTCATCACTTGTAATGAACCTAATAAAATGGTACTTAAATAGTTAAATAAAGACACACCCACAAAACCTGCACGCAATATCTTTAATTTAAAAAAAAAAAGGAAAAAAAATGTGGTCTCCCGCGCAATTTTCTGCACCAGAGAGGGAAAGCCGTTGGCTGGGGGCCTATATTTCTAGCCTGGGAGAGGGGTTAATACCTATGGAGCTTCGCAGGCTATGAATATCAGCCCGCAGCTGTATATTTAGCCTTTACTGGCTATTAAAATAGGGGACCCCTCAAAAAAAAATGACGTGGGGTCCCCCTGTAATTAATAGCCAGAAAAGGCTATTCAGACTGCGGCGGGCTGATTTTCATAGCCTAGGAAGGGACCATGGATATTGCCGCTCCCCCCCCCGGCTACAAATACCAGCTCTCAGGCGCCCCAGAAATGGCGCATCTGTAAGATGCGCTAATTCCGGCACTTAGCGCCCCTCTTCCCACTGCCCTGTAGCGGTGGCATATGGGGTAATAAGGGGTTAATGGCACCTTTGATTGTAAGGTGACATTAAGCCCGGTTAGTAATAGAGAGGCATCAATAAGACACTTATCCATTACTAATCCTATAGTAGTGAGAGTTAAATAAAGACACAGCCACAAAAAAATATCTTAATATACCTAATTTCACCATACTTACAACAACGCCTAATTACCCAAAGCCATCGATCACCTGCAAAAAATTAAAAATAATAAACCAACAATATACTCCCTGGTCCGACGCAGTTCAATTAGTAACGAGTGTCCCACGACGATCTCCCCTATAGAGCTGTCACATCAGGAGATGTGACCGTTCTACAGGACCTCAAGTGACACACTGACAGGAGACAATGGCTCCTGCAGTGTTATCACTGAGGGTTCACTGGCCTCTCGCTTTACGGCACTGCTGCGTGAGATTTTTTCCACACAGCGATGCCGTAAGTGATAGTATGAACTCTGCACTCACAGCGGCGGAGGGATACAGTGCGGAAGGATACCTTCCGTCATTGTAACACTGTAGTCCTTGGAGAGCGGTCGCATCTGCCGATGTGACAGCTCTCCACAGGAGATTGTCGTCGGACACTCGCTATTAAATGGATTACATTGGATCAGGGAGTATACTGTTTTTTTTATTATTTTTTAATTTATTACAGGGGATCGAGGGCTTCGGGGATTAGCTGTATGGTGAGTATGTGTTGTATGTTGTATGTACTGTATGTGTATGTGTGTATGTTGTTTTTTTAACACTTTAACACAGGAGCCGGATGATGGGACTACTACTGTCCCATCATCCGGCTACCTATCACTGTAGCAGGCATAGCCGGATGGGACTAGCAGTCCCATTGGACGATGCCTGCCCACACACATGCACACACACATACAGTATATGTATATATATATATATATATATATATATAGTATATAAGTATATAGTATATATAGTATATAAGTATATACACACACATGGGCGCACACACACATATAGCCCTGCACACACACACAGCCCCGCACACAGACACACACATCTCCGCACACACACAGTCTCCGCCCACACACATAGTCTCTGCCTACACACTCTCCCCTTCCTGATCTGCAGCATTTCTCGCAGGCACATCCGCAGCAAATCCGCAGATCTTTTTTAAACCTGCGGTTTTGCTGCGGATTGGCCTGACACAATAGAAGTCAATGGGTGCAGATCCGTAAAAAGAATTGACATGCTACAAAAAAAAAAAGCTGATCCTGAGTAACATCCTGTATTATATCCCAGAGCTGCACTCACTATCCTGCTGGGGCAGTCACTGTGTACATACATTAATGGGCAGCACGGTGGCTCAGTGGATAGCACTGCAGCCTTGCAGCGCTGGAGTCCTGGGTTCAAACCCCACCAAGGACAACATCTGCAAAGAGTTTGTATGTTCTTTCCGTGTTTGCGTGGGTTTCCTCCGGGCACTCCGGTTTCCTCCCACATTCCAAAGACATACTGATAGGGTATTTAGAGCCCCATCGGGGACAGCGATAATAATGTGTGCAAACTGTACTGATACTGCGTTACATCCTGTATTATACCCCAGAGCTGCACTCGCTATTCTGCTGGTTCAGTCACTGTGTACATACATTACATTACTGATCCTGAGTTACATTACATCCTGTATTATACCCCAGAGCTGCACTCGCTATTCTGCTGGTTCAGTCACTGTGTACATACATTACATTACTGATCCTGAGTTACATCCTGTATTATACCCCAGAGCTGCACTCACTATGCTGCTGGGGCAGTCACTGTGTACAATCATTACATTACTGATCCTGTACTTATCCTGAGTTATATCCTGTATTATACTCCAGAGCTGCACTCACTATTCTGCTGGTGCAGTCACTGTGTACATACATTACATTACTGATCCTGAGTTACATCCTGTGTTATACTCCAGAGCTGCACTCCCTATTCTGCTGGTGCAGTCACTGTGTACATACATTACATTACTGATCTTGAGTTACTTCCTGTATTATACCCCAAAGCTGTACTCACTATTCTGCTGGTGCAGTCACTGTGTACATACATTACATTACTGATCCTGTACTGATCCTGAGTTCCATCCTGTATTATACTCCAGAGCTGCACTCCCTATTCTGCTGGTGCAGTCACTGTGTACATACATTACATTACTGATCTTGAGTTACTTCCTGTATTATACCCCAAAGCTGTACTCACTATTCTGCTGGTGCAGTCACTGTGTACATACATTACATTACTGATCCTGTACTGATCCTGAGTTCCATCCTGTATTATACTCCAGAGCTGCACTCACTATTCTGCTGGTGCAGTCACTGTGTACATACATTACATTACTGATCCTGAGTAACATCCTGTATTATACTCCAGAGACGCACTCGCTATTCTGCATTCTTCAGGGTTTGAATTTCCCAACCTCTGTTTTTTCAGTGTCTGTATAGAAGTTGCTTTCATGAATCAGTTTACAATCATGTGATGTAGGAAAAACTCCTGCTGCATTGTATGGAGTGCACCATAAATGGCTGTAACAGTGCCGCCTCCTGGCCTTGATTATGAACTGCTCCATGAGCCGCCACACACATAGGAAAGGTACTGTATATAGCGTGAGTGTCTCTTATATACAGGGGATGTCTCTTATACACAGAGGATATCTCTTATACACAGGAGATGTCTCTTATATACAGGAGATGTCTCTTATATATATATATGGGAGATATCTCTTATATTCAGGAGATGTCTCTTACATACAGGGGATGTCTCTTATTCACAGGGGATGCCTCTTATACACAGGGGAAGTCTTATATACAGGAGATGTCTCTTATATACAGGAGATGTCTCTTATATACAGGAGATGTCTCTTATACACAAGAGATGTCTTTTATAGAGGGGAGGTCTCTTATATACAGGAGATGTCTCTTATACGCAGGGGATGTCTCTTATACACAGGGGATGTCTCTTATATGTAGGGGATGTCTCTTATACACAGGGTATGTCTCATATGTAGGGGATGTCTCTTATATGTAGGGGATGTCTCTTATACACAGGGGATGTCTTTTATATTTAGGAGATGTCTCTTATACACAGGGGATGTCTCTTATATGTAGGGGATGTCTCTTATACACAGGAAATGTCTCTTATACACAGGGGATGTCTCTTATACGTAGGGGATGTCTCCTATATACAGGGGATGTCTCTTATATGTAGGGGACGTCTCTTATACACAGGGGATGTCTCTTATACACGGGATGTCTTATACGCAGGGGATGTCTCTTATACACAGGGGATATCTCTTATACGCAGGGGATGTCTCTTATACACAGGGGATGTCTCTTATGCGTAGGGGATGTCTCTTATATGTAGGGGATGTCTCTTATACACAGCGGATGTCTCTTATACGCAGGAGATGTCTCTTATACACAGGGGATGTCTCTTATACACAGGGGATGTCTCTTATACACAGGGGATATCTCTTATACGCAGGGGATGTCTCTTATATGTATCGGATGTCTCTTATACACTGGGGATGTCTCTTATACACTGGGGATGTCTCTTATACACTGGGGATGTCTCTTATATACAGGGGATGTCTCTTATATGTATTGGATGTCTCTTATACACAGAGGCTGTCTCTTATATGTAGGGGATGTCTCTTATACACAGGAAATGTCTCTTATACACAGGGGATGTCTCTTATACCTAGGGGATGTCTCCTATATACAGGGGATGTCTCTTATACGTAGGAGATGTCTCTTATACACAGGGGATGTCTCTTATACACGGGATGTCTCTTATACGCAGGGGATGTCTCTTATACACGGGATATCTCTTATATGTAGGGGATGTCTCTTATACACAGGGGATGTCTCTTATGCACAGGAGATGTCTCTTATATGTAGGGGATGTCTCTTATACACAGGAGATGTCTCTTATACACAGGGGATGTCTCTTATACATAAGGGATGTCTCTTATACATAGGGGATGTCTCTTATA
The DNA here is from genome assembly GCF_051348905.1 of Ranitomeya variabilis. Lineage (NCBI taxonomy): Eukaryota > Metazoa > Chordata > Amphibia > Anura > Dendrobatidae > Ranitomeya > Ranitomeya variabilis. The sequence goes on from NC_135232.1 coordinate 726,413,816, forward strand.
CACAGGGGATGTCTCTTATACACAGGAGATGTCTCTTATATACAGGGGATGTCTCTTATATACAGGGGATGTCTCTTATATACAGGGGATGTCTCTTATATGTATCGGATGTCTCTTATATGTAGGGGATGTCTCTTATATGTAGGGGATGTCTCTTATACACAGGGGATGTATCTTATACGCAGGGGATGTCTCTTATATGTATCGGATGTCTCTTATACACAGGGGATGTCTCTTATACACAGGGGATGTCTCTTATACACAGGGGATGTCTCTTATATGTAGGGGATGTCTCTTATATGTATCGGATGTCTCTTATATACAGGGGATGTCTCTTATACGCAGGGGATGTCTCTTATATGTAGGGGATGTCTCTCATATGTAGGGGATGTCTCTTATATACAGGGGATGTCTCTTATATACATGTCACTCACTTTTCTCTCTTTCTCCTCCTACAGATCCTCAATCCTCTTGTATCCAAAGCTCAGCTGTCTCAGACGTTACAGTCACGACTTACCAGATGCAGGATCCTAGGGAAACTTGCTAACAAGTTTGAAGCTCACATGTAAGTCACAGGGGTAAATCTGCTTTTTATGTACAGTTTGAAAAACTATTGTGCCCTAGTCCTGGTCACACTGCTGATACTCGTTACAATGTATCATTGTAGGTCAGAATGAGCTCCATACAGTGCAGGACCTGCGTAAGATCTTTGATGCTGCTGTGTTGGGCTCATTGTGACAAGGCATCTGCGTGAACCCAGGGTGCACTTACTTGTCAAGTTTCATCATTACTGAGAGCTGTAGACATCTTCACTAAAACTTCCCCATCTGTGTTACAGAGTGAAACGTGACATACTGCCCCTAGTGGAATCCTTGTGTCAGGACGTGGAGTATGAAGTCCGCTCTTGTATGTGTCGCCAACTGGAGTTTATTGGGCAAGGTATAGGGTGAGTAATGCGTCACCTCAATAATGTCTGTACATAGTGACTGCACCAGCAGAATAGTGAGTGCAGCTCTGGAGTATAATACAGAATGTAACTCAAACTCAGGATCAGTAATGTATTGTATGTACATAGTGACTGCACCAGCAGAATAGTGAGTGCAGCTGTGGGATATAATACAGGATGTAACTCGGGATCAGTAATGTATGTACATAATGACTGCACCAGCAGAATAGTGAGTGCAGCTCTGGGGTATAATACAGTGTGTAACTCGGGATCAGTAATGTATGTACATAGTGACTGCACCAGCAGAATAGTGAGTGCAGCTCTGGGGTATAATAGAGGATGTAACTCAGGATCAGTAATGTATGTACATAGTGACTGCACCAGCAGAATAGTGAGTGCAGCTCTGGAGTTTAATACAGAATGTAACTCAGGATCAGTAATGTATGTACACAGTGACTGCATCAGCAGAATAGTGAGTGCAGCTCTGGGGTATAATAGAGGATGTAACTCAGGATCAGTAATGTAATGTATGTACATAGTGACTGCACCAGCAGAATAGTGAGTGCAGCTCTGGAGTTTAATACAGAATGTAACTCAGGATCAGTAATGTATGTACACAGTGACTGCATCAGCAGAATAGTGAGTGCAGCTCTGGGGTATAATACAGGATATAACTCGGGATCAGTAATGTATGTACACAGTGACTGCACCAGCAGAATAGTGAGTGCAGCTCTGGAGTATAATACAGAATGTAACTCAGGATCAGTAATGTATGTACACAGTGACTGCACCAGCAGAATAATGAGTGCGGCTCTGGAGTAAAATACAAAATGTAAATCAGGATCAGTAATGTAATGTATGTCCACAGTGACTGCACCAGCAGAATAGTGAGTTCAGCTCTTGGGTATAATATAGGATGTAACTCAGGATCAGTAATGTATGTACACAGTGACTGCACCAGCAGAATAGTGAGTGCAGCTCTGGAGTATAATACAGGATGTAACTCAGGATCAGTACAGGATCAGTAATGTAATGTATGTACACAGTGACTGCACCAGCAGAATAGTGAGCTCAGCTCTGGGGTATAATACAAGGAAAGTGATGTATGTGCACAGTGACTCCTGTTGTTGGAGGACCCTTATATACTATAAACCTCCCGATGTCAGACGTTGGTCCCAGCGCTGTAGAGCAGTGATATTTTGGGTTATTCAGGGCAATGCTCTGGTTTTCTGCACCACTTTCTCTAATTACTGTAGTCTCTTGTGGAATGTTTGCAATCACGTTTTCATCATTAATAGATGCCTTTCTCCAGGATAAGAGTCTGAATTCATCATTCATTCCGCAATATGAAGAGGGAGGACGTGTATGGGAATGATGGGGTGTTTGATGGTCGTGCCTCCCTGATATGCAGTGTAGTTTAGTGCAGGTGCGGCTCCACTTGAATCCCTCTATTCTAAGCTTCCCTCCTATGTGGGGGCTTGGTGAGAATGATTTCCCGGTAGGTACGGGGGGCGTCCTCACATTCCTGCAGCCCCCTCTGAGTGGGCTGTGAACGTGTCCTTTGTAGATCTTGTGGGGGAGTCTCCTTGGCCCAGTAATGGCTGAAAGGGATGAAACAAAAGATGAGGACTGCAGAAAACGATGCAGTGATGACTGCCGCCGATGGATGACTCATGTGTCTCTGTTCCTGCAGCTTGCGTGGTGTCTCCATGTACTCGACTGAGCCCTGAGTACGCAGTGTGTACAGCCTCCATGTGCTGATGTAGGGGCTGCCTGGGGGGCTGTGTCTACAGGGATGGTCCCCCCTAGAAGCTGTGCTCCCTTATATACAGAGCCCAGTAGAGCAGAGCTGTATACCGGTATATCAGAGGCCATAGGCCGGCGTATGTCACTGCCATCAATGCTGCCCCCGTACATAGGGCACAATGACTCAATTTACATTCTGCAGCAATGCTAGGGCAAACCAGGGTTCATTGTATAGGAGCATGTACAGCATCGGCATGTGGTGGTAGTGATGATTTCTGAGTGTTAATCGACTTTCTTTTTGTTGTAGGGCAGAATTAACCAAAGCCGCCATTCTCCCAGAGCTTATTGAGCTGGCCCGAGATGAAGGGAGCACCGTGCGACTCGCCGCCTTCGAGACCCTAGTGAACTTGTTATCTATGTTCGATCACGGTACGTTCCTGAAAATCACATGATCACCAATAAGAACGATGCGGATGTCAGCTTAAAGAGGAAGCAGAATTCAGAATTCAGCTCTGGGTGTGACTGGTATATACAGTGTCTTGCGAAAGTATTCGGCCCCCTTGAACTTTTCAACCTTTTCCCACATATGCTTCAAACATAAAGATACCAAATGTAAATTTTTTTTGAAGAATCAACAACAAGTGGAACACAATTGTGAAGTTGAATGAAATTTATTGGTTATTTTACATTTTTGTGGAAATTCAAAAACTGAAAAGTGGGGCGTGCAATATTATTCAGCCCTTTTAACTTAATACTTTGTTGCGCCACCTTTTGCTGCGATTACAGCTGCAAGTCGCTTGGGGTATGTGTCTATCAGTTTTGTACATCGAGAGACTGAAATTCTTGCACATTCTTCCTTGGCAAACAGCTCGAGCTCAGTGAGGTTTGATGGAGATCGTTTGTGAACAGCAGGTTTCAGCTCTTTCCACAGAATCTCGATTGGATTGAGGTCTGGACTTTGACTTGGCTATTTTAACACCTGGATACGTTTATTTGTGAACCATTCCATTGTACACTATGTTCCAAATTATTATGCAAATTACATTTTTATCAGATTTTCCTAAATGGTCGGTGCAAATGACAGTCAGTCTAATAAAAGTCATCACCCGTTAGATTATACATCAAATTTTATTGAAGAAACCTCCCAATGATAACAGTATAATCTCCAAAATGAATAAAAACTCAAAATGCACTGTTCCAAATTATTATGCACAGTAGAATTTCTAAACACTTGATATGTTTTAAAGAACTGAAAATGCTCATTTGTGGAATTTGCAGCGTTAGGAGGTCACATTCACTGAACAAAAAAGCTATTTAACGCCAAAACATCCCAACAGGCCAAGTTACATGGTAACATAGGACCCTTCTTTGATGTCACCTTCACAATTCTTGCATCCATTGAACTTGTGAGTTTTTGGAGATTTTCTGCTTGTATTTCTTTGCATGAAGTTGGAATAGCCTCCCAGAGCTGCTGTTTGGATGTGAACTGCCTCCCACCCTCTCATAGATCTTTTGCTTGATGATCCTCTAAAGGTTCTCTATAGGGTTGAGGTCAGAGGAAGATGGTGGCCACACCATGAGTTTATCTCCTTTTATGCCCATAGCAGCCAATGACTCAGAGGTATTCTTTGCAGCATGAGATGGGGCATTGTCAGCATGAAGATGATTTTGCTCCTGAAGGCACGTTTCTGCTTTTTAGACCATAGAAGAAAGTTGTCAGTCAGAAACTCTATATACTTTGCAGAGGTCATTTTCACACCTTCAGGAACCTTAAAGGGCCTTACCAGCTGTTTCCCATGATTCTGGCTCAAAACATGACTCCTCCACCTCCTCGCTGACGTTGCAGCCTTGTTGGGACATGGTGGCCATCCACCAACCATCCACTACTCCATCCATCTGGACCATCCAGGGTTGCTCAACACTTATCAGTAAACATGACTGTTTGGAAATTAGTCTTCATGTATGTGTGGGCCCAATACAACCATTTCTGCTTGTGAACACGGTTTAACGGTGGCCGAATAGTAGGTTTATGCATCACAACAAGCCTTTGAAGGAGCCTACACCTTGAGGTTCGAGGGACTCCAGAGGCACCAGCAGCTTCAAATATCTGTTTGCTGCTTTGTAATGGCTTTTTAGCAGCTGCTCTCTTAATCCGATGAACTTGCCTGGCAGAAATCTTCCTCATTATGCCTTTATCAGCACAAACACATTTGTGCTCAGATACAGCCACAAATCTCTTAACAGTACGATGATCACGCTTATGTTTTTGGAAAATTTCTAATGTTTTCATCCCTTCACCAAGGCATTGCACTATTTGATGCTTTTCAGCAGCAGAGAGATCCTGTTTCTTTCCCATGTTACTTGAAACCTGTGACCTGCTTAATAATGTGGAACATCATTTTTAAGTAGTTTTCCTTTAATTAGAATCACCTGGAAAACCAATTATCACATGTGTTTAAGATTGATTTCAGTGATCCATTGAGCCCTGAGACACAATACCATCCATGAGTTTATTTGAAAAACAAAACAATTAAATCTTTATGACACTTAAATCCAATTTGCATAATAATTTGGAACACAGTGTAGATTTTGCTTTATGTTTGGGATCATTGTCTTGCTGGAAGACAGATCTCTGTCCCAGTCTCAGGTCTTTTGCAGACTCAAACAGGTTTTCTTCAAGAATGGTCCTGTATTTGGCTCCATCCATCTTCCCATCAATTTTAACCATCTTCCCTGTCCCTGCTGAAGAAAAGCAGGCCCAAACCATGATGCTGCCACCACCACGTTTGACAGTGGGGATGGTGTGTTCAGGGTGATGAGCTGTGTTGCCTTTACGCCAAACATATTGTTTGGCATTGTTGCCAAAAAGTTCGATTTTGGTTTCATCTGACCAGAGCACCTTCTTCCATATGTTTGGTGTGTCTCCCAGGTGGCTTGTTGCAAACTTTAAACAACACTTTTTATGGATATCTTTGAGAAATGGCTTTCTTCTTGCCCCTCTTCCATAAAGGCCATATTTGTGCAGTGTACGACTGATTGTTGTCCTATGGACAGACTGTCCCACCTCAGCTGTAGATCTCTGCAGTTCATCCAGAGTGATCATGGGCCTCTTGGCTGCATCTCTGATCAGTCTTCTCCTTGTTTGAGATGAAAGTTTAGAGGGACGGCCAGGCCTTGGTAGATCTGCAGCAGTATGATACTCCTTCCATTTCAATATGATCGCTTGCACAGTGCTCCTTGGGATGTTTAAAGTTTTGGAAATCATTTTGTATCCAAATCCGGCTTTAAACTTCACAACAGTATCACAGACCTGCCTGTTGTGTTCCTTGGTCTTCATAATGCTCTCTGTGATTCAAACAGAACCCTGAGACTATCACAGAGCAGGTGCATTTACACGGAGACTTGATTACACACAGGTGGATTATATTTATCATCATTAGGCATTTAGGACAACATTGGATCTTTCAGATATCCACAGTGAACTTCTGAAGTCAGTTTGCTGCACTGAAAGTAAAGGGGCCGAATAATATTGCACGCCCCACTTTTCAGTTTTTGAATTTCCACAAAAATTTTAAATAACCAATATATTTCGTTCAACTTCAAAATTGTGTTCCACTTTTTCACCAAAAATTTACATTTGGTATTTTTTATGTTTGAAGCATTATATGTGGGAAAAGGTTGAAAAGTTCCAGGGGCCAAATACTTTCGCAAGGCACTGTCAGTAGTAAGGTTACCATGATCAGTATCACAGAGATTCATGGGGAGAAGCAGAATAGAAGCTATTTGAGTCCTCCACGTTCAGAAAAGGGAAGAGGGCTGGGATTGAGGGACAACAATGATACAGTGCATCAATATAATGATACAATGTAGCGATTTAATGATGCAATGCAGCGATATAATGATAGAATGTATTGGTAGCTACATTGGTAGCGATATAATCACACAATGCAGCGATATAATAACACAATGCAGCGATATGATGATGCAATGTAGTGATATAATGACACAACGTGATATAATGACAATGTAGCGATATGATGATACAATGCAGCGATATAATGACACAATGCAGCTATATAATGACAATGCAGTGATATGATGATACAATGCAGCGATATAATGACACAATACAGCGATATAATGACACACTGCAGCTATATAATGGCACAATGCAGCTATAAAATGACACAAAGATACAATGCAGCTATATAATGATACAATGTAGCCATATGATAGAATGCAGCAATGTAATGATAAAATGTAATGATGACAATGATACAATTTAATGATATCACGAAGCAGCGATACAATGTAATATGTCTATCATATGAATATTTCTCCCTTACAGACGACAGAAGTCAGATCGTTCTTCCTCTGGTCAAGTCATTCTGCGAGAAATCTTTCAAAGCCGATGAATCCGTCCTCACTTCTCTGTCCTTGCATCTCGGGAAGCTCTGCCATGGGTTACAAGGTGGGTCACTCTTAAAGGGATGTTTACCTTTAATATTAATGCACCGGATTTGCTATGATGGGCTGATACATGGGATCTGTATTCTAAGAGTCCCGAAAACTTTTAAATGTCGCATTCAGGCAGAGATTGATTCCGATTTTTTTCAGTCACCTCTGACGACACCACGAGAGAGGGGATCCGCCCCTTCAAGGACAGGAGACCTTCAATATAAAAAGGGCAGCTCCTCTCTCCGCATCAGTTGGTTTCCTGTCTTTGATGGATAAAGATCAGGAAGATAGAAGAGGATACCTGGTTACCTGGGCCGTGGATGACCTGGGTTTGGCAGATCTGGGTCTGCTGCGGCCGTCGCCTGGTACCGGTAGCGCCTCGGAGGCCACTATATCGTGCCCTCCCTGAGCGAAGCGTGGGTATGCCTTTTTTGCCATGCCATGCCATGACACCCAGGAGTATATCGGTGCCCGGGTGGAAAAATTATAAGGATGCCCGGGCCTGGGGCGGCCGTTTTTTTGGGCTGACCTGGTCTGCTGCGGTCGCTGCTATAGTTTCGGTAGTGCCACGGAGGGCAGAATATCTTGCCCTCCCTGTGCGTTTGGAGGCCGGTCTCTGGTGTACGCTCTTCTCCCAGTGCCACTGACATGTTTTTCCCCCCTGCCTGTTGGTCGCCTGCGGGCAGGCCCAGTGGTAGAAGATGACGGGGACGGAGATCTCACCTTTTTAGCCTTGTGGCTCCCCCCGGCTGTCCTTGCATCGGTGTGAGGCGCGCAAGCAGTAGCTTTCCGGGGACGCGTGGTGTCGGAGAGTCCGTACCGGAAGTCGCGCCCCAGAAGCGTCATTCTCGGCCACAGGATAAGAGGAGTCACGATCCCCAGCAGTCGCCCCCAACAGCAGCAAGGGCCACTCGGGCAGTATACAGGCGGACCATCATGGTGCAAGGAAGGAGAGAGCCATAGTCTCTGGAGGAGACATTTCTGACGTCGTTCATCCTTCGGATTCGGTACCCATATAAAGCATCCAAGTGGTGAGTGACCTACGAGAAAGTGCAGTATGCTAATGTCTGTTTCTTTCTCCTTTCCTGTCTCTCTCTCCCGCTCTTTCTCTCTCTCCTTATTATTTTTGGGATGGAGAGTAGGGGGTCCCTAAAAATAGTAAAATGTTAGCATGATGCAGGCCCTGACAGTGGCAGTAGGGGAAGGAATAAATCCAGCCCATCACCTTCATCACATGTTGAGTCCTCAGCATCAGAGCCAGGATACTCGGATCAGTCGGACTTATCCTTTAGCAGCTCAGAAGAGGAGTTTGGTTTTCCAATAGAGGCTACGGATAGACTGATAAAGGCAGTACGGTCCGCTATGGGTCTAGTGGATGAAAAAACTCGGCACAGGACCTTATGTTTGGGGATCTACAAAAGAAAAAAACATAGAAACTTTCCTGTGAATGAACAGTTGCAGGGTCTCATTAAGAGGGAATGGGAGAGGCCTGACAGAAGAGTACAGGGGGTTACATCCCTTAAGAGAAAATACCCTTTTGATGAGGAATCATCCTCCTCCTGGGACAAAGCCCCCAAGTTGGACGTTGCAATTTCTAAAATCTCAAGGAAGTTTTCTCTCCCGTTTTGAAGACCTGAGGTCATTGAAAGAGCCTTTAGATAGAAAAATGGACAGTTTCCTTAAGGTGGCTTGGGAATCCTCGGCAGGGGCACTTAGGCCAGCCATTGCGGCTACATGTGTGGCTAGAATGTTGAAGGTCTGGCTGGATAACCTCGAAGACCAGGTAGAGCAGCGAGTCCCAAGAGAGACAATACTAGCCGCAATCCCCACCATTAAGGCTGCAGCAACATTTTTGGCGGAAGCTTCAGAGGACTCAGCAAGGTTAGCGGCCAGATCAGCGGCTCTAGCTAATGCTGGACATCGCACAGTGTGGTTGAAATGTTGGCATGGTGATATGCAAGCTAAGGCCAAGCTCTGTTCTCTTCTTGCTATGGAAATTTTTTATTTGGGCCAGCACTGGATGAGATATTAGAGAAAGCAGGGGATAAGAAGAAAGGGTTTCCGAAGCCCCCCCTTTCCATCCTTTCAGCGATCCTTTCGGACGGGTCACAGGTACAAGAGACAGACATTCAGAGAAAGGGACAGACCAGACAAACAGTCCAAAGGAGGGAGACATTTCCTTTTTGGGAAGCCTTCCAGAGAGTCCAAAAAACCTCCCCAATTACTTCTTTTCCCAGATGGGATGGAGGCTCGCTTACTTCCTCTCCGCCTGGGAGAGAATTTCTTCATGTACCTGGATCCTGATTGTGGCGTCAGGTCTGAAGCTAAATTTCCATCATCTCCCACCACAAGCCTTCGTAAAGACATCGGTACAACCTACTCAGCAAAAACAAGCCCTGGAGGACGAGATAATCATTGCTAGAGAAGCACGTTCTGGAAGAGGTTCCCATAGAAGAAAGGGAAAAGGGCTTCTATTCCCCCCTATTTCTGATACAAAAAAGCCAGACAGTTCTTGGAGGACTATTAAACTTGAAGCGCCTCAACAAGTTTTAGTAATCCCTTCGTTCAAGATGGAGTCAATAAGAATGGCGATAAAAGTCCTCTTCCCACATTGTTACATGACGGTCCTGGACCTCAAAGACGCTTACTGTCATGTCCCCATCCGCAAGCAAGATCGGAGGTTCCTTAGGGTAGCGGTACAATTAAGAGTTCAATTATATCAATTTCAATACTGTGCTCTCCCCTTCGGGGTAGCAGTAGCCTCCCGGGTATTCACAAAGCTGGTTGCGGAAGTAACAGCTCATCTCAGGGAGAAAGACATTTTAGTAATACCATATCTGAATGACCCTGCAGAACCAGCTCGCTCTCCAGCACACACCACTGAAGATCTCTTGTGGGGAACTGTGCCCACTTCACCACTGGTATACAGGCAGTTAGTGACCCCAAATGCGACATTACTCTCCTGTGGGTCATTCTGGGATTCACCATTGCTGATGAAACTAGCTCCTTGATCTTTCTCTCCTTTTCCTCCGGCAGACGACATTCCTGTCTTACTGAGTCTATTATCAGACCCAAGAAAACTTGTACAGTCACTGGCTCCAGTCTTGATTTCTGCAGGTTCAAATGCTACCCCAGAGTCTGCAAGGCGCCTCTGACCAATGTGACTTGCTCCCGACAGTGGAGAAGAGAATTCCCCACTATCAAAAAGTCATCCAGATATGGTATTACTAAAATGTCTTTCTCCCTGAGATGAGCCGTTTTTGGGGTCACTAACTGCCTGTATACCAGTGGTGAAGTGGGCACAGTTCCCCACAAGAGATCTTCAGTGGTGTGTGCTGGAGAGCGAGCTGGTTCTGCAGGGTCATCCAGAAAGGGATCTTTCGTCAAACAATTGGGAGCTCCTAGCAGTCGAAACAGCGTTGAGGGGCTCTTACCTCATCTACAAGGTCACCACGTGAGAGTGTTATCGGACAATCGAGCCACAGTAGCCTACATAAACCACCATGGGGGTACTTGCTCACGTCCTCTAATGGCGGTAGCAGAAGAGATTATGTTCCCTAAATCTAGCAGACGATCTGTGGCGATAGATGCTTTCAGGATAGAATGGGCACCAGGGCTCCTCTATGCCTTTCCTCCAATGTGCCTCATACGATCAGTGTTGAGAAAGATCAGGGAGGACAAAGCCAACGTAATTCTGATAGTCCTGTTCTGGCCAAAGAGGCCTTTGTTCTACTGGCTGAAAGCAATGTCCGTAACTGATCCATGGGTTCTTTCAGAAGACCAGGATCTCCTATCCCAGGGACCCTGTCTCCATATGGCCTCAGATGTCCGGGTTGCATTTAACAGCCCGGAATTTGAGACGTCACTTTTAGAGGGGAAGGGTTTCTCGGCAAGGTTAGTCTCCACCCTGCTTAGTAGCAGAAAACTGGTAACTACTAAAAGTTATGGGAGGTTTTGGAGAAGATTCTTATCCTTTTCAGGACCGTTTCGGGAAGGGTGGGTCCCGTTAGTATCCATACTAGAATTTCTTCAGAGCTCAGCCTAGCAGTTAGTACCCTTAAAGTTCAGGTTTCAGCACTGAGGGCCTTATATATAAAGCGCCATGGAATAAATGGCGCTATCATAATAAATAATAATAATAATAATTGTCACCTGGCGAATAATAGGCGAGGTTCATTAGAGCCTGTTCCAGATCCAGCTCAGTTCCATCTCCTAGGCCTCCTCCATGGGATCTCAATCTGGTATTGTCGCAAATGGCAGAGAGTCCCTTTGAGCCGCTAGACTCAGTCTCTGAAAAGATGATTTCACTGAAGACAGCTTTGTTAGTAGCACTTACTTCGGCCTGAAGAATAAGTGATTTACATGCTTTATCTGCAGACCCTCCCTACACTCAGGTCATGGAGTATATAGGGTAGGGTTAAAATTGGACCCTTTTTACCTCCCTAAGGTGGTAACAAAATTCCACAGAGCTCAGGAAATAATCCTACCATCCTTCTGCCCTAACCCAAACAACCAGAAGGAAGAAAAGCTGCATACTCTAGATGTTAAGAGGTGACTTGTACATTATTTAGAGATGACAGAACCTTGGGGGAAACAGAGAGCCCTGTTTGTGTCCTTTCAGGCGTCCAGGAAGGGCCTTAAAGTGTCCAAGCAAACTATAACTAGGTGGGTGAGGGACGCCATAAAGCTAACTTATGTTAGTACAGGCAGGGCTATTCCTGAAGGTCTGAAGGCACATTCTACGAAAGCCATGGTGACGTGCTGGGCAGAAAGAGCAGATGCCTCCATCGACCAGATTTGAAAGGCCGCCACATTGTCATCTTCTGCTTTTTTCAAGCACTATAGGTTAGACCTGTCTGCCTCCTCAGACCTCACGTTTGGGAGAAGGGTTCTGCAAGCTGTGATCCCTCCCTAAGAATCTAGATCTCTGAAATTCTCTCGTGGTGCCGTCATGGGTGACTGAAAAACACGGGTATTACTTAACTTTTAATGTGTTTTTTTCGTAACCCATGACGGCACCCTTATATTCCCTCCTTTCCTAATCACTCCTTTTTGTTCGGTGAATTTTAGTTGTTAGATATTCCCCTTGGCGTGGATAATATTGATTTGAATATATAGTTGTATAAGTTATTTTGAGTGTACACTAATCGGCGGACTTCCTCTCATGCTCTGGAAAGCAACTGATGCGGAGATAGGAGCCGTCCTTTTTATCTTGAAGGTTTCCTGTCCTTGAAGGGCGGATGCCCTCTCTCGTGGTGCTGTCATGGGTTATGAAAAAACACATTACCAGGTAAGTAATACCCGTGTTTCATGCTATCCGCTGGTTTTAAGTTGACTGTTTTTCTTCAACATTTTTCCTTCCTTCTTTTCCCAAAATGCATTGCTCCTTAACTGATAATGGCTTTTCTAAAACTATAAATGCCTGCCTCTCTGAAGGTCCGGTACACCGTGTCAAAAAGAGTAAGACGTAGACCCGCCCCTGCTCTCCTTCAGGGGGCCGTAGACCCGCCTCCGCTCTCCTGTAGGGGGACGTAGACCCACTCCTGCTCCTTGAGGGGGATGTAGACCCGGCCCTACTCCTGAATGGGGACGTAGACCCACCCCTGGTCCTGTATCGGGATGTAGACATGCCCCCGATCTCCTGTAGGGGGACGTAGACCCGCTCTCCTGGAGGGGTACATAGGCCCGCTGTCCTGTAGGGGCACGTAGGCCCGCTGTCCTGGAGGGGCATGTAGGCCCGCTCTCTGTAGGGGCATGTAGTCCTGCTCTCTGGAGGAGCACGTGGGCCCCCTCTCCTGTAGGGGCACGTAGGCCCGCTGTCCTGGAGGAGCACGTAGGCACCCGCTGTCCCGAAGGGGGACGTAGGCACCCGCTGTCCCGAAGGGGGACGTAGGCCCCCGCTGTCCCGGAGGGGGACGTAGGCCCCCGTTGTCCCGGGGGGGGGGGGGGACGACTTAGGCACCCGTTGTGCCGGGGGGGACGTACGTCGGCCCGCTGTCCCGGATGGGGACTTTGGCCCGCCCCTGCGCTCCTGGGGAAGGACGTAGCCCGGATGTTCTAGAGGGGGATGTGGGGATGTGGACCCTCTCTCCTGTAGGGGGGACGTAGGCCGACTCTCCTGGAGTCCTGGAGGGGGACTTTTACCCGCCCCCGCTCTCCTCGAGGGGAACGTAGAACCTCTCTCTTATTGGGGGACATAGAGCTACCCCCTATTGTTTCTATAGCTGGGGATCCATAGTTGAGCTGACAATTGACACTGAATCCTATAGCACAGCGGCTGCTCTCCATTGAAAAATTACAACTCCTAGCAGGCCTTGCAGAGCATATGAGTAGTGTGCGCTCAGGAGCTGCAGGTTGTCCGGTAGCTTTGTGTATGTCATTTTCTGATGGTGACCCCGAGCTCATTCTTCTCTCACCCGGCATGAGTCACCCCTTATTCTTTAGCGCTACCTGATGTTACCTCCCATTATTAGTAGTGTTTTGCTGTAATTTCCTTTGTTTTAAGCTTCAATGTGTAACGAAGCTCCGGTGATTACTGCGCCATGATTTCACTTAACTATCACTTGCTGAAGGCGATGTACTGCTACTATTGGGCGTCTCTGCGTACGGCCGGAGGAGGCGAGCGTCCTGACTCTGTGCTATCTTCTAGGCCTCTTCACCCCAGAGCAACACATGTGGTTCCTGGACTTCTACAAGAAGCTCTGCAGGCTGGGGCTCCACCAAGAGAACGGCCACAACGACGGCCCGATGGAGACCATGGAGCTGGAGAAGAAGTATTCCGCCGTCAGGAAAAACTGCGCCTACAACTTCCCGGTCAGCGGCCATCTGTCTATTATCTATCTACAGTGGGGAAAATAAGTATTTCATCCACTGCCGATTTTGCAAGTTTTCCCATTTGCAAAGAATGGAGAGGTCTGTTATTGTTATGGTAAGTGCACTTCACCTGAAAATAAAATCCAGAAAATCAAATTGTATTAAAAATTTTTCCATAATTAATTTGCATATTATTGCATGAAATAAGTATTTGACACAATAGAAAAACAAAACTTAATATTTGGTACAGGAACCTTTGTTTGTAATTACAGAGGTCAGATGTTTCTTGTAGTTCTTGACCTAGTTTGCACACACTGATGCGGGGATTTTGGTCTACTCCTCCTTACATCTTCAGATCTTTCAGGTTTTGGGGCTGTCGCTGGGCAGCATCGAGTTTCAGCTCCTTCCAAAAATTTTCCATTGGGTTCAGGTCTGGAGAATGGCTAGGCCACCCCGGGACCTTGAAATGTTTCTTATGGAGCCATTCCTTAGTTGCCCTGGCTGTGTGTTTTGGGGCAGTGTCATGCTGGAAGACTCAGCCATGACCCATCTTCAATGCTCTTACTGAGGGAAGGAGGTTGTTGGCCAAAATCTCACTATACATGACCCCATCTATCCTCCCTTCAATACGGTGCAGTCATCCTGTCTCCTTTGCAGAAAAGCACCCCCAAAGTATGATGTTTCCCCCACCATTCTTCACGGTTGGGACGGTGTTCTTGGGGTTAAACTCCTCCTTCTTCTTCCAAACACAGCGAGTGGAGTTAACACCACAAGTTCTATTTTCTCCTTCACCTCATTGGGGGACACAGACCGTGGGTGTATGCTGCTTGCCACTAGGAGGCTGACACTGAGTTAACACAAAAAAAGTTAGCTCCTCCCCTGCAGTATGCACCCTCCTGCTGGCTCCCAGAGAACCAGTTCTTGCTTAGTGTCCGTAGGAGGCACAAGTGTCTGGTCTTCAGACCAAAAGCTCTTTATTATTTTATTTTTACATTTTTATCAATTTTTACATTTTTCCAAGTGGAATGAAGGGGCGACGGATCCTTTCAAGGTTCTGATCTCGCCGAACCATCAACAGGTGAGCACAGAGTGTGTTGCCTCTCTTATCCTCTCCTGCGATGTGGAATGCCAAGCCTGGGCTGAATTTTTTTGGGCGACTGGTCCCTTCTAGGGCACCGATCTCCCCACACCCCTAACGGACGAGCACATGGAGTGTCGCCTCCACGTATCCTCTTCCACAGCCAGGCCTAATGCCGGATATTTAGCCCTGTCCCATCCTAGGATTTAACCCCTTAGATGTACAGTGGCCCCTCTTTTGGCGTCCGAGCAGCCCCCACTGCACCACCACTATTAAAGAGGATGGTACAAGGAGGCGGATGGTCCCTCTCCACCTCCCTTCTAAAGGGATGGTGGATTGAGAGTTTTCCCCTTTATCCCTGCACCGTCCAAACCAGCAGCAGCACAGCTGCCTTACCTGCCACCCGGCAGCTTCTCCGGGTAAGTGCCGGGGCTGGAGGGCTCCTTTCAAGCAGTCTGGGGCTGCTCTGGTTAAGGGGGAACGATTTTGACTGCGGGGGCACGCATTCGGCCCCTTCCTGCATTGGCGCCGCAAGTTTAGTCCCCGGCTTCAGCCCTGTACTAGGCCAAAACCCGTATCTCCGCCCATGCGATGATGCGATGCGGAGGCTCCGCCCACCGGTCCTGGTGCTTCTCGCACAGCACGAGAAGTGCCTCTGAGATCATGGGGGCCATCTTTCTCCCCCCAGACCTCCTCAGGACACACTAACTGCCATCAGGACCCGCAGCTAGTGTTCTCAAGGCAGGGGCCAGGCAGTTGGAGAAACGCAGGAGGATCGGGGACACAGACCTAGGTAAGGCAGCGCTGCATTATACATCCTCCTCCCTGCTGTAACCCTTTTTCTTAGCAGTATCCCTTCTCAGCAACCCCTATTATTATAGGGCCACATAGAAGGGTACATCATGTCCCAGCCTAAGGCAGTCTAACAAGACTATGGCTATATTTTTTACTTCATGCTCCTCCTGCAAGTCTGCGTTTCCTAAGGCTCAGAGTTCGCCTCTCTGCAATGCCTGTGACCCCATCTGCACTCAGGAACCCTCCTCTGCCACCGAGCCCAGTGTACCTAGTCCCCCTGAGTGGGCTTCGTCACTGTCTCAATCCATGGCTTCGCTGGCCAAAGCGATTGAATCCCTCCCTGATCCTTCAGGTTACCGGAGCATTTGCAGGACTGATGTTGACAGATCCTTCCCAAGCTGGAAGCAGTCTGTTAGCAGGGGCTGAAAGCACTCTAGAAGCCGTCAGGCACCTAGAAAACGGATCCGTAGCATGTCTCCTGAGCAGACACGTGCCTTGTCACCTCAGAGCTCTGTTTCTCGCTCTCCCTCTCCAGAGGTCAGTAGCGAACGTGAATCTGACTGCGAATCTGATGATTCCTTAGATCCGGATTCACCAGATTTTCAGAAAACAGTGGATTCACTGATTGAGGCTGTCAACCAGGCATTAAAGGTTGAGGAAGATTCCGGCTCTGCTCCAGATCAAACCGTGTCCTTTAAGAGGACTAAACGCTCTCATAAGGCATTTGCTATTCATCCTGAATTTAGAGCCATAGTTAATAGGCACAGAGAACGCCCAGATAAACACTTCACAGGACAAAGGACTCTTGAAGCAAAGTATCCTTTTTCAGCTGATCTGAAAAAAAATTGAGCTGAATCTCCGGTGGTAGATCCCCCAGTATCCCGCCTAGCGTCCAAAACTCTCCTGTCTGTGCCGGATGGCTCATCCATCAAAAATCCCACAGACCATCAGGTAGAAAGTTTGGCTCGCTCTGTCTTTGAGGCCTCAGGTTCGGCTCTCTATCCATCCTTTGCCGCAGCATGGGTAGCTGAAGCAATGGTTTTCTAGTCAGACACCTTAGCTTATTCACTTCGAAGCAGTAACCTTCCCCTAGAGGCGGGGCACCTTGCCAACCAAATTTCCCGGTCAGGCGATTACCTGGTACATACATCCTTGGATACGCCTGGCTGTGCTGCTCAGTCAGCAGCCAATGCCATCACTATCAGAAGGACACTATGGCTCAGAGAGTGAAAGGCGGACTCTGCATCAAAAAAGTCTCTCGCCTCCTTTGCTTATCAAAGCAGTCGCTTATTTGGAGAAAAACTGGATCAGCTTATTTCCGATGCTACAGGATGAAAGAGTAAATTCCTTCCCCAACAGAGACTTAGGCATCCCTTTCGGAGACAGCAACAAATGCGTTTCCGTTCCTTTCACTCCACTCCAGGCTGGGCCACTACCACTACTTTGTCCGGTTCAGGACATTCTCCACAAAGGGATGGAGGAACTCGGGTCTCGTACAGACCTAGCCAGCATTGGAAGTCCTGACCCAAACAGTCGAGGCCTAAAGGACTTAGGTTGCAGAGATTTTCCTCACGCTGAATATCAGTGCTATCCGGACGACACCGGCAGGGTATGCGGCTGCCTACTTTTCTTTCGCCAGGTCTGGCTTTCCGTCGTCTCCAACGAGTGGGTCAAAGATCTGGTGTCGTCCGGATGCAAAATCGACTTTGTTACACGTCCCCCTTCACGTTTCTTTCCCTCCCGTCCTCCCTCTTCAGAGGCAAGGGAAAACTTTTTCTCCTAGGCCATAGACGCATTGCGTCACGATGGCGTCATTTTCCCCGTTCCAGAAAGCGAAAGGTTTCAGGGTTTCTATTCGAACCTTTTCATCATCCCAAAGAAGGACGGAAAGTTAAGACCCATACTAGACCTCAAACTTCTAAACAAGTTTGTCAAGGTCTGTCATTTCCGCATGGAATCTCTGCGCTCAGTTACAGTTATCACTTCCCTGGAAGATGGAGAATTCTTGGCCTCAATCGACATCCGAGACGCTTTGCCACGATCCATTTTTGGATTTGAGGCAGCTCTGGTTCCAGACAAATTAAAACTTTTTTCCTTTCAGGCTATTGGGGTTAAATATGAATAACAAATATCCAACACTAATGTATATACACCTCAATAACAACTATATTAAAACACATTCTCCCTCAGATAGGGAGAAAAAACGAGGTATCCACAAGATAATAAAATGTACAAAATTTATTAGAAAAACTATATGAACATGAAATTTAGCAATGGATTCAAACAATACAGAGGAATCTCAATTAAAAACAAGCGGCAATGGGCAAAAATGAAAACGCAAACATTTCATAGCACCTGAAGTATACGGCTATTCCAACACACTCATGACCTTCATGAGCGGAAAGGTGCGTACCTATAATAAATACACCTTCCACTCCAAAGAGTGATCATTTGATCTAATATGACAATTGATCTTTAGCACATTGCACTTTTTTTGCGGTTTTTGTACAATTTTTGTTTACACATTGGATTGCAGTCTTGTCGGCTTTTTTCCTGATCCCTTAGTCAATTCCATGTTGCTGTTAGTTCACATGTTTCTTAGGTCATTACAGGTTTACAGCAATAATTTTAGGATATTGAAGGTCATGAGTGTATTGGAATAGCCGTATACTTCAGGTGCTATGAAATGTTTGCGTTTTCATTTTTGCCCATTGCCGCTTGTTTTTAATTGAGATTCCTCTGTATTGTTTGAATCCATTGCTAAATTTCATGTTCATATAGTTTTTCTAAGAAATTTTGTACATTTTATTATCTTGTGGATACCTCGTTTTTTCTCCCTATTTGAGGGAGAATGTGTTTTAATATTGGGGTTAAATGCAGTATTTCCCCGCTGGCAACCTGGTGTTACTGCAGTGTTTCTGGGTCAGCTGATGTTGCTGGTGACCACTCCCACATCCTGTAAAAGGTCACCTGGTGCATCAGCTGACTGTTAGTGATACAGGTCCTTTCTGACACCAACCTAGCAGGAGCAGCTCCCTGGTGTCAGCCAAGTCTGGTGTTTGGAGTCTTGTTGCTCTGCTATCTGTTGTGTGGAGTTTAGGCTACTTTCACACTAGCGTCGGTACGGGGCCATCGCCATGCGTCGGCCCGACGTACCGACGCATGCTGTGAAATAAATGCACAACGGGGCAGCGGATGCAGTTTTTCAACGCATCTGCTGCCCCATTGTAATGTCCGGGGAGGAGGGGGCGGAGTTTCGGCCGCGCATGCGCGGTCAAAAATGGCGGATGTTACGCACAAAAAAAAAGTTACATGTAACGTTTTTTTGTGCCGACGGTCCGCCAAAACATGACGCATCCGTCACACGACGGATGCGACGTGTGGCAATCCGTCGCAATGCGTCGCTAATGCAAGTGTATGGAGAAAAAACGCATCCTGCGGGCAACTTTGCAGGATGTGTTTTTTCTCCAAAACGACGCATTGCAACGTACTCCTGATAACGCTAGTGTGAAAGTAGCCTTAGAATCGGTGTGCTGAGTTTTTGTTACCTTGTCCCTTTGTTGTTTGTGCATTCCCCTTTTGGTGTTGTGTTCCCCTCACTGTCCTGTTTATTTGCTTTGTGGTGCTGTTTACATTGTTCACCTCTTGGGTGGGGGTTGGGGGTTTAGCTCCGGGTTTAACAGGAGATAGGGACAGGTAGATGACTTGGGCCTCCCTACCTTCAAGGGTACCCCCAATTTAAGGAAAAACAGGGCTCCCCCTAGCCTGAGGGGCAGTTCAGGGACCCAGATTCCTCATCTCCTGTTTTCCCATTATTGCCCCGTGACACGCTTACTTACATATTCTGATTTTTTTTTTTCCCCCTCACCAGAGATTCCAGCGCTTTGCCATACACGACCAGCATTTTCAATTCACGGCCCTGCCCTTCGGCCTTGCTTTCGGCCTCCAGAGTATTCACAAAGATCATGGCGGCTGTCATGTCCATCCTGCACTCTTGGGGCGTGATCGTTCTGCCCTATTTGGATGACCTTTCTCGCCTGGGCTGGCTGACCAACTTAAGCAAATCCTCTCCTGTTCCAGCCCAACAGATTTCCTTTCTAGGACTGTCCCTGGACTTGTCTCCGGGGTTGGTAATTCTCCCTCCAGACAAGGTCTTAGCCTTTCAACAAGGAGCCTAAGCGCTTCGTCAGTGTTCCCCTCACTCCATCCAGTTTGCAATGAGGGTACTAGGAAAGATGGTGGCCGCAATGGAAGCTGTCCCTTTTGCCCAACTGCACCTTCGTCCCCTACAACATGCCCTTCTGGCAGTTTGGGACAGAAACCCATTCTCTCTCGACCGCAGGTGCCACTTGTCCCTGCAGGTCAGACAGGCTCTCAGGTGGCGGACGTTGAACACTTCCCTCAGCCGGGGGAAGTCTTTCCTACCCGTTCAATGGCTGGTAGTGACTACCAATGCCAGTCTTTCCTCTGGGGAGCAGTCTTCCGCCACCACACTGCTCAAGACCACTGGTCAGTTCACGAATCGAAGCTACCAATCAACGTTCTGGAGATCCGTGCTATTCGGCTGGCCCTGCAACAGTTCCATCATCTTCTAACGGGTCACCCCCATCTGTATTCAATCAGACAATGCCACGGCTGTGGCATACATCAATCATCAAGGGGGTACCCACAGCAGGGCGGCCATGTCCGATTTAACTTGCATCCTTCGATGGGCAGAGAACAACCACTCGGTGATCTCATCGATTCACATTCCAGGATGGAAAACTGACGGTGGACTTCCTCAGCCGTCAGGGTCTCACCTCGGGGGAGTGGAAGCTTTATCTGGAAGTCTTCAACCAGATCTGTCTTCGCTGGGGGACCCCAGATGTGGACCTCATGGTGTCCAGACTGAATGCCAAGGTTCCCCAGTTTATAGCGAGGTCTCGAGATCCAAGAGCAATCGGAGTGGATGCTCTGGTTCTTTCGTGGCGCTAATTCTGCTTCCGTACATTTTCCCCTTTACCGTTACTCCCCAGAGTAATCCGGAGTCCCAGTGATCCTGGCCGATTCCGATTTGCTACGCCGTTCATGGTTCGCAGAGTTGGTACTCCTCGTCGCCGACATAACCTAGAGGCTGCTGGATCGGCCAGATCTGCTCTTCCAGGGCTCTTCCGATCTACCTCCAGAACTCAGGGTCCCTGTGTTTAACGGCGTGGCCGATGAATCCTGGGTCTTGACCCAGGCTGGGTTTTCTCAACAGGTCATTTCCACTATGGTTAATGCCCGTAAACCCACATCGGTCCGTATCTATCACCGTACCTGGAAGACATTTTTTGCTTGGTGCAAGGATCGCAGTCTTTCCCCTTTCTTCTTCTCAGTTCCCACCATTTTAGAGTACCTACAAGCCGGTCTGGACTCTGGCCTGGCACTTAGCTCTCTCAAGGGCCAAATCTCCGCTTTATCGGTCTTATTTCAGAGATGCAACGCGTCAAAACTTCTGGTTAAGACCTTTCTTTAAGGGGTGTCACACGTCGCTCCTCCCTATTGCATGCCTTTAGAGCCTTGGGACCTCAACTTGCTGCTAAGTGCCTTTCAGGTACCTCCCTTTGAACCGCTTCAGGACATTTTGTTGGTTTTTCTGTCCTGGAAGGTTGCCTTCCTTGTGGCGATCACATCGATCAGAACAGTTTTGGAATTAGCCACCTTATCCTGCCGGGCACCTTTCCTTAATTTCCATCAGGACAAGGTTGTCCTCAGGCCGTCGCTGTCCTTTTTGCCAAAGGTCGTTTCGTCTTTCCATCTTAACGAGGACATTGTACTTCCTTCCTTTTGTATGGCCCCTATTCACAGGGTTGAAAGATTTCTCTTCACTCTGGAATTGGTCAGAGCTCTGCGAAGGTACGTCTCAAGGATGGCGTCCTTCAGAAGAACAGATGCTCTGTTCGCACATTTAGGCAGTTGTTGCATGAAGCCTAATACTTTGTGTTGTTTTCCCACCCAGGGACTGCTTTGGGATGTCTCATGGTCTGTGTCCCCCAATGAGGCGAAGGAGAAACAGGGATTTTTGTGTACTAACCGTAAAATCCTTTTCTCCGAGCCACTCATTGGGGGAGACAGCACCCACCCTGTTAGCCTAATGGCTTATATGGCTTTTGCCTGTTCTTTTTAGTTGCTATGTTGTACTCTTCTATGTTGTTACTGTTTGTTCCTACTGCTTTTGCACTGAACTGGTTCTTTGGGAGCCAGCACGAGGGTGTATACAGCAGAGGAGGAGCTGAACGCTGCAGAAAGGAAATTATGTCTGAAGGAGGAAGAGTGTGTGGGCGGAGAATGTGTGTGGGGCGGAGAATAAGTCAGTGTCTGTCTGTGTCTGTCTGCGGGTGTCTGCGTGTGTTGTGCATGTGTGTGTACCCAGGCATCGTCTGATGGGGCTGCTACTCCCATCCGGCTAGGTCTAGTGCCACATGTAACAGTGACAGCATGAGCCGATGATGGGATAGTAGTCCCATCATCCGGCACCTGGGCACCTGTGTTCAATTGTAAAAAAAAATTAAAATATTTTCATAATTGCACAATATACATACTCACTGAACACCTAATCCCCGACGCCCTCATCTCCTGCAAGCAATCAAAAATAATAAACCAACGTATACTCACCTTTCTGCCATAGTCCATTTAAAGGGAATCTGTCACTCCAAAATTCGCCTATAAGCTAAGACCACCGACATCAGGGGCTTATCTGCAGCATTCTGTAATTCTGTAGATAAGCCCCCGATGTCACCTGAAAGATAAGAAAAACAGGTTATATTATACTCACCCAGGTGCGTTCCGGGTCCGGCGCCTCCCATCTTCATACGATGACGTCCTCTTCTTTTCTTCTTGCCGTGGCTCCTGCGTAGGCATTCTTTATCTGCCCTGTTGAGGGCAGAGCAAAGTACTGCAGTGCGCAGGCGCTGGGCCTCTCTGACCTTTCCCGTCGCCTGCGCACTGCAGTACTTTGCTCTGCCCTCAACAGGTGGACACCATTTAAAATTTTTTCTGGGGTTCCCCTGTAAACTAGCCAGGCTAAGCAAACAGCTGTGAGCTGATATTAATAACCTGGGAACCTTTATGTCTATTGGCTCCTTCCCAGAATATTAACATTTGCCCTCAGCCGTCAGCTTTCCCTCTGCTGGTTATTAAAATTATGCGGGAGCCCAGGCAATTTTTTTTTAATTTTTAAAAAATAAACAGATAATGCGTTTCACACAGATTTCTGACAGTTGCTTTTTGGTTACAGCAGTAGGTTAATTCTGTTAATGCTCCTACATAGGCTGGTGTGTGTGTGTCTTTATTTAATATTAATGAGGGTGTCTGGCTGAAGAGGTTGAACAAGGAAATTACATCACAATTATTATTTTTTTTTAATAATATATCTTTATTTAGCTCTGTGGAGTTACAAAAAGGCATCAAATCCGCATAAAGACAGTGTGGATTTTCAACTGCTTTTTCTATCAAGAGAGGCAGAAACCGTGCAGATTTTTACACAAACAAATCTGCAACGTGCGCACATAGCCTAGTACAGGTAACGAGTGTAGCGTACGAGGCTTCTTACAGAAAAACTAACAGGTCTGTGAGAGTCAGAATTCTTGCTGGTTGGTCGGTGATCAAATACTTATTTCCTGCAATAAAATGCAAATTAATTATGTAAAAATCATACAATGTGATTTTCTGGATTTTATTTATACATTCTGTCTCTCACAGGTGAAGTGTAACTACGAGAAAAATTACAGACCTCTCCATTCTCTGTAGGTGGGAAAACTTGCAAAATCAGCAGTGGATCAAATACTTATTTTCCTCTATCTATATATCTGTCTCTCTATCTCTTTGTCTCTCCATCTCTCTCTGTCCCTCCATCTGTCACTCTCTGTCTCTCCGTCTCTATCTCCATTTCTCTTTATCTCTCTCCATCTCTCTCTCTGTGTCTCGCTCTCTCTCTCCCTGTCTCCATCTCTTTATCTCTCTCCATCTCTCTGTGTCTCTCTCTCCCCATCTCTTTTGCTCCCCATCCCCCTCGCGCTCCCTCCCCCTCACGCTCCCTCTCCCTCCCTCGCTCTCCCTCTCCATCCCCTTTCCGTCTCCATCCCTTTCCCTCTCCATCCCTTTCCCTCTCCATCCTTTCCCCTCTCCATCCCTTCCCCTCTCCATCCCTTTCCCTCTCCATCCCTTTCCCTCTCCATCCCTTTCCCTCTCCATCCCTTTCCCTCTCCATCCCTTTCCCTCTCCATCCCTTTCCCTCTCCATCCCTTTCCCTCTCCATCCCTTTCCCTCTCCATCCCTTTCCCTCTCCATCCCTTTCCCTCTCTCCGTCTCTGTCTCTCTCCCTCTCTGTCTCTCCATCTCTCTCTCTGTGTCTACCTCTCCATTTCTCATGTATGTTTTCATCCTTCAGGCCATGGTTGTATTTGTGGCAGCAAAAAACTTCCACATCGACCTTTATGCCACGTTCTTCTGCCTGTGCCACGACCCTGATGTGCCCGTCCGATACTCCATAGCTCTTGGCTTCTGTGAAGTAAGTATGGACCAGTGTATATCTGCCTCATCTTAATGTTTCTGAAAACCATCAACAAGCAAGGCGGCAGCTGCCGAATGATATTTCTGTGCACATTGTTAACTCTTAATGATTCTGATTAATCCGCAGATCTCCCGCTAGTGAATGTGCACCTGTTGTCGGATTAGTGGAATTTCCAGACTGTTGGGCTGACGTCATCAGCTTCTTTTTTTTTTTTTCAGGTCTGTAAGCTCTTGGGGTCTAATGTGTATTTAATACACAAGGAGCTGGTCGCTTTACTTCAGGACGACTCTCTAGAGGTGAGAAGCTGCAATGCCCCCATGACAACACTCCCTGTCCTGAGCTCTGGCAATTCAGCTTTGAGTTTTTTTGCACAAATGATAAATCCCCATTTGCATCAATGACTTCAATAGCAGAACCTAAGATGTCGATGTGGACCGAGATTCAGACTCGAAATGTGTCCCTATGACAACACTGAAATGAACAGAGCTCAGGACGGGAGGCCAGCAGCTTTTTGTTCAGGTCAATGTTATCTGACAGACGATCTCCTCTCCGCTTACAGGTGGTGGACGCGCTGTTAGATCACCTCCCGGAAACGCTGGAGCTGATGACAAGCGGAGGGGACTCCGGGCTGGAAAACAAGGTGTGAATGGCGCCATTCGCTAAAGGTGCAGGCTCTATCACCCGCCCATTGTACACAGGTCATGTCCCAAGCAAATAGGACATATGATCACCCCAAAATGAATACGGGGCCAGGCCAGAGCCCTACTCAAATACACACCTGCAAATGTATACAGGTTCTGCAATACGACTGTAAAAAGTCCTGAATAAACTTAGACCCAAGATCAAACCTCCTAAATACATCTGACCACAGAACAGACTCCTAGAAATTATAGATGTCCTAACCACCTAAGAAATGCACAGTAGGCCCCAATATACAGACCCCAAATCAGACACATCCCACTTAGAAACCCCAAACCAGACACCTCATGCTTTTCACAGACCTCGGACCATATCTCTCCTCCTTATAGACCCCAGACCAGGTCCCTTCTCCTTGCAGGCCCCAGATTAGACCCCTTCTCATTTTCGCCGAGACCCTAGACCAGGCCCCTTCTCCTTACAGGTCCCAGACCAGGCCACTTCCCTTTGCAGACCCCAGACCAGGCCCCTTCTCCTTTTCACAGACCCCAGACCAAGGCCCTTCTCCTTACAGGTCCCAGACCAGGCCCCTTCTCCTTACAGGTCCCAAACCAGGCTACTTCCCTTTGCAGACTCCAGACCAGTCCCCTTCTTCTCTTTACAGACCCCAGACTAGGCTCTTTCCCCTTGCATACCCCTCCCATTTTACAGACCCCAGATCTCACAGCCCGTCCCCCCTCCTGTTTAGGGTCTGTAGTCAGTAGGAGTTGTCGGAGGCTTGCTCTGCCTATATCTGCTGGAAAAAAGGGAAACCAAAGTATATATGTAGACCATGGTGATCATCTCAGAATTTTTTGTCATTTATTTATCAATAACAATAAGCCACAAAGAATCTCTAAAAATATTTAAAAAGCTCAGAAGATGGCAATATGTACACAAACGCCCAATCTGGTGTAGGTATTGGACACGTGATCCTATCCTGTGGTTTCAGATAAAAAACAAAGTATTAATACATGGCTAATCAATTTGGTATATTACCATTAAGTGCACTGGATACACAAAATTAAGTGCAATGTGCAGCTGTAACCTCAAAATATGGACATATAGTAAACAGAATTGTCAGAACCTCAGATTTAAGATGCATAGGACATAAAAAGCAAGGAGTGCATTAAGCCAATCTCTAACAAGTCTGTTTTTAATGGACCTTATCTAACAATGGCGGCTATGTGAACACTCCATGTATAGATGCAATAGGCAGATATAAAACACTCGCAGTGCCATTATATAGTGTAGAACTATGTACGACCTATTCCTCAAATACATATACAATACCAGTATGACCAAGATGTTTTGAGAGGGATATCAACAATAGGGATCCTATCGGAAATAAAATGTGTATAGGAGACTTCCCCAAGCGTATCGCCGCTACCAATGCGGCTTCATCAGAGGCAATCGCAAGTGTTTTACATCTGCCTATTGCATCTCTACATGGAGTGTTCATGTAGCCGCCTTTGTTAGATGAGTTCAATTATAATCAGACTTACAGTGCCTTCACACGAAGCGACGCTGCAGCGATAGCGACAACGATGCCGATCGCTGCAGCGTCGCTGTTTGATCGCTGGGGAGCTGTCACACAGACCGCTCTCCAGCGACCAACGATGCCGAGGTCCCCGGGTAACCAGGGTAAACATCGGGTTGCTAAGCGCAGGGCCGCGCTTAGTAACCCGATGTTTACCCTGGTTACCAGCGTAAAAAGTAAAAAAAACAAACAGTACATACTTACATGCGTCCCCCGGCGTCCGCTTCCTGCACTGTGTGAGCGCCGGCAGTAGCAGGGCACAGCGGTGACGTCACCGCTGTGCTGAGCTTTCACTTTCACTTTGCGGCGCTCAGTCAGTGTGGGAAGCAGATGCCGGGGGACGCATGTAAGTATGTACTGTTTGTTTTTTTTACATTTTACGCTGGTAACCAAGGTAAACATCGGGTTACTAAGCGCGGCCCTGCGCTTAGTAACCCGATGTTTACCCTGGTTACCAGTGTAAAATATCGCTGGTATCGTTGCTTTTGCTGTCAAACACAACGATACACGGCGATCGGACGACCAAATAAAGTTCTGAACTTTATTCAGCGACCAGCGACATCACAGCGGGATCCTGATCGCTGCTGCCCGTCACACTCAACGATATCACTAGTCAGGACGCTGCAACGTCACGGATCGCTAGCGATATCGTTACAAAGTCGTTTCGTGGGAAGGTACCTTTACAGTGCCTTGCAAAAGTATTCGGCCCCCTGGAACTTTGCAACCTTTTCCCACATATCATGCTTCAAACATAAAGATACCAAATGTAAATTTTTGGTGAAGAATCAACAACAAGAGGAACACAATTGTGAAGTTGAACGAAATTTATTGGTGGTTTAAAATTTTTGTGGAAATTCAAAAACTGAAAAGTGAGGTGTGCAATATTATTCGGCCCCTTTACTTTCAGTGCAGCAAACTCACTCCAGACGTTGATTGTGGATCTCTGAATGATCCAATGTTGTCCTAAATGCCTAATGATGATAAATATAATCCACCTGTGTGTAACCAAGTCTCCATATAAATGCACCTGCTCTGTGATAGTCTCAGGGTTCTGTTTGAAGCACAGAGAGCATCATGAAGACCAAGGAACACAACAGCCAGGTCCGTGATACTGTTGTGGAGAAGTTTAAAGCCAGATTTGGATACAAAATAATTTCCAAAACTTTAAACATCCCAAGGAGCACTGTGCAAGCGATCATATTGAAATGGAAGGAGTATCATACCACTGCAAATCTACCAAGACCCGTCCGTCCCTCTAAACTTTCATCTCAAACAAGGAGAAGACTGATCAGAGATGCAGCCAAGAGGCCCATGATCACTCTGGATGAATTGCAGAGATCTACAGCTGAGGTGGAATAGTCTGTCCATAGGACAACAATCAGTCGTACACTGCACAAATCTGGCCTTTATGGAAGAGTGGCGAGAAGAAAGCCATTTCCCAAAGATATCCATAAAAAGTGTTGTTTAAAGTTTGCAACAAGCCACCTGGGAGACACACCAAACATGTGGAAGAAGGTGTTCTGGTCAGATGAAACCAAAATCGAACTTTTTGACAACAATGCCAAACAATATGTTGGCGTAAAGGCAACACAGCTCATCACCCTGAACACACCATCCCCACTGTCAAACATGGTGGTGGCAGCATCATGGTTTGGGCCTGCTTTTCTTCAGCAGGGACAGGGAAGATGGTTAATATTGATGGGAAGATGGATGGAGCCAAATACAGGACCATTGATGAAGAAAACCTGTTGGAGTCTGCAAAAGACCTGAGACTGGGATGGAGATTTGTCTTCCAACAAGACAATGATCCCAAACATAAAGCAAAATCTACACTGGAATGGTTCACAAATAAACGTATCCAGGTGTTAGAATGGCCAAGTCAAAGTCCAGACCTCAATCCAATCGAGAATCTGTGGAAAGAGCTGAAAACTGCTGTTCACAAACGATCTCCATCAAACCTCACTGAGCTCGAGCTGCTTGCCAAGGAAGAATGGGCAAGAATTTCAGTCTCTCGATGTACAAAACTGATAGAGACATACCCCAAGTGACTTGTAGCTGTAATCGCAGCAAAAGGTGGCGCAACAAAGTATTAAGTTAAAGGGGCCGAATAATATTGCACGCCCCACTTTTCAGTTTTTGAATTTCCGCAAAAATTTAAAATAACCAATAATTTTTGTTCAACTTCACAATTGTGTTCCACTTGTTGTTGATTCTTCACCAAAAATTTACATTTGGTATCTTTATGTTTGAAGCATGATATGTGGGAAAAGGTTGAAAAGTGCCAGGGGGCCAAATACTTTTGCAAGGCGCTGTATTAAGGATTGGCTTAATGCCCATCGTGCTTTTTATTTCCTATGCATCTAAAATCTGAGGTTATGCAGCCTGTTGCTCCCTCTAGTGGTGCGACCAGGTCTGTGCATTGTGTCCTTCCTGCACTGATGAGTTATTACTTTACACTGCAGCTCATGATTGTCCCGGACCTGGTCCCGGCTCTGACCTCCGCCGAGCAGAGAGTGGCCAACTCGCTGAAATGGAGGAGCCACGAGAAAATCCTGCAGAAGTTCTCCTGCCTGCCGCACATCATATCCAGCGACCAGATCTATTACCGCTTCCTGCACCGAATGTTTTCTATCATCCTCACTAATGTAAGTCCCATCACCCCCTGGATCCTGCACGGATGGTGTTACATGGGGGGTGTCACAGTGCCCGGGGGAAGAGGGGTATACAGCACTCGCACAGTGGTGACATGCCGCACCTATACAGCCCCGCAGCCAGGACAAAAGCCATGGTGTAAATTTTGACACCTGTCTTGTTTTTTTAGAATGTTCTGCCGGTCCAGAAAGCAGCGAGTCGGACCCTCTGTATATTTTTGCGTTATAACCGAAAGCAAGAGCAAAGGCACGAAATCATCCAGAAGTTGGTGGAACGTAAGCGCCTCGTTATGTTCAGTAGTTTACTGGCCAACAGTCCTGATTGTGCTGAGATTGTCCTAGAAATCCGACCACACAAGAGATGGGGGGGCCGATCAGAGGTGTGGAGCCTTCCTGGGGTCTTGATCCTCTCTGTGTAAGATCTGACATCTTCTATTCCAGAACTCTGCCAAGGAAAGAGCTACTGGAACCGGCAGCGCTTCCTGGACACGTGCGAATACGTCATGGAGTTCTTCTCCAAGTCTTTCTTCTGTAAATATTTTTACCTCTCGGTGCTGGAGCTGACGGGTGACCCGGTGGCCAACGTCAGGTAAGGCTGAGCCTGTGCCCCCTGGGGATGCCCGTCACACACACTGGTGCACTAGAGATGTGTATGGGATAAATAAAATGCCGGTCACTCTGCAGCAGTGTAAGCACTGGCGACCCCTCATTGTGATGTAGCAGCACTGTGTCTGTATGAACATACGTGTTCTCCGCCACAGAATGAAGGTTTGTTACATGTTACCAAAGCTGAAGTCCACGCTGAAGCTGCCGGCGGACAAACACTTACTGCAGCAGCTGGAGCTGTGCATCCGGAAACTGCTGTGCCAGGAGAAGGACAAGGACGTGCTGGCCGTGGTGAAACGGGTGAGCGGGTACATAGGGCGAGACGTCACAGTCAGATCCGTCATGGCAGTAAGAGGATCTCTGCTTGCTGGCAATGAAGTGACACATTCATTGATTGTATTTAGTGGCTGAAAACCCATCCTGAACAGAGCTGCAGGACACGTTACAGTGTGTCAGCGTCCTGGGTTCTCATCAGGAGGTTTGCATTCACTGACAGCAAGGAGCCACCCGCTACGGAGAGAGATTTATTGCAGGTGGATATTACATGGGGGTTCTCTTATTTGTTTGCAGACTGTGCTGGAGCTGGATCGGATGGAGATGTCTATGGATGCAGTAAGTACTGGAGCAATTACCACCATCGCCTGTCACTACCGCCTCCCACCATCGCCCATCTTCTTCCTTCCTCACTTGTCCTGATATCACCTCCGGCCATCGCTCTTCTTTCTACATCACTTGTGCTGATGTCACTTTCTACCCTCGCCTGTTGCCTCCCACTCTTGCCTGTAACCTCCCACCGTCATGTTTCCTTCCACCATCATCTGACCTGATGTCACTTTCTACCATCATTTGTCACCTGTTGCCTCACACCATCACCCATCTCCTTCCTCCGTCCCCATCTCCTTCCTCCGTCCCCATCTCCTTCCTCCGTCCCCTGTCTCCTTCTGTTCTCCGTCCCCGTCTCCATCCTCCGTCCCCTGTCTCCTTCTTCTATCCTCCGTTCTCCGTCTCCTTCCTCCGTCCCCGTTCTCCTTCTTCCATCCTCCGTTCTCCGTCCCCCGTCTCTTTCCCCGTACCCTTCACCAGTCCCTTTCATTTGTCTCCGTCCCCCGTCTCTTTCCCCGTACCCTTCACCAGTCCCTTTCATTTGTCTCCGTCCCCCGTCTCTTTCCTCCATCCCCGTCTCTTTCCTCCATTTGTACTGAATCACTTTTTTTTTTTCATAGTTCCAGAAACGTTTCTTTGAAAAGGATTTACTTGACCAGGAGAAGGAGCGAGAGGAGCATCTGCTGCTGGAGATGGTGAGACGCTGGGGTCTCTTCGCGGCAGCTTCATCTTTCGGTTCTGTACTTGACCACTTCTGTGTGTTAACAAAAATTTAAAATAAAAGTTTTGATTTTTCAATCAATATTGCAGCCCGTTCTCCAGAGATATATAAGGGTGCTGGCTTAGCTATTGACATGAGTTGTCAGCCAGCCAGCCCCCTTCTATATCTGTGGAGAAGAGCAGATAGTTTAGTTATTGAAATACTAAAACTTTTCTAAATTTTTGGCTGCGATTTTGTGTTTTCAGGAGCAAATTGAAAAGGAGAAGCAGCAGAGCGAATCCAGATCCAGTAATGAGAAGAGCTATGAGAGGAAGCGTAAGTTCCGGTCACCGCTCTGCCTCCCAGACGGTTCTGTGTCCCTGAATATAGCATCGCAGGAGCCATGTGGGCGATATGACCAGTGAACGGGGTCTAACTGTAGCACCGGCACTGTCCGTGCAGATGGGTAGTGATGGTTTTAAGAAAGGCAGACCCCTTTTTCATTTGTCATGCGCCCATGTAACAGTTGTTCTTGACTTGCACCTTTTGTCTTAGGTAGGGACAGTAAAACGGGATCAGCGTTGCCAAAAAGCCTCCCCACGGTGATTTCGGGCAGTTCATCCGGCACACAGACAGGTAAACGATAACGCCAGCAGCTGTCGGAGATATTATATTATATCATGTCCTAGTGTTCAGGCTTCATGTCCACATCACCAAGGACAAGAAATAAAGAATGGGTAGCCCCCCTGAGTGTGACCTCACCAGCCCCACCTGGATATCCCTGCCCCCCCTGTGACCTCACCAGCCCTAACTAGATAACTCTGCCCCCATGAGTGTGACATCACCAGCCCTCGCTGGATAACTCTGCCCCCCGAGTTTGAGCTCAGCAGCCCTTCCTGGATAACCCGGCCCCCCCGAATGTGAGATCGCCAGCCCTCCCTGGATAACCCTGCCCCGCTGAGTGTGAGCTCAGCAGCCCTCCCTGGATAACCCTGCCTCGCTGAGTGTGAGCTAACCAGCCCTCCCTGGATAACCCTGCCCCCCCCTGAGCGTGACATCACCAGCCCTCCCTGGATAACCCTGCCCCCCTGAGTGTGACATCACCAGCCCTCCCTGGATAACCCTGCCCCCCTGAGTGTGAGCTCAGCAGCCCTCCCTGGATAACCCTGCCCCCCCCGAGTGTGAGCTTAACCAGCCCTCCCTGGATAACCCTGCCTCGCTGAGTGTGAGCTCAGCAGCCCTCCCTGGATAACCCTGCCCCCCCTGAGTGTGACATCACCAGCCCTCCCTGGATAACCCTGCCCCCCTGAGTGTGAGCTTAACCAGCCCTCCCTGGATAACCCTACCCCCCCTGAGCGTGACATCACCAGCCCTCCCTGGATAACCCTGCCCCGCTGAGTGTGAGCTTAACCAGCCCTCCCTGGATAACCCTGCCCTCCTGAGTGTGAGCTTAACCAGCCCTCCCTGGATAACCCTGCCCCCCTGAGTGTGACATCACCAGCCCTCCCTGGATAACCCTGCCCCCCTGAGTGTGAGCTCACCAGCCCTCCCTGGATAACCCTGCCCCCCCTGAGTGTGAGCTCACCAGCCCTCCCTGGATAACCCTGCCCCCCCTGAGTGTGACATCACCAGCCCTCCCTGGATAACCCTGCCCCCCTGAGTGTGAGCTCACCAGCCCTCCCTGGATAACCCTGCCCCCCCTGAGTGTGACATCACCAGCCCTCCCTGGATAACCCTGCCCCCCTGAGTGTGAGCTCACCAGCCCTCCCTGGATAACCCGGCCCCCCTGAGTGTGAGCTCACCAGCCCTCCCTGGATAACCCTGCCCCCCTGAGTGTGAGCTCACCAGCCCTCCCTGGATAACCCTGCCCCCCCTGAGTGTGACATCACCAGCCCTCCCTGGATAACCCTGCCCCCCTGAGTGTGACATCACCAGCCCTCCCTGGATAACCCTGCCCCCCTGAGTGTGAGCTCACCAGCCCTCCCTGGATAACCCTACCCCCCTGAGTGTGACATCACCAGCCCTCCCTGGATAACCCTGCCCCCCTGAGTGTGACATCACCAGCCCTCCCTGGATAACCCTGCCCCCCCAAGTGTGAGTTCAGCAGCCCTCCCTGGATAACCCTGCCCCCCCCCCCCCCCCCCGAGTGTGAGCTCAGCAGCCCTCCCTGGATAACCCTGCCCCCCCCGAGTGTGAGCTCAGCAGCCCTCCCTGGATAACCCTGCCCCCCCCCCCCCCGAGTGTGAGCTCAGCAGCCCTCCCTGGATAACCCTGCCCCCCCCCCCCCCCGAGTGTGAGCTCAGCAGCCCTCCCTGGATAACCCTGCCCCCCCCCCCCCGAGTGTGAGCTCAGCAGCCCTCCCTGGATAACCCTGCCCCCCCGAGTGTGAGCTCAGCAGCCCTCCCTGGATAACCCTGCCCCCCCGAGTGTGAGCTCAGCAGCCCTCCCTGGATAACCCTTCCGCGCATATGTCTGGATTAAACCTGACACACAGACCCACAGCCTCTGCCCCTCGTCGCTTCTGTTCTGATGTTTGTCTGTTTTCAGTAGTTAGCAGAGAAAGCAAGAAGAGTAAATTGATCCGGAGCCAGTCCTTCAGCAGCCAAGCCATCCACCCCAAACACAGCTCCCTGGAGAAAGGCGGCAAGTAAGAAGATTTAATTTACATGGACATTGCCCCTCTGTGCAGTACCTGACCCAGCCACACTGCATGGATGGCACTGCAGTAGAGGGTCACTGCAGATTGACCTGGGGTTTGGCCCATCATACACTGACTGTCATCCTGGAATAACCCTTTAAGTGTCTCTTTCTCTGCACACAGTTAATTTAGCGTTTCCATTTTTTCCACAGGAGCAATTCTGTGATCGGAGTCGGGAAGAACGTTCTGCTGCCGTTTGTCGGTAGGTGGTTTCCCAAACTAAAGATTAAAGTGACCCTTAAAAATGTTGAAAGTCCCCTTGAGTGATGTGCCAATTATTTTTATTTTGACCCCTTCATGAGCCGGATTTTTTTCTTCCCCTTGTTCCACGAGATACAACTTTTGTTTCCATCCCCACTGCCCTGTCGGGGCTTGTTCTTTAGGACACATATCTAGTTTTAATTGACACATTAATTTTACCGTATGATGTAGAGCAGACCTGGGCAAAGTGCGGAACGAGACAGCCGAGGGGCTGGAAACCCGAGGTCCACGGGCCGCACCGTGCCCGTCCGATCGCTGTCTCCATCTGTGCTGACGTCTTTGGTTGAGGAGTGGCCTCCAGACACTTCCTTCACCAATTGGCGTGACAAAGTCAGCGCACCGTAGGCAGAGAGCCGGGGAACAGGACCGAGGTGAATATGTGGTGTTCTTTTCTTTTTTTTTTTTTTTCTTTCATGTGTATGGGATGTTTGGGTGGTCATGGAGAGGCTATGGGGTGACATGCTGCACATGGGGAGGCAAGGGGGCGACATACTGCACATGGGAGGCTATGGGGTGACATGCTGCACATGGGGAGGCAAGGGGGGCGACATACTGCACATGGGAGGCTATGGGGTGACATGCTGCACATGGGGAGGCAAGGGGGCGACATACTGCACATGGGAGGCTATGGGGTGACATACTGCACATGGGAGGCTATGGGGTGACATACTGCACATGGGAGGCTATGGGGTGACATGCTGCTCATGGGAAGGCAAGGGGGTGACATACTGCACATGGGAGGCTATGGGGTGACATGCTGCACATGGGGAGGCAAGGGGGCGACATACTGCACATGGGAGGCTATGGGGTGACATACTGCACATGGGAGGCTATGGGGTGACATACTGCACATGGGAGGCTATGGGGTGACATGCTGCACATGGGGAGGCAAGGGGGCGACATACTGCACATGGGAGGCTATGGGGAGCATCATGCTGCACATGGGAAGGCTATGGCGGCATTATGCTGCATTTGGGGATGTTATGGGGGCGTCATGCTGCATTTGGGGAGGCTATGGGGGCAACATGCAGTGTATATAGGGAGGTTGTGTGGGGCTCATGCTGTATATGGGGAGGCTCTGAGGCTCATGCTGCATATAGGGAGGCTGTTTACAGCTCTTGCTGCTTATTGGGGAGGATGTGTGGGGCTCATGCCGCATATGGGGGAGGCTGTGTGGGGCCCATGCCGCATATGGGGGAGGCTGTGTGGGGCTCATGCCGCATATTGGGGGGCTGTGTGGGGCTTCTGCCGTATATGGGGGAGACTGTGTGGGGCTCATGCCGCAAATGGGGGAGGCTGTGTGGGGCTCATGCCACAAATGGGGGAGGCTGTGTGGGGCTCATGCCGCATATTGGGGGGGCTGTGTGGGGCTCAAGCCGCATATGGGAGGCTGTGTGGCGCTCAAGCCGCATATGGGGAGGCTATGTGGGGCTCATGCCACTTATGGGGGAGGCTGTGTGGGGCTAATGCCGCATATGGGGGAGGCTGTGTGGGGCTCATGCAGTATATGGGGAGGCTGTGTGGGGCTCATGTAGTGTATATGGGGGAGGCTGTGTTGGGCTCGTGCTGCTTATAAGGGGTTGTTGGGGGGCTCATACGATATACAGAACTTGGGTTCAAATGATATATAGGGGGTTATCCACATACTTAATTCTGCTGAATATTAAGTGTTACAATTAATATTAATATAATTATGAATAATATAATAATTATAATTTATCAATAAAGGATAAAAATAGCAATTCTGCGGGGTTTTTTTGTGGTTTTTTTTCATTTTGGTTTTGCAACAGTCATTGTGCTAGAAAAATGTATATTGGCGGTCAATAAAAAATTCAGGACTTGAAGGTAGACATGCCAATTTGTTCACAAATGCAGGCATAGGAAAACAGCAGAACCGCACCAGAGCAATAGCTTCAAGCACTTAATAACAGAAATATCACAGCCTATATTCAAACAATGGATGGTGCTTCAGCTGAAGAAAAAATCATATACATCCAAGTTCGATGAAAAAGAAGAAAAACAGCGGCACTCACCAGTTTGAATGCAAATACTCAGTCCTTTATTACACCCTTCACGGTGTGTTCAAGAGACATGTGGACGTGTAGGTTCAAAGAGGCGTGCAGGGGGAGGAAAGGTGGACGACAGCCGTTTCGTGACTGAACACTTCAACAGGTCCAGGTGAGCCGTTCCAGCCATTCTTCTTTTTCATCGAACTTGGAGACATGCCAGTTTGATTGCTTTGCATCACATTGTTTGTGGAGAGTACAGCAAGTGAGAGAAAAAGCCACTTTTGAGTTTCAACTCTTTTCTGGTCTTTATTTACAGGGATATTCTCATCTGCAAGATCTTATCCCAATCTGTAGTAGGTGTAATAACAATATTAGCAAATAACTCCAATTAGAAATGCGGTATAGTTCTTCTAATTAGCTATATGTCACTTTCCCCATGTGCAGGGCACATCATCCTTATTAATCCGTCAGCTCACAATCTGATCATCCTTCATCCAGCTTCACTTTCTGTCTCTCTTAGAAGATTCCCTTAAAGCCAGGACAGGCAGCGCCAGCGCCTCTGTGAGCTTCTCCACCGCCACAGCAGCGTCATCCCGAAGTCCGGGGAGCACGAGCGACCAGAAGAGTAATGGCAGCAAAGAGGCACAAACCAGGAAGCTTAGCCTGTGAGTCGTCACCCACCGATACCGGGGCCCTTTAAATGCCTAGCATGCCTCATTAAGGCTGTTTTCACACTAGCGTCGGTACAGGGCCGTCGCGCTGCGTCGACCCGACGTACCGACCCATACTGTGAAAAAAATGCCCGACGTGGGCAGCGGAAGCAGTCTTAAGATGCTTCCGCTGCTTCATTGTAATGTCCGGGAGGAGGGGGCGGAGTTTCATCCGAGCATGCGCGGTCGAAAATGGCGGACTAGACTCGCAAAAAAAAAGTTACATGTAACTTTTTTTGTGGCGGCGGTGCGCCAAAACATGACGCAACCGTCGCACGACGGTTGCGATGTGTGGCAATACGTCGCAATGCGTCGGTAATGTTGGTCTATGGGGAAAAAACGCATCCTGCAGACAACTTTGCAGGATGCGTTTTTTTCTCCTAAACGACGCATTGCGACGTGCAGCCAAAAACGCTAGTGTGAAAAGGCAGCCTAAGACTACAGCGCTGGATGAACTTTACATGGAGTGTTTGACTGGCTTTTAGTGGTTGGCATTCATCATTTTGATCTTGAAGTCAGAGCTGCACTCATAGTTCTCCTGGGTTCTTGATAGGGTGCAGGACCTTACTTCTGCAATGCATTGTGGGAGACGTAGAGTTTGCACAAAGTACTCTAGAATATAAAATCTCCCACAATATATTATGTAGAGCAGGGACCGGCTGTTGTAAAACTACAGCTCCTCCCAGCATGCCTGTAGCTGGAGAATTAGTAGTTGGATATAGTGGTTTCCGTAGCTTTACAGAAGTCGGCAGGATTATGAATGCAGCTCTTGAGTATAATTACTTTGTATGTTGAGCCTGGATGATTGTACCTGCGAGTAATCCTCTAGGAAATCCAGACACAATGGGGCGGGGGTCTCCATACTACAGTTATCCCTCCCCACACCTTAAAGGGGTTGTCCCTTTATATTCAATAGTTAAAAATTCTTCATTTTTTTGTCTCTCACTAAGGAAAAACAAAAAACCCAAATCTTAGCTCCAGGGTCCAGGAAGAAATAAACCAAAGAAGTCACAGAGAAGTGGTGAACCGCGCGCTGAAAAATATGTATTTATACTCCGGCCGATCCGAATCCAGAAGAAGACATCTGCTCCGCAAGATTATCGCTGCACGGTGGACGCGTTTATTAGCTGACCTGGGCGCCGCTTATCTCCCTATAAGCCTCCCGCAAACCTATTATCTTAAAGGAGCCAAGCGCTATTTACCGGTATTGGAGGCCACATCGCCCTCTGCAGGCAGATCCGAGAGCGGAATCACAGACCGCCGCTGCGACCTTTTCTACAGTCCTGTGTTCTCCAGTGGTGTAAATACTTGAGTTGATATTTTAGAGTATTTTAATAGTTTTTTTTCTTTGCCCAGTGACCACCAGTTCTGCGCGTTACTACCGCTACTGTACTATGCTCCGCCCCTCGCGCCAAACACCTCCGCCTCTATGACCGTGACTGATTCCCGCCACCCCCTGTCCCTGAGAGATGTCTGCGACAGTATGGAGCTATTGTCAGCTTCTTTTACGTTTGCGATGAGAAAATGTAAATTTATCAAAGAAGTATTTTTATTCATTGTATGAAAATTCTATAAAAAAAAAAAAAGAAGAAGAAAACAAAAAAGTCACCGGGGCCCCTGGATGTTTTTACATGTGCGCTTTTTACGAGGTCCATGATTTAGTGATTCCTGAGACGGCGCCGTGCATGCATCATTGCTAATAAACATGTTGCTACAAACCTTTAGGTCTTGGATAATTTATGAGAAAACAAAACTACACAAAGTTGTCATTAGTATCATTAGAGGTCACTAATTCCACTCACGAGCTACTCGTGCATCCTCCTCCACATCCAGTACAATAAAGGACAAATTTTGAAGAAAATCGCTATTAAAAAATATTCCCGGGTTTAATATATATTTTTAGAAGAATTAATGGAGTTATCGATGTTTTGCCGACCGGAAAAGAATAAAAAATAAAATAAGAATTTGCTATTTTGGCAGTTTTCTTATATTTCATGTCAAGTCTAGAATCTGTCCCATTCCATACAGAACTGTGCTTCTTAAAAGGGTATGAGAACTTTTGCATCTATGAAGAATGGCGCAGCACGTATAAAATGAAGCAACTTTGGAAAAAGAAACCTGATTAAAGATATATACAAAATAAAGTGTCTTCCATTGTTTCCTCTTAAAGGGTGTGTGCACTTTTGCAACTAACTTCATATTTTTTACTCCAAAAATCCTAAAAAGCAGCAACTTTGCAAACAGTTATAATTACAAAACGTTTTTCCGTTTTGGGTCCACAGCTCCTCTGCGTCCCAATGGTTACAGATGACAAACCTGCCCTGTGTGGTCGGATCCTGCAATCCTGTGTTAGGGAAGAGTCAGATGGCCATATGACTTGGATGAGGATCGCACCGCTCAGACTGGCCGTCGGCTTTCCTAACCCGAGCGTGACAGCTCCATAGAAATACATGCTGTCATGCTCGGGTCGGGAGAGCCGCCGGCCGGTCCGTGCAATGCGTTGCTATCCCTGTCTGAGCAACACGGCCATCTGACTCTTCCCTTATACTCACCGCTTCACTGTTTGTAGGTGATCATGTGCAGTCGACCCCCTCTGCCTCCTCTACTTAGCTGCAGGATCAGACTACATAAGGCTTGTTTGTTGCTTGTTACCATGGATACACATAATTTTGCATAGGAGCTCTAGATAAAAAAAAAAAAAAGTGAATTTTAATTCAAACTATTTACTAAGTTGTTTCCTTCTGTATTTTAGATGTGAAAAAGTTGGTTGCAAAAGTATTCATGCCTTTTAAGAGGAAACATTAAGAAGAAGTAAGCCTTCTCTTTCTTTGGGCAGAGTCCTTCCATTTGTTAGGATTCGGAGGGGTTGTTCACTCTTCCGATAAACAGCAGCGATTTGTAGTTTTCGTTGAAGATCATGAACATGAAGGGATGGTTCACGCGGATTGTGTAGGGCAGGGAGTAGGCCACCATTTCCGTTCCAGTGAAGGCCACAGATTCCGTCCCGATCTCGTCTACATCTATCACGGCTCTCTGGGTGATCTAGAAATAACGTGAAAGGAAATCAATCACACTGCTTTACACCATGTTTGGCGGATGACTATGGGTGATGTCAACTGTTCCCACAGCCTGAAGCTCTTCACGTCACTGGACAGCAGTGGCGATCTCTGTCGTGTTTCGGTTCATAGGACTGTTAGTGGGAACTTGTAAGGATCAAGCCAGGATATGGGACCCTACCTGACATCTTACCAAGGGAACAGAAGGGTCTACATGGCACTTTATTTTTGGGTCATTGAAAATGGCTTGGGGCTTCAAAAAGCTAAAGAAAAAATACGAAAAGAGGAGGTCCATTAATATTGGGGGCTATTATCAAAGAGGGTTTAACATGGGTGGAATCACAGTAGTAATGAGCGAGCATGCTCAGGTGTTATCCAAGTATCTTGGGAGTAATATGTTTGAGTCCCCACGTCTGCATGTTTTGTGACTGTTAGGCAATCCCCGCAAGTGTTGAGGCTGTCTAACAATCGGGCTGTCTTAACAGCCGCAAGACATGCAGCCACAGGGACTCAAACATAGTATCCAAGCGCGCCCAAGATACTCGGAGCATGCTCGCTCATCACTAATTAGGAGTAGTGGGGTACAATACCATTCCTAAAAGCAGGTAAGGGATATCCAGTGAGGCTGGTAGCAGTTTTAGACAGATTTGTATGTTGTATGGTACATACCTCAGAAAGTTTCAGGTTCCTCTCGTCGGTCATACCGGTGAAATTCGCCTTCCCAGTAAAGACGTCCCTGATGCCCATCTCCTCCAGGGTGGACCTCAGCTTATACTTCAGGTCCATTCGGAATTTTGGAAAGAAAACATCGGTTTTCCTGGTGGCAAATGAGAAATACTATTATCTGGCAGATGATCAGCTACGATGTGCTGTATGGCACATCACTAAAAGTGGAAGACTGCAAGGGCTCGTGGTGGAGGCCACAGATATAGGCTGCTGTAGGTAGAGTCTTCATGCTGAACAGCAAGGGTTGAACGAGGTCATAGGAGAAGGACATGTGAACCTTTGGGGCCCCATTTTACCTAAAAAGGAGGGACACCCCAGTCATCGATTTTGGCTAGAAATTTTCGCATAGGGCTTAGCCATCCTCCAAAGTGTTGGACAGGGTCTTGGAAACCACTAAACACCTACATCAATGGCACAGGGACCATCCTTCCCAGTATTGGTGGCACCAGTTGACTTTGGAAAACCCACTTTAATTATACAGCATCCTACTCTAGATCTCTGCATCCTGGACACAATGGAGGGTGCACTCTTTACCTGGTCTTCATTTTCTCCAGCCAAGACGTAATGAGCTTCATTGATAATTTGTCTTCTAATACGTCGAAGTCTCCTCCCTTTACCGGCATGACGACCAGCATGTGAGCGCCCCCTCTGTATGGGAGGTTCAGCACCGTACAGGACAGTGACTTGTCAGTCATGGAGGCCACTTTATCTGTCTTGTACATCATTGGCACTTTCACCGAATTGTATTTGTTCACAAAGAAGGAATTGGTCGTGGTCGAGTCTGGATTAAAAGGAACCTGCCATTTACCTGGAAAAATAAGAAAAGCCGATATTGAGAACAGGAATAAAAAACGAGAAATTTGAAAGGGATGTGCTAAATAAAAAAAAATGTCTGCCTTCCTACAAATCAGGTTATTATAAAGTTTTGCAACTCCAAGCCTGGACCTCACCTCACCTTCAATGGAGCTGTAATACCAGACACAACCTTGGGTAAGGGCTGGAGATGTTTTGTTTTTTTGTTTTTTTAAATTGTGGACTATCACTTTAAGAAAAGTGAATGGCTAGCGTGACAGGCATTGGGACAGACCTATTGGTTGTTAAAGGGGCTATCCCAGAACTATCCTACTCCATATTTTTTGCAGTGTCACAATAATGTCATAGTGGAGGGAGTACGGAGAGGAAACCCTCTAGGCCAGTGGCAACGTCCCCCCATGATAGTGTGAAAGTCTGTGAACAGCTTACTGTTAAAAGTTCCTTAAGGCTGAAGAGGCTTTAATATGCACCATCCATCACTGATAAATCATAATGATATGTAGATAAGAATCTATAAATATGATCCTATGACAACACTTCTGGCCCCAAAGTCCACTAGCTTATTGTTATAGGAACCAGATCTTAGCTTGGGCAAGTGTCCTCCAAATCACACTAAGCCTCTGAGGAACATGGCTCCAGATGCTCTACTCAGAATGCCATTATTACTGGGTAAAGGGGTAAAAAGTTTCAGACTTTGTTTAATAAGGGTCCGGCAGACCACCTGTGGGACAACAACCCCTAGACTTAAATAATCAGTCAATACCTTTAAATGAGATGAAGTCGAGAAGGATCATCTTGGTCTGCGGGTCGATATCGTCCATGAGTTCAGTCACTTTCCCCTTTGACTTTTTGATTATGAAGTCTTTGATGATGTTTTTGGCATCTTCATTGTGAAAGTCGAGGCTCCGGTACTCCATGCCGAAATAGTCCCTAGTCTCATTGATGAACTCATCATGGAGGGGAAAAAGATGGTGGACGAAGGAGAGACTGCCCAGCTCCAGGTCGTAGCCATCACTTCTCCTGATTCCATCTCTGAGCTCCTTCAGCAGGTTTGGTATCTGGTCAGGGTGTTTACTGGTCTTGAGGGCTTCCCAGTTCAGACCAGTCAGGAGCTCGTCGTAGCTATCTCCTCGACTCCCAACCATTAATGAAGCGAGATTGAACGAGACACTGAGCGGGGAGAAGAAGATGTTGTGGTCGTGCTTGTTGGCCAATTTTCGGTACAGGTTGAATCCAAAGTTACTGTTCATTTTTGAGATCTGTATTGCAGAAAATTCACTGGTGCCATTGGAGGAGTCCAGAAGATAATCTGAGCGTGGAGGAGAACTGTTCAGATGATCCATGTGCCTCTGAGATTTGTCAAGATGATCCGTGCGCCTCTGAAATCCATCGAGATGATCGGTGCTGCTCTGAGATCTATCGAGATGATCTGTGCGGCTCTGAGATCCATCAAGATGATCCGAGCGATTCTGAGATCTATCTAGATGACTCAAGTGCTGAGGAGTTCTATTTTGAAGATGATCGGTGATCCGAAGTGATCTGTCATAGTCCTCATTGTCCTTCTGTGACTTGTGATCCCAATGAGCCAGGCAAACCCCGACAAGAAAGAAGACCAGTGCCCGTCTCATCGCGGAGTGTCCTAAATCAAAATACAAGAAATGCATTTTATTTTTATCAAGTTCAGTGGTCGGGCATGCTGGGAATTGTAGTGTTCTACATATAATACGAGTGGGTCACGTTGGGAATTGTAGTGTTCCTGTTGGCTGCAGATGATGGTTTACAAACAATACATGGAGACCTATTCACATCGGTTACTTCTCGTTATAAGGAGCAGATACCAGTTATGTACATAAACATAAAATAACCAATGTCAATAATCATTTTACATATTCAGTCCCAAAAAGAGGTTTCTGCTGTATAAATGTAAATCTCACCTGTCATCTGAATTGTCGGATCCCAAATCCCCAGAATCTGAGACTAAAGACCAACGTCCTGTGTCCAGGGTCAATATTTGACAATCCAAAGTGTAGTCTGTCCTGGTTTCTGCTCCTGTACTTATTAACTGATGCCCACACATCCATGTCAGCAGCCTCCCGTAATCGTGGATCCAACCTCTGGTTGTGGGAAGGGTAACACAATATCACTCCCATGTTATAGATCCGCTACACTGTGGCCACATCCGGGAAGTGACATCAGAACGTACTGACAACAGAAAGACTCTGAAAAGGGGCGTACAAGGCAGTGCGGTATTTTTTGTATTATGCCCATCCTATTAATTTGTCATAACCTCAGCTTACAGAATATGAAGCTTAAAGGGAACCTGTCAATCCCCCCCCCCCTCCCCAGGCGTTTTTAACTAAAAGAGCCACCTTGTGCAGCAGTAATGCTGCATTCTGACGAGGTGGCTCTTTTAGTTCTGGGTGCTGTAATTGCCGAAATAATCAGTTTTGTAATTTGTCCTAAATACCTTTTCTTTAGTCAAGGAGGCAGGCGTTTCCCCCCTGCTGCAGACGCCACACAGCAGTCACTCAAATCTTCTTGGCGCCGGGCGCCGCCTCTTCACCGCTGTTTTGAAATCTGCCTGCGCTCTTTTCTTCTGCTTTGGGCAGGCGCAGTGAGTGCTGCCTGTGCGGCCGCCCTGCTTGTGAATCCCAGCCCCGCAGTGACTTATGATTTATTCACACTGCGGGGCTGGGATTCACAAGCAGGGCAGCCGCACAGGCGCAGTCACCGAGACTGCATATGAGGAAAGACGGGCAGCGCTCACTGCGCCTGCCCAAAGCAGAAGAAAGGCGCCGGCAGATTTCAAAACAGCGCTGAGGAGGCTGCGTCAAGAAGACATGACTGACGGCTGTGCGGCGTCTGAAGCAGGGGGGAAAGGCCTGCCTCCTTGACTGAAGACAGTCAATTACGGCAATTACAGCACCCAGAACTAAAAGAGCCACCTTGTCAGAATGCAGCATTACTGCTGCACAAGGTGGCTCTTTTAGTAAAAAACGCCTGGGGGGGGGTTGACAGGTTCCCTTTAAATAATGAAATAATACAGAGGCAATAGAGCAGACCCTCAATATATACGGAACCCAGTCTAAGCTTCAGTCTAAGCAAAATCTCATTTATGAAAACTGCAGACCCCAAATTTTTTTTCCTGGAAACTATTTGGACTTTCTGGGAAAGTTTTCTCATATGGAAAAACACCACCAATCAATTAACAATGGAGAAGGCCTCAAAAATAATAATTGCTATTGTTCTCACTTATGAGAAGATATAAAAAGTAATCAGGAATCCAGGCAGTTTAAACTAGGTAGCCCTTCCCTCACCTGACAAGTCGCGTGTCAAGTGGGGTGGGTCCAACAACAAAGGGGGTTCATGTGATTAATACACATCCACTCTGATAAAGCAATAAATACAGGGAACAGCGAAAACGAGGCTCAAAAAACTTTCAATAAGGGAGGACACTCAATCGACCGCTCTGAATGGTTTCAAAAGG
Organism: Ranitomeya variabilis; assembly: GCF_051348905.1. Taxonomy (NCBI): domain Eukaryota; kingdom Metazoa; phylum Chordata; class Amphibia; order Anura; family Dendrobatidae; genus Ranitomeya; species Ranitomeya variabilis. The sequence continues at coordinate 726,458,720 of NC_135232.1, forward strand.
GACCTGTGAAAAACATTGGATATTTTGAAGGAGGCGGGAAGCTGTAACCTGTAGGCCACCGGTTTGACAACCTCAATAATTTTATATGGGCCAATGAACTTTAGGACCCAGTTTGGCCGAGGGGACCTTAAGCTTAATATTGCGGGTAGATAACCACACCTTCTCGCCCACTCGGAACGCAGGACCTGACCCCCTCCTCTTGCCCGCAAAAAATGTATACCTTCCCTGGGCCTTGTTGATGTTTTGCTGAACCTCCACTCACAGGGCTTTTAAGCGTTGCTCAGTACACTCCACCCCCAGACAACCTGAGTCCATGCGAGGAAAACTCTCCAAAATGCGGGTTAAACCCATAGTTGACCAGGAAGGGAGACATTCCCGTGGACTGACTCACGCGACCGTTGAAAGCAGACTCTGCCACGGGTAACGTATCACACCAGTCATCCTGTCTGGAAGATGCCAAACATCTCATAATTTGCTCCAACGACTGGTTAGCGCGTTCGGTTTGCCCATTAGACTCCAGATGATAGGCAGAGGAAAAAGACAGAGTGATTCCCAACTTCTTACAAAAAGCCCTCCAAAACTTGGCCACAAACTGCACACCTCTGTCAGACACCACATTAGTAGGCACACCATGCAGACAGACCACATGCAGCACAAACAACCTGGCCGAGGTTTTCAGTAGACGGTAAAGTGGTACAAAATAAGCCTGTTTGGAAACTCTATCCACCACCACCCACACAATGGAGTTAACCCTGGATGGAGGGAGATTAGTGATTAAATCCATGGACAAATGTGTCCATAGTCTATCTGGAATTGGTAAAGGCACCAATTCCCCGGCCGGCAATGAGAATTTTTAGAACGGGCACAAACATCACAAGCAGACACAAACCTTTTAACATCCGCGACCAAAGAGGGCCACCAGAAAACCCTAGCAACTGCCTTCCAGGTGGCCAAAATCCCAGTATGAGCACTCAATACAGACTCATGAAACTCCTCCTGCAGGAGTCTAAGACGGAATTGTTCCTGTACAAACAATTTCCCCACAGGTTTTATTGGGAGCCAAAGCCTGGGCCTCAAAAATTTCTCTCTCCAAATCAGAGGAGGTTTCGGCCACCATCACCCCGGGCTGAAGAATGGAGGACGGGAGGAGACACTGAATCAAAGCTTCGGGACAATGCATCTGCCTTAACATTCTTAGACCCTGGAAGGAAGGTGATGGAAAATTGAAATCGGGAAAAAAAAGCGACCAGCAGGCCTGTCTGGGGGTCAATCTTTTGACAGATTCGATATAAGCTAAATTTTTGTGATCGGTAATCACAGTGACCGGATGACCAGCCCCGTCCAAAAAATGCCTCCATTCTTCAAAGGCCAACTTGACCGCCAGAAGTTCCCTATTACCCACATCGTAATTTCTCTCGGCAGACGAGAACTTTCTGGAAAAGAAGGCGCAAGGTTTGAGGTTGGTCAGAGTACCGGGACCCTGGGACAACTCTGCCCCCACTCTCACCTCAGAAGTGTCGACCTCCACAATAAAAGGTCTAGACGGGTCTGGCTGGATCAACACTGGGGCAGAAATAAAACACTTTTAAAGTCAGAAAATAATTTTTCGCAGAAGTTGACCAATTCTTCACATCAGCCCCCTTGAGTGTAAGATCAGTCAGGGGCTTAACCACCTGCGAAAAACCCTTAATAAACTTTCGATAGTAGTTTGTAAAGCCCAGAAAGCGTTGCAAACCCTTTAAATCATGAGGTTGAACCCAATCAGTAATAGCCTGGACTTTTTTCGGATCCATGCGAAATCCCTCACAAGAAATAATCAAACCCAAAAAAGACAATTCTTGTACAACGAATGAACACTTCTCCAACTTAGCATACAAATGGTTTTCTTTAAGGGTACCGTCACACAGTGCCATTTTCATCGCTACAACGGCACGATCCATGACGTCGCAGCGTCGTATGATTATCGCTCCAGCGTCGTAAACTGCAGTCGCCGGTCACACTTTGCAATCACGGCGCTGGAACGATGCCGAAGTCCCCGGGTAACCAGGGTAAACATCGGGTTACTAAGCGCAGGGCCGCGCTTAGTAACCCGATGTTTACCCTGGTTACCAGCGTAAACGTAAAAAAACCAAACAGTACATACTCACATTCCGGTGTCTGTCCCCCGGCGTTCTGCTTCTCTGCACTGTGTAAGCACCATAGCCGGAAAGCAGAGCGGTGACGTCACCGCTGTGCTCACTTTGCGGCCGGCAGGCGCTCACAGTGCAGAGAAGCTGAGACGCCGGAGGACAGACACCGGAATGTAAGTATGTACTGTTTGTTTTTTTTACGTTTACGCTGGTAACCAGGGTAAACATTGGATTACTAAGCGCGGCCCTGCGCTTAGTTACCCGATGTTTACCCTGGTTACAAGCGAACACATCGCTGGATCGGTGTCACACACAACGATCCAGCGATGTCAGCGGGTGATCAAGCGTCGAAAGAAAGTTCCAAACGATCTGCTACGACGTACGATTCTCAGCGTGATGTCTGATCGCAGTAGCGTGTCAGACACAACGATATCGTAACGATATCGCTAGAACGTCACGAATCGTGCCGTCGTAGCGATGAAAATGGCACTGTGTGACGGTACCCTAAGTCTAAGAATAACAGTTCGCAGGTGGTACAAGTGGGATTGACTATCAGGTGAGTACACTAAAATGTCAACAAGATAAATGACCACAAAATGCTCAACTAGATCAGAAAAAATGATAAAAATTTTTTAAAAGACCGCAGGAGCGTTAGTCAGACCAAAGGGCATGACCAGGTTCTCAAACAGTCCTTCAAACGTGAGAAACGCTGTTTTCCACTCATCCCCTTCACGGACTCTTAGCAGGTTATAGGTCCCCCTGTAAATCAAGCTTGGAAAATCATTTGGCCCCCAAGAGTTGGTTACACAGATCCGGAAAGAGGGGGAGTGGATATGTGTTTCTCTCAGTAGTCTTGTTGAGTTCCTGAAAGTCGAAGCACGGCCACAAACCACCATCTTTTTTATTAACAAAAAAAAAACCCCAGCAGCTACAGGTGAGACAGAAGGGCGAATATATCCTTTGCGGAGACTCTCCGTAATATACTCCTTCATGGACTGGCGCTCGGGCCCGGACAGATTAAACAAATGAGCCTTGGGAAGTTTAGCCCCAGGAACTAAGTCAATGGCACTTAGGTCTATGTGGTGGTAGCGCCTCAGCCTCGCTTTCGGAAAACACGTCTTCAAAGTCTTTTAGGTACTCCGGAATACCCTCCAGACCGACAGACGACACAGATAAAGATTTTAAAGGGGTGGACATTGGCACAGAATTGCAACACAGACTGGTACAATTGGCCCCCATTGGACAATTTCCCCAGATACCCAATCAGTAACGGGGTTATGGCGTTGAAGCCAAGGCATACCTAGAACTAGACCCGCAGGCAAATTATTCAAAACAGCTTATGTTTTCCACATGAGCAGGACCCACTCTTAGTGAAAAAAAACTCAGACACAAAATAGATTCCCTCTCGGGTGACAGGAGAGGAGTTGATAGCCACCACCTTGACGGGGGATTCAAGCCTAAGGGTATGTGTCCACGTTCAGGAAACGCTGTGTTTTTGACGCAGCGCTGAGCCGCAGCGTCTAAAATGCAGCGTCCAGATGTTACAGCATAGTGGAGGGGATTTAATGAAATCCCATCTCCACTGTGCATTAAAAAACGCATGCGTTTTTCCCGCAAAAACGCACATGCGGTACGTTTTTTCAGAACGCAGCATGTTGCTACAATGAGCAAAACACGCAGGAACACCGCAGGTGACCTGCCAGTGACCTCAGGTGCATTTTTGGTCAGGATTTTACCTGCATAAAATCCTGACCAAAGCCTGAAGCAAACCTGACCGTGGACACATACCCTTATTGTCCCTATCTTATAAAGAGTCACAAGATGAGTCAATTAAACTTATGGTGGATCCACAGTCCACGAAAGCAGTAGTCAAATCGGGACCACCAACAATCTCCAACTCCACCTGGAGGAGGATTGTAGCAAATGAGGAAAATTGTACCTGGGAGTCTGGGCAACCTCCTCGATCATTACCCAGACTTATGCGTTTTACTACATCTTAGATGAGGAGGGACAGGAAGGACAGTCCTTTTTCCAGTGTCCGAGGCTCCGCAGTAAAAGCACAGCTGATTATTTCTGCATTGTCTCTTTGACCGAGATGACTCCCACCTCGATTCTGTTGGCGAAGTGGTGTCCCCTGTGCTGGAGTATTAAAGGGGTTTCCTGCTGCATCACCGCTCTGGCACAGAGCCTACGGTCCATACGGACAAGTCCAAAGCATCCTGAAAATGGTTGGACGGGCCTCTGTGGAACAGCCCTCTTAAGGCGGCATCATTCAAGGATATCTCAGCTGCCCAAAGTCTGAACTAGGAACAAAACCACTCTGCTGAGTGCTTCCCCTGTGTCACATCACCATATCCTCAGCCAGGGCACTCTATCAGGCTCATCATAAATGTGTCCTAGAGCCTCAAAAAAAAATCCACAGACATAAGTTCTGGAGCGGAGGGAGAGAGAGAAAAAGCCCAAGCCTGTTGAGCCCCTTAATAAAGAAATAATAATTCCCACTCTCTGGCTTTCATTCCCAGACGCATGCGGACGCAGAGAGAAAAACAATTTACACCCCTCTTTGAACACCCTGAATAATTTTTTATCCCCAGAAAAGGTGTCAGGTGATTCTGGGGAGATTAGGGAAACATCTGTGGCACCCTCACCCCGACCCCCAGAAGGCGAAGAACCCCGCATGATGTCAGCAACCTCCCTCTGAACCTGTTGATGTGACTGAGCCATGGTTCAATGCTCCACAGATAGTTTTTGCATATTTTGAATGATGTTATTCACTTGCTCAGATAAAGCATGCGGCGGATCCATGACCAAGGAAAAAAAAAAAGGTGCAAAATCTCGTTTAAATGTTTAGGTCAGTGATAATGTCAAGAGCCCTGCTGCAGACTTACAGCATGAGTCTGTGCAGGTGTTAGGCTAGGTTCACATTGTGCTAGGTGAGTCCGTCTAACGGACACGTTTTTAAGTACTGAAAACGCAATATAACGCACATACTAACGCGCCCATAGACTTGTATTGCTGACGCATCGTGACGCATGCCAAAATTGGCATGCGTTTGTCACATAACGTTTTTTTCTGACGGACCTTGGAACGCGGCTTGCAGCGTTTTCGGGTTCGGCCAAGCTAATGCAATACTAACAGAAGCGTTAATTCTGCCATTGAAGGCTATGGCAAATGCAGCCAGACGCAAATCATGAAAAATTTCCAAATAGAACCATACGTTTTAATAGCGTTTGAGGGTGGTCCATGTGGTCATGTGACAGGAAATACGATTTCGGCCATTAAAGGATGAATGTCCATAGCACACATTTTTCCTGAGGCCTGCTGCACCTGAGAGAGAAAGTGTCTTGCAAGAGATCACAGGAAATGTAAGTACATTTCTGTATATTATATATCTCTGTATACATCATGGGAGTCTGTATTGTCCGTCGGATGTGTGTGTACTAAAAATGTATTGCTTTGTTGCAGATGTCGGCTAGTGAAGGAAGCAGCAGCAGCATCGTGTCTGCGTTTTTTTCTTCTCAATCGGTAGGCTTGCACTTTAAAAAACCACAATAATGTTGTGTGAAACTCCAGTGCACGTTTATAATCATGTTTTTATTGCAAATAGGAGTCTTCAGAGCCCGAGGCTGCTAGGCCCCCCAAAGAAAAACAGGCAAAACCCACAAAGGTACATGGCACACATTTTTATTTTTGCAGGCATCAATGTATTGATCCAAGAAATTTAATTTTTTTTTTTTTTCATTTAAATACACAATAGGTTGTGGCACATGGAGGACACAAGAGAAAGAAGGTTCCTCGCCGTCTGTCGTCGCCACAACTGCCAGTGGTAAATATAAAACGAGAAATTTTCTATCCAATATTTATCTACAATGTATCTATTCACTTTCTATCTACTATATCTATAAACTATCTATCCACTATATCTCGCTCTCTCTATCTTTCGCTCTATCTATGTATCTATATATCTATGTATCTATCTGTCGCTCTATCTATGTATCTATCTATCTATCTATCTATTTATGTATCTATCAGTCTACCAATAAAGTGAAATTGAACCTTTCAACATAACGTTTTGTGTTTACATAGTCCAAGTCAGCGACCCAAAAAAAAGGATTGTGGTTGACGAAGAGCCGATGACAATTCACAACGAGACACTGATCAACCTTGTGGAAGCCAACCCCTCAATATGGGACCAAAGTGACAGCTCCCACCATGACATCGTGAAGAACCGCAAGTTGTGGGATAAAATTATCTGTCACTTCGATCCCCGATACATGGAGAAGTCGTCAACCTCAAAGAAAAAAATTGGTAAATATTGGTGATGTTAAATTGTCTACTATCTATCTCTCAACTCTCAACTATCTATACACTATTTCTTAAACTATTTCTCTATCATCTATCTAATAACTACTATCTATCAACTATCTATCTACTATCTATATATCAACTATCTTAAAGGGCACCTGTCACCCCGTTTTTTCGGTATGAGGTAAAAATACTGTTAAATAGGGCCTGAGCTGTGCATTACAACAGTGTATTTTGTGGACCCCGATTCCCCACCTATGCTGCCGAAATACGTTACCAAAGTAGTCGTTTTCGCCTGTCAATAAGGCAGGTCTGGTCAAAAGGGCGTGGTGTCTTCCCCCAGATCTTGCTTAGTTTTCCGTTGGTGGCGTAGTGGTGTGCGCATGCCCAAGGTCCCGAATCCTCTGCCAGGGGATTGAAAAGAGCGCGATGTTCGTTATTTCATTGGTGATCGGTGGGCGCGGCCATTTTCCTGAAGCCGCGGCCAGCAGAGCGCCGCTTCTGCGCACGCGCGGCCAAAGGAAGATGGCCGCGCCCACCGATCACCAATGAAATAACGAACATCACGCTCTTTTCAATCCCCTGGCAGAGGATTCGGGACCTTGGGCATGCGCACACCACTACGCCACCAACGGAAAACTAAGCAAGATCTGGGGGAAGACACCACGCCCTTTTGACCAGACCTGCCTTATTGACAGGCGAAAACGACTACTTTGGTAACGTATTTCGGCAGCATAGGTGGGGAATCGGGGTCCACAAAATACACTGTTGTAATGCACAGCTCAGGCCCTATTTAACAGTATTTTTACCTCATACCGAAAAAACGGGGTGACAGGTGCCCTTTAACTAACTATCCACAATTTTTAAACTATCAATATAAGAACTATCTACTATTTATATATCTTTTTTTAAACTTTTTTTAAAATTTAAAGCCGATGCGGTCCATACCCGTTGGAAATCGATAAGGGATCGCTTTGTCCGTGACTACCGGAATAGTCAAAATGCACCAAGCGGATCAGGTGCCAAACGGGTGACCCCGTATGTGCATTACGAGCAATTGCTCTTTCTGCAAAAAACAGTGTCTCAGCGCTCGTAAGTACAAATAGGTCTGTGTGCGAGACAAAATTGTTTAATTAAAGAAAAATAATTTAATTTTTTGGGGGGGTTACAGCACGATATGCAGTACCGCCTCGCCTAGACAGGCAGAGGAACTGGAGCCATCTCCACTGGAACCAAGCCAGCAGACGGGCGCTGAAGATGTGTCTGGCATCAGCGAGCCACGATCTGGGGAGAGAAGCACTGTTGCTTCTGGTGTGAGTGCCCGGTTGCAATCACAGCGTGGACGCAAGCGAGCATCACAAAAAGATGAAGCTGATGCCATTATTGTCGATGGACTCCAACGGGTAGAGGACATGTGTCGTAGTGAACTCAAAGACCTGAGGCGGGAAATTACCGACTTGCAATTCCGCGAGTCTGTATATTCTGCAAATGAGTGGAAGCTACTTTTTTTGTCCTATGTGCCTGTAGCACAAAATATCCCGACACACAGAAACCTTTTGTTTAGGCAAAGACTGAATGACCTTCTTGAGGAATTTGTGGGCCCCCAGGAACCCGCTCCATCGAGAACAAAAAGCATAGACATGCCGGCCTACAACCCTCAATATAGAGGCCGGGGTGAAACGAGCATGGAACATCAGAGACAAAGTAGCAGTCCATCATACAGTTGGGCAGACAATACGCCCGCGCAATACCAGAGTCTGTAGTACTGTTCACTGTCCCCAGCCAGGTGCAATTACTGCGTTTCACGTTTTGTTGGTTAATTATTTTTTTTGCACCCAATTTCGTGTGTGTTTTTTTCCATCCCTATGGGATATCATATGTTAAACATGTCTACCAACAGTTTTTTCATACAAATTCCGAAACTTTTAGTAAACTGTTTAAAATTTAAGATTTTTGTATGACTTTAACTTTGAGAACAACATAATAACATGAATGTAACTTTTTACAAGACATAAGGTTGTGGGAAATAAAACAACCAAAAAAAACCCCACACATTTCAGCAAAACATCAGGACACAACTTCAGACTTTAAATAATTTTCACACGTGTCTGTCTTGTCATGGAACATGGCCTTCATGTGTGAAGTACTGTGCAAATTGATCACGAATCCTCATTATTTGAGCTGTAGACCGAACAGCAGTAGATTCAATGCTAATGAGGTTCGCCTCACATTCATCAAGGTCAACCACCTGGGGTTCATGTCTGGCAACAAAATTATGCAGACAGATGCATGCCTTCACAACACGGTCCACATTTTCTGGTTGCAGTTGCATGCAAGTTAGTAAAATTCGCCATTTTAATGTCAAAATACCAAAGGCACACTCCACATAACGTCTTGCCCGGCTCAAGCGATAATTAAAAATGCGCCTGGTGGAGTTCAGACTACGGCTTGAGTACGGCTTGAGGAGATTTTGTCCAAGTTAGAACACCTCATCACCAACTAAAACAAAGGGCAAACTTGGGTCTTCTGTCCCCGGCAGAGGTCGTGATGAGGGTATGTTGAAATTGTTGCTGTACAAACATCTCCCCATGTTGGAGTCTCTGAAGACTCTGGAATCGTTAGTCCGGCCATACGCACCAATATCCACAGCTACAAAACGGTATCTTGCATCCGCAATAGCCATCAATATAATCTAAAAGTATTTCTTATAGTTATAGTAGAGGGATCCACTATGCGCTGGTTTCTGAATCCGAATGTGCTTGCCGTCCACGGCACCAATACAATTGGGGAAATTAGCCACATCCTCGAACTGTTGGGAAATCGCTAGCCACATTTCTGATGTTGGGGTTGGTAGCACAAGTAGTTGCAAGTTGTTCCAAATGGCATCACAAGTTTCCCGAACCAGTTGGCAAATTGTTGACTTCCCAAGTCTAAATTAATAATGCAGTGACGGAAAAGATTCTCCGGTAGCCAGATATCTGTCGGCATTCAAAAAGAAAAAAAAAAAAAATTGTTTAGGATTTTAAAGGACAACTAAAAGGCTAGTTACAATAGAATATACAATTGCTAAATGAACATTATGCCCCACGATACCTACATCTAGTCTTTGTCAATAGAATGATTAAAAAATGTATAATTACCTCACAGTCACTACTAAACGTTCCTCCGCACAGATGCTTTCACGGAAAGTGCTGCGATGATGATGTATCTCATCCTTCACATGTGAGAGCAGAACATCAAAGGTCTCAATGGACATCCGTAGATAGCGTTGGAATTTGGAGGGATGATCCCGAAGCTGAACATACAGGGTGTGAAAGGCACCATATATATTCCGCAAGAAATTCACTTCGTGGATCCAATATCTCCTTTGCGAACTACGCTTTCTCTGCCGAAGTCGCAACCGCATCAAGCAAAATCGAACGAGCTCAGACACACACATCTTGCTAGCGGAGGTTCACTCAATGCTTTCAAAATGGAGAATGAGTCTGCACCCATACCCCGACGATGACAAAAGGAGAAAAAAAAAAAAAAAATTTATTGACAGTGACAAACGCAGACAAACGGATAGTTCGCGAACGGACATCCAAATGAGAAAAACGCGGTCACGTGCGTTAACGTGATGCCGATTTTTTGATAAATTGGATCCTTTTCTGTACATGCGTTTAACGGATCCGTTTAACACCATGTACTTGAAGCAATGTGAACCTAGCCTTACAGCCTTACAGAACGGCAGAGAGAGTAAGGAGCGCAGCGGTGAGCCTACCTGCCAGAGTGCAGGACCTGAAACACGTGACCTCCGGGGGAGTGGACGGAGGCGGGGCCAGATGCCGAGTAGCAGCGGTGACTGGCGAAGCCGGAGAGTAGGCTGAAGGTGCCGAGGTCAAGCTGGGAGGTAGATGAAGTGCCAGAAGGGTGGGACGTAAGCATGATCGAGATGTAGCAAAAAGGTCAGGGAGCCAAAGATAGCGGTGCAGTACAAACGGGGTAGGCAGGAAGGAAGTTAGAGTACCAAGTCGGAGGTCAGAGCCAGAAACAGACAATTAGCCCAGAGTCACAAGGAAAAGCACAGAACAAGAAAACAGGCCGAGTCATACACAAGAAAGCAATCGGACTAAACAGTATGCAAGCACACCAGGGGGTCAGACACACAGTCAAGACAGATGTGTCACTGACAAGGATCCCCAGATGAAGGTGGGAAAATATAGCCCTCCCCAAACCAAAAGGAGGCTATACAAATAAACCCCGAAAGAACAGGGAAGGAACCTTGTCCACAACCATGACAGACACTATGTAATTGAGGGACAGCACTGTACACAATACAAGAGGAATGTACTATGCACAATTAGGGAGGACACTATACAATAAGGGGGGGACATTGTAATGGAGAATGGCACTATAATGTGGATTGGGCTATGCACAATAAGGGAGGAGACACTATGTAAAGAAATATGGTGCTATACAGAATACAGGGGGACGCTATGTAATGTAGAATGGTGCTATACACAATAAAGGAGGATATTGTAATGGAGAATGCACTATACATAAGGCTACGTTCACATTTGCATTGTGCGCCGCAGCGTTGGCGCCGCAACGCACAACGCAAACAAAAACGCAGCAAAACGCATGCACAACGCTGCGTTTTGCGCCGCATGCATCCTTTTTTTCATTGATTTTGGACGCAGCAAAAATGCAACTTGCTGCGTCCTCTGCGCCCGGACGCGGGCGCTGCAGTGACGCATGCGGTGCAAAACGCAAGTGCGACGCATGTCCATGCGCCCCCATGTTAAATATAGGGGCGCATGACGCATGCGGCGACGCTGCGGCGACGCTGCGGCGCCCGATGCTGCGGCGCAGACCGCAAATGTGAACGTAGCCTAAGAGAGGACACTAATGTGGATAGGTCTATACACAATGAAGGGGAATATTATGTAATGTAGAATGGTGCTATACACAGTAAAGGAGGACATAATAATGGAGAATGCACTATGCATAAGGGAGGGCACTAATGTGGATAGGACTGTACAGCTTAAGAGAGGAGACATTTTGTAATGGAGTATGTTCTATACACAATAGGTTGGTACTATACACAATAGGGGAGTAAAAAGTAAAGGAGGACGCTATAATACATCACAGTGCTAAGTACAATACTGCAGATGGTGCATTACACATTAAGGGGTACACTACAATTGAAGACTCCACTATATACAACAAGGAAGTATACTATGTAATGGTGGACTATGCTATACACAATAAGGGAGGATGACACTGTACACAATAAGGAGAGACACTATGTTATAAGGATGGTGCTTTACATAATAGAGGAGGACACTATAAATGTGTATACTATACAAAGCGTCAGCACTCTAAGCAATAGGAGGACACTGTAAGAAGATGTGGTGCTGCATATGAGAGAACACTGTAAAAGTAGAGATGTCTCTGAATATGAGAGGACACTATGTAATAATAGACAGCGCTCCACATATTGTAATTCCAGCAGATACTACAAACTAGGGGACGATGATATGTATACAGGAGGGTTTTTTTTTACAAGCAAGAGTATAACTCGCATCATCTCTATACAAGTCCTACATTCTTCCAGTCACAACTTGGTCACTGCAGAGTGTGTAGCAGTGATCACCGAGCCCCTGAAAATGAGACCACATGTATTTGCTACCTGAATACATAATGTCCCTTGCTGCACCCCTGAATATAAAAATGAACCACTAATATATAACTATGTCCACTCTGCATCCCCAATAGAAAACGACCCCATTATAATTCACCACTGTGTAAGACTATAACATTGCTTGTAGTCCTGTATCTACTGTTTGGCTTATAGGCAAAGCTCATCTCTATAGGGCCCCCATGCAAAATCAAAAACGACATCTCCCCTCTCATGCTTGCTGAGCAGGTGGGCTCTCCCCGCTGTGAGACTGGTGCTGAGTGAATCAGATCTCTCCCCAATTCTGCACAGACATAGAGACAGATAGAGATAGAGTAGTGCAGCTTCATCCCCCTCCTCCCCTCCATGCCCCTCTTTCTTGTTATTTTACAACCAACTGAACGTTGTAATACTTCTGTCTTCAGTAAACTTATTATTTCTATGTCACACTGTACATGTTCCCTTAACACAAAATTAATGATAAAAATTCACGATGTGGAAACCAGTGATTGTTCTGACCGGATACAGAAATTTTATAAACTGATTTCTAACAAATACAGTCACAAAATACACAATAATACCCAAAGGAGGCAACTTTATTTTATCAGGCAATGATTCAGATCATCTAAGAAGGATTCAGTGGAGGGAACTTAAACCTGAGATGGATCCATAACTCTCCCCAATAATAGGACCGCCTTCATGCGTTTGCAGTAAATCAAAGTGAGAAATGGACAATCAAGTGTCAGCTCGAAATCTTTGGAAAGAGTAATTCCCTGTATGACATGAGCTCCACTGGAGTCTGTCCCATTCTCAGCAATCTTAATTAGAGTTCGTTGGTACATCTAGAGAAAAAGACAATAATCCAATAATTACCCTGTGCACAAGAATATAATTACGGTACTATAATACTGCTGCTATGTATAAGAATATAACTACTACAATACTGTTCCTATGTACAAGAATATAACTAGTATAATACTGCCCCTATGTACAAGAATATAACTACTATAATACTGCCCCTATGTACAAGAATATAACTAGCATAATACTGCTCCTATGTACAAGAATATAGCTAGTATAATACTGCTCCTATGTACAGGAATATAACTACTACAATACTGTTCCTATGTACAAGAATGCAACTACTATAATACTGCCCCTATGTACAAGAATATAGCTACAATAATACTGCTCCTATGTACAATATAACTACTATATTACTGCCCCTATGTACAAGAATATAACTACTATACTTCCCCTATGTACAAGAATATAACTACTATTATACTGCCCCTATGTACAAGAATATATCTACTATAATACTAACCCTATGTACAAGAATATAGCTACAATAATACTGCTCCTATGTACAATATAGCTACTATATTACTGCCCCTATGTACAAGAATATAACTACTATACTTCCCCTATGTACAAGAATATAACTACTATTATACTGCCCCTATGTACAAGAATATATCTACTATAATACTGCCCCTATGTACAAGAATATAGCTACAATAATACTGCTCCTATGTACAATATAACTACTATATTACTGCCCCTATGTACAAGAATACAAGAATATAACTACTATACTTCCCCTATGTACAAGAATATAACTGCTATAATACTGCCCTTTATGAACCAGAATATAACTACTATAATTCTGCTCCTATGTACAAGAATATAACTGCTATAATACTGCTCCTGTGTACAAGAATATAACTACTATAATACTGCTCCTGTGTACAAGAATATAACTACTATAATACTGGCCCTATGTACAAGAATGTAACTACTATAATACTTCTCCTCTGTGCAATAATATAACTACTCTGTGCAATAATATAGCTACTATAATGCTGCCCCCTATGTGCAAGGATATAACTACTATAATACTGCCCCCTATGTACAAGAATATAGGTACTATAATACTGCCCCTTATGCGCAAGAATGTAACTATAATACTGTCCCTATGTACAAGAATATAACTAATATAATACTGCTCCTATGTACAAGAATATAACTACTATAATCCTGCTCCTATGTACAAGAATATAACTACTATTATACTGCTCCTATGTACAAGAATATATCTACTATAATACTGCCCCTATATACAAGAATGTAACTACTATAATACTACCCCAATGTATAAGAATATAACTACTATAATGCTGCCCCCTATGCACAAGAGTCTACTATAATACTGCCCCCATGTACAAGAATGTAACTACTATAATGCTTCCCCCTATGTAAAAAAATGTAACTACAATAATACTGCCCCCTATGTACAAGAATATAACTACTATAATACTGCTCCTATGTACAAGAATGTAACTACCATAATGCTTCCCTTATGCACAAGAATGTAACTACTATAATACTGCCCCCTAACTACAAGAATATAACTACTATAATACTGCTCCTATGTACAAGAATATAACTACTATAATACTGCCCCTATGTACAAGAATATAACTAATATAATACTGCACCTATATACAAGAATATAACTAATATAATACTGCCCCTGTACAAGAATATAACTACTATAATACTGCTCTTTTGTACAGGAATATATCTACTGTAATACTGTCCTTATATACAAGAATATAACTACTATAATACTGCCTCCTATATGCACAATATATAAGAATAGATCTCCTATAAGACTTTTATTGATATAAAAATAAAGATTATTATAAACAATCTTTCTTACCGTGGACACTTTCAATCCTGGTTTTTCTGAGATTCTGGAGAAATCTGCGGTGTCACTAAATGCTTGTGTAATCCCCATGTGGAGCAGGGCATACTGCACATTGATTTGCTGTTCTATCATTATCTCTGGGATGTAGAGATCCAGCAGACTGACCGTAAAACACAGAACATAGATGTAGTGTAATGGTTTTTTTTTTCTGAGGTTCGTATGACTGCGCAATCAGCTCCTGTCTGCTCGAGCCATCACTTACCTGGTTCACGCCTCCGACATATAATATTCTATGAGTTTTGGAGACAATTTAACTTGCAGCAAATCAAAATTTGCTTTATTTGGCATAATAAAAAGCAGAACAAGGTGTTCGTTGTATGGGACCTCCACCATGACACAGCCCAGAGCCTTGTCCTTGAAAGTCCTGTATTGTCCCACTCGGTGCATCATAGGAACCGAAGGTGATTTTATTTGGTTCACCTGGAAATTTTTTCGCTTTGTCCCTTGGAAGGAGAATGGATTTTCCCATTTTGCTGGTGAAATAAACGAAGAATGATATAATTTATTACCCATAAGATAGAGCTTGGATAGGATGCCCTCAAAGTTAGTGCAAGGACAAGTCAATGTACTTAGCAGGACAAGGAGGGCATGAAGTGGTGGGATGGAATGGTTGTGACATCAGTAGTGTACATCTGTCACGTAAGTAGCCATGAAATCACTAGAGTGCTACCGTCGGGGAAGTTGTGTGACATCACTACTGTAGAGTGTATCTGTCAGGGAAGCTGCGAGACAACTAATGTGTTACTGTGAGGGAGCCTGCATGGCATCTCAAGAGTGCTACCGTCAGGGAAGCTGCGTGACATCACTAGAGTGCTACCGTTAGGGAAGCTGTGTGACAACTAATGTGCTACCGTCAGGAAAGCTGCGTGACATCATTAGTGTGCTACCGATCATGGAAGCTGCGTGACATCACTAACATAGTAACATAGTTTAGCAAGGCTGAAAAAAGACATTTGTCCATCCAGTTCAGCCTATATTCCAATGCTGCTGTGACATCACTAGTGTGCTACCGTCAGTGATGCTGCTGAGACATCAATAGAGTGCTCCTTCCAGGAATGCTGCTGAGATATCACTAGAGTGCTCCTTCCAGGAATGCTGCTGAGATATCACTAGAGTGCTCCTTCCAGGAATGCTGCTGAGACATCACTAGAGTGCTACCCTACCGTCAGGGATGCTGCTGTGACATCACTAGAGTGCTACTATCAGGTTAGCTGTTGTGACATCACTGAGTTATACCATCAGCGAAGCTGTTACAACATGATTAGTGTGCTACCGTCAGGAAAACAGCTGCAGTGACATCACTAGTGTGCATCCACCAGGGAAGCTGCAGTGACATCACTAGTGTGCATCCACCAGGGAAGCTGCTGTGACATCACTAGTGTGCAACCACCAGGGAAGCTGCAGTGACATCACTAGTGTGCATCCACCAGGGAAGCTGCTGTGACATCACTAGTGTGCAACCACCAGGGAAGCTGCTGTGACATCACTAGTGTGTATCCTTCAGGGAAGGCACGCCCCGGGAAGAAGCATTAGCGAAACGGCGCCCGTCGGGTGTGAGGAGAACGCCTGCACGCCATCCTGACAGCACTACCATCGGGGTAGAGGTAATCCATCATTTTCCTATACTATTATAGTGATTCGTATAGTACTTAGTGAAAGGGTTTTCTTTTATTTATACCTCATCTAAAGGCTCTTTCTACTGTATATGGCAATACCCAACTATATTTTGCATACTAGTGGTATTAGTGGTAGGACTCGCAAGTAATGAGGACCTGTGACGGGGGTTGTGAGCTTAAATTTTGGCCAAAATATTAACTAACACCTCATTTAAAGTATTTAGCATATGCATTAATTTTTTGCACTTTTTATCATATCATTTTTTGTAAGATGTGGCCAGGCCTCTTTTCGTTGGCTTGGTTTATTGGGGCATCTGTCCCTATGTGCTGGATACTATAGTGTTGGGCAGCCTGCCTGTTAATACAAGGGTGTCATTAATAGGCTGCAAACCAGACACTGTGCATCACACTTACCTGTGTGACTGGCATCCTATGCCAGCTATATCAGTGTGCATTTTTCCTACTAGGCAGCCAACCCCTGCAATGTCTGGCTAGTGTGGGGGTGGCGGTTTTTATCAGTAGTTTGCACCTGTGCTACCCCTTGCCTTTATCAGTGGAGGCCTGCTGCATCCTGCTAAATGTGCATTTGTCATCAGACAGGGTTTTGGGAAGGCTGTATCTTATCTATATATATAATTGTCTAAGGTACTTCCGTCTTTCTGTCGGCAACTTCTGTCACGGAAATCCCGCGTCGCTGATTGGTCTCGCCAGCTGCCTGTTATGGCTGCCGCGACCAGTCAGCGACGGGCACAGTCACTCCCTACTCCCCTGCAGACAGTGCCCGCTCTATAATCCCCTCCGGTCACCGCTCAAACAGGGTTAATGCCAGTGGTAACGGGCCGCGTTATGCCGCGGTGTAACGCACTCCGTTACCGCTGCTATTAACCCTGTGTGTCCCCAACTTTTTACTATTGACGCTGCCTATGCAGCATCAATAGTAAAAAGATGTAATGTTAAAAATAATAAAAAAACAAAAAACCTGCTATTCTCACCTTCCGTCGTCCGACGATGCGCTCGCGCCGGCCGCCATCTTCCGTTCCCAGAGATGCATTGCGAAATTACCCAGAAGACTTAGCGGTCTCGCAAGACCGCTAAGTCATCTGGGTAATTTCGCAATGCATCCAGGGAACGGAAGATGATGGCAGCCGCTCGCGCATCGCCAGAGCTTCGCTGGATCCCGGCGGGTGAGTATATAACAATTTTTTATTTTAATTATTTTTTTAACAGGGATATCACGTGGGCTGTGTTATATACCGCGTGGCTGCTATATACTACATGGGCAGTGTTATATGCTGGGTGATATACTGCGTGGGCTGTGTGATATACTGCATGGGCTGTGTGATATACTGCGTGGGCTGTGTGATATACTGCGTGGGCTGTGCAATATACTACGTGCCCTGTGTTATATACTGCTTGGCTGCTATATACTGTGTGGGCTGTGTTATATACTGTTTGGGCTGTGTTATATACTGTTTGGGCTGTGTTATATACTGCGTGGCCACTGTTATATATTGTGTGGCCTGTATTAACGCATCGGGTATTCTACAATATGTATATGTATGTATGTATAAAGCAGCCACATAGTATATAGCACAGGCCACGTAGTATTTGTCTGCTATATACTACATGGCTCCTATATACTACGTGACCTGTGCTATATACTATGTGACTGCTATATACATACATACATATTCGAGAATACCCGATGCGTTAGAATCGGGCCACCATCTAGTGGTATGTATATTTTGCATACTCTGCAGAGCCCCACTAGGGACTGCACAGCATTCACTGTTACCTCAGCTTACTTGCTATAAACTTATAGCCTCATTCTGCCAATTCCCCCCCCCCCCACCTTCCAACTTGCCTTCTTTTGGTACACTTACCTCCCATTATTAATAAATACTTGACTTGCAGCTGTTTTCCCTCCCTTCAATGGAGGTTTTAAACCCTCTCTTTTAAAATGGTTTTAATTTTGTGTATCAATAAAAAAATATATTATTTTATTTCTGTGATGTTAGGAATCTCTTCTTAGCAGGTGGACTTACTCTTCAGCTGCCTTCAGTGTTTTCTCTGACATACTGTAACTAGTGTGTGTCCACCAGGGAAGCTGCTGTGACATCACTAGTGTGTATCCGCCAGGGATGCTGCTGTGACATCACTAGTGTGTATCCGTCAGTGATGCTGCTGTGACATCACTAGTGGGTATCAGTCAGGGATGCTGCTGTGACATCACTAGTGGGTATCCGTCAGTGATGCTGCTGTGACATCACTAGTGTGTATCCGTCAGTGAAGCTGCTGTGACATCACTAGTGTGTATCCGTCAGGGATGCTGCTGTGACACCACTAGTGGGTATCAGTCAGGGATGCTGCTGTGACATCACTAGTGGGTATCCGTCAGGGATGCTGCTGTGACACCACTAGTGGGTATCAGTCAGGGATGCTGCTGTGACATCACTAGTTTGTATCCGACAGTGATGCTGCTGTGACATCACTAGTGTGTATCCGTCAGGGATGCTGCTGTGACATCACTAGTGGCTGTCTGTCAGGGATGCTGCTGTGACATCACTAGTCTGTATCCGTCAGGATTGCTACTGTGACATCACTAGTGGGTATCCGTCAGGGATGCTCCTGTGACATCACTAGTGTGTATCCATCAGAGAATCTGCTGTGATATAACTAGTGTTTATCGATCAGGGATGCTGCTGTGACATAACTAGTGTGTATCTGTCATGGATGCTGCTGTGACATCACTAGTGTGTATCCGTCAGGGTTGCTGCTGCGACATCTAGTGTGTATCTGTCAGTGATGCTGCTGTGACATCACTAGTGTGTATCTGTCATGGATGCTGCTGGGACACCACTAGTGTGTATCTGTCATGGATGCTGCTGGGACATCACTAGTGTGTATCTGTCATGGATGCTGCTGTGACATCACTATTATGTATCCGTCAGGGTTGCTGCTGCGACATCTAGTGTGTATCTGTCAGTGATGCTGCTGTGACATCACAAGTGTGTATCCATCAGGGAAGCTGTTGTAACATCACTAGTGTGTATCCGTCAGGGTTGCTGCTGCGACATCACTAGTGTGTATCCATCAGAGAAGCTGCTGTGATATAACTAGTGTTTATCCATCAGGGATGCTGCTGTGACATAACTAGTGTGTATCTGTCATGGATGCTGCTGTGACATCACTAGTGGGTATCCGTCAGTGATGCTGCTGTGACATCACTAGTGTGTATCCGTCAGTGATGCTGCTGTGCCATCACTAGTGTGTATCCGTCAGGGATGCTGCTGTGCCATCACTAGTGTGTATCCGTCAGGGATGCTGCTGTGACACCACTAGTGGGTATCAGTCAGGGATGCTGCTGTGACATCACTAGTTTGTATCCGACAGTGATGCTGCTGTGACATCACTAGTGTGTATCAGTCAGGGATGCTGCTGTGACATCACTAGTGTGTATCCGTCAGGGATGCTGCTGTGACATCACTAGTGGCTGTCTGTCAGGGATGCTGCTGTGACATCACTAGTCTGTATCCGTCAGGATTGCTACTGTGACATCACTAGTGGGTATTTGTCAGGGATGCTCCTGTGACATCACTAGTGTGTATCCATCAGAGAATCTGCTGTGATATAACTAGTGTTTATCGATCAGGGATGCTGCTGTGACATAACTAGTGTGTATCCGTCAGGGTTGCTGCTGCGACATCTAGTGTGTATCTGTCAGTGATGCTGCTGTGACATCACTAGTGTGTATCTGTCATGGATGCTGCTGGGACACCACTAGTGTGTATCTGTCATGGATGCTGCTGGGACATCACTAGTGTGTATCTGTCATGGATGCTGCTGTGACATCACTATTATGTATCCGTCAGGGTTGCTGCTGCGACATCTAGTGTGTATCTGTCAGTGATGCTGCTGTGACATCACAAGTGTGTATCCATCAGGGAAGCTGTTGTAACATCACTAGTGTGTATCCGTCAGGGTTGCTGCTGCGACATCACTAGTGTGTATCCATCAGGGATGCTCCTGTGACATCACTAGTGTGTATCCATCAGAGAAGCTGCTGTGATATAACTAGTGTTTATCCATCAGGGATGCTGCTGTGACATAACTAGTGTGTATACTGCAGGGATGCTGCTGAGACATCACTAGTGTTTATCTGTCAGGGATGCTGCTGTGACATCACTAGTGGGTATCCGTCAGTGATGCTGCTGTGACATCACTAGTGTGTATCCGTCAGTGATGCTGCTGTGCCATCACTAGTGTGTATCCGTCAGGGATGCTGCTGTGACACCACTACTGTTTATCCGTCAGTGATGCTGCTGTGACATCACTAGTGTGTATCCGTCAGGGATGCTGCTGTGACACCACTAGTGGGTATCAGTCAGGGATGCTGCTGTGACATCACTAGTGTGTTTCCGCCAGGGATGCTTCTGTGACATCACTAGTGTGTATCCGTCAGTGATGCTGCTGTGACATCACTAGTGTGTATCCCTCAGGGATGCTGCTGTGACACCACTTGTGGGTATCCGTCAGGGATGCTGCTGTGACATCACTAGTGTGTATCCGTCAGGATTGCTACTGTGACATCACTAGTGGGTATCCGTCAGGGATGCTCCTGTGACATCACTAGTGTGTATCCATCAGAGAATCTGCTGTGACATAACTAGTGTTTATCTATCAGGGATGCTGCTGTGACATCACTAGTGTGTATCTGTCATGGATGCTGCTGTGACATCACTAGTGTGTATCCATCAGGGATGCTGCTGTGACATCACTATTATGTATCCGTCAGGGTTGCTGCTGCGACATCTAGTGTGTATCTGTCAGTGATGCTGCTGTGACATCACTAGTGTGTATCCATCAGAGAAGCTGCTGTGATATAACTAGTATTTTTCCATCAGGGATGCTGCTGTGACATAACGAGTGTGTATACTGCAGGGATGCTGCTGAGACATCACTAGTGTGTATCCGCCAGGGATGCTGCTGTGACATCACAGGTGTGTATACGTCAGGGATCCTGCTGTGACATCACTTTTGGGTGTCCGTCAGGGATGCTGCTGTGACATCACTAGTGTGTATCTGGCAGGGATGCTGCTGTGACATAACTAGTGTGTATCAGGCAGGAATGCTGCTGTGACATCACTATTGCGTATCCATCAGGGATTCTGCTCTGACATCACTATTGTGTATCTGTCAGGCTATGTTCACACAGTGCAGATTATTTGCGGTTTTTTAGCGTTTTTGCGCTATAAAAACGCTATAAAACCGCAAATAATCTGCATACATTAAGCATCCTATCATTTTTAATGAAATCCGCACTTTCTGTGCACATGATGTGCGTTTTTCCGCATGAAAAACGCATTGCGGTAAAAAACCGGACATGCTCATTAATTTTGCGTTTTTTTCGCGGTTTTCCCACTGTCTAATGCATTGGGAAATGTTTGGGAAAAACCGCGTCAAAAACCGCTTCAAAAACGCGCAAAAAACGCGCAAAAAAACGCATGCGGTTTTTATGCGGAAATCTGGCAGAAATGTCCGGATTTTCACAGGAATTTTCTGCATCAATTCCTGAACGTGTGTATGGGGCCTCAGGGTTACTTCTGTGACATCACTAGTACAAGCCAAGGTGCTATAACATCTCAACTAGCTCCTGTCAAATGTATAATCGAATGTGCAGTTTCAGCTTGAGTCCATGTTCTTTTCTTACACAGGGGTCCCT
This sequence comes from Ranitomeya variabilis, assembly GCF_051348905.1. Classification (NCBI taxonomy): domain Eukaryota; kingdom Metazoa; phylum Chordata; class Amphibia; order Anura; family Dendrobatidae; genus Ranitomeya; species Ranitomeya variabilis. The sequence continues at coordinate 726,480,927 of NC_135232.1, forward strand.
TGTGTTTCCAGTACATATCTGTGGGTTTCCACTACTCTCCCCATATAGGTTATCGACAATTACTGGTCGTGAGGAAGGGACATGTGCAAAGCTATAACGGGTATAGGGGAATACAGAGTATGCAGTTACAGCTGTCCCTGGTTTCTGATGGGCCGCAGGAGCCCCTGTACTACATATTAAGACCCCATTATTATACATGGCCCATGGTGGGTGTCGGTGTACCTCTCTATAACTCACCCTCAAAGCTTGCATAGTCGAGCAGAACCATCTCTGTCCGTGTGTCCAGGTCATGAACCAGATCTTCTATTTTGCCATCTGTCCGGCAGCTGACTTGCTCGTTGATACTTTGTGCTGCCTTCTCTGGGTCTTTAAAGTTGACGCTCTGGACAGTGGCGTTGTAGTACTCTGCCAAGTCTTGCTGGTATTGGAGCTGAGGCTTTCTGGAATTATCTAGGAAGAGCCAGTTGAACAATCTGAAATGTGCACCTTCTTTTTCTATTCTAATTTTCGCCAGGAAGTTTTTAAAGTCGTCTTTCAGGGTTTTGTTTGTTTGGGTGGAATTTAAAAACATGGCATCCAGAATCTGCTGGTGAGTTGAGGATCTTGCCCCAAGAGCCAACAAGGCAGTGCTGGTGTAGATGCTTGGAGGGCAGATGAAGATGTTGGCGGGGGCTTTAGCCGTTTTGGACGACACAAGTTTGAAAAGTGAGATGGCGAACTGCATACTGGCCTTGGATAAGCTGTCAACTCCCGTCTGTCTGCCATGTTGGGAAGTGATTGTCACAGAGACGGAGAACAAGAGGAGCCAAAGCAGCTGCATCTTCAGTCTGAAACACACAACGGTGATGACTGCAAGATTAGGTGCGTGGATTTAGGTATTTCTCTTGCTGCCATTTCCACATTTCTCACCCAGTCTGTTATGACCCCAGTGGACAGGGTCTCAGAGGAACGTGTAAGTCTGCGAGATTCAAAAATCCAGCTCATAGGGCTGTGGTAACTGGGTTGACCAAATAGCTACTCCTAACGCCAACACTAGAAGTAGCCGGGGATCATGCCTACGGTGATCGCTAGATGACTCGCGCCAGCCGGAGAATCTAACTACCCCTAGGAGAAGAAAACAAAGACCTCTCTTGCCTCCAGAGAAAGGGACCCCCAAAGCAAGATACAAGCCCCCCACAAATAATAACGGTGAGGTAAGAGGAAATGACAAACACAGAAATGAACCAGGTTCAGCAAAGAGAGGCCAGCTTACTAATAGCAGAATATAGCAAGATAACTTATCTGGTCAACAAAAACCCTATAAAAATCCACGCTGGAGATTCAAGAACCCCCGAACCGTCTAACGGTCCGGGGGGAGAACACCAGCCCCCTAGAGCTTCCAGCAAAGGTCAGGATACAGATTGGAACAAGCTGGACAAAAATACCAAACTAAACTAAAGCAAAAAGCAAGGAAGCAGACTTAGCTTGAAATACAGGAACCAGGATCAAAGGACAAGAGCACAAAAGATTAGCTCTGATTTCCACGATGCCAGGCATTGAACTGAAGGTCCAGGGAGCTTATATAGCAACGCCCCTGAACTAACGGCCCAGGTGAGGATATAGGAAAAGACAGAAGCTCCAGAGTCAAATCACTAATGACCACTAGAGGGAGCAAAAAGCAAAATCACAACAGTACCCCCCCCTTAGTGAGGGGTCACCGAACCCTCACCACGACCACCAGGGCGATCAGGACGAGCGGCGTGAAAGGCACAAACTAAATCGGCCGCATGAACATCAGAGGCGACCACCCAGGAATTATCTTCCTGACCATAGCCCTTCCACTTGACCAGGTACTGAAGCCTCCGCCTGGAGAGACGAGAACCCAAGATCTTCTCCACCACGTACTCCAACTCGCCCTCAACCAACACCGGAGCAGGAGGCTCAGCAGAAGGAACCACAGGCACAACGTACCGCCGCAACAAGGACCTATGAAACACGTTGTGGATAGCAAACGACACAGGAAGATCCAGGCGAAAGGATACAGGATTAAGGATTTCCAATATCTTGTAAGGACCAATAAAACGAGGTTTAAATTTGGGAGAGGAAACCTTCATAGGAACAAAGCGGGAAGAAAGCCACACCAAATCCCCAACACGTAGTCGGGGACCCACACCGCGGCGGCGGTTGGCAAAGCGCTGAGCCCTCTCCTGTGACAACTTCAAGTTGTCCACCACAAGATTCCAGATCCGCTGCAACCTATCCACCACAGAATCCACCCCAGGGCAGTCAGAAGGTTCCACATGACCCGAAGAAAAACGAGGGTGGAAACCAGAGTTGCAGAAAAACGGCGAAACCAAGGTGGCGGAACTAGCCCGATTATTAAGGGCAAACTCAGCCAACGGCAAGAAGGTCACCCAATCGTCCTGATCAGCAGAGACAAAACACCTCAAATAAGCCTCCAAAGTCTGATTAGATCGCTCCGTCTGTCCATTAGTCTGAGGATGGAAAGCAGACGAAAACGACAAGTCAATGCCCATCCTACTACAAAAGGATCGCCAGAATCTGGAAACAAACTGGGATCCACTGTCTGACACAATATTCTCAGGGATGCCGTGCAAACGAACCACGTTCTGGAAAAACACAGGAACCAGATCGGAAGAGGAAGGCAGCTTAGGCAAAGGAACCAAATGGACCATCTTGGAGAAGCGATCACATATCACCCAGATAACAGACATGCCTTGAGACACCGGAAGATCAGAAATGAAATCCATGGAGATATGTGTCCAAGGTCTCTTAGGGACAGGCAAGGGCAAGAGCAACCCGCTGGCACGAGAACAGCAAGGCTTAGCTCGAGCACAAGTCCCACAGGACTGTACAAATGACCGCACATCCCTAGACAAGGAAGGCCACCAAAAGGATCTGGCCACCAGATCTCTGGTGCCAAAAATTCCTGGGTGACCTGCCAACACCGAGGAATGAACCTCGGAAATGACTCTGCTAGTCCACTTATCAGGCACAAACAGTCTGTCAGGTGGACAAGAATCAGGCCTATCAGCCTGAAATCTCTGCAACACACGTCGCAGATCTGGAGAAATAGCTGACAAGATAATACCATCCTTAAGAATACCAACAGGTTCAGCGACTCCAGGAGCATCAGGCACAAAGCTCCTGGAAAGAGCATCGGCCTTCACATTTTTTGAACCTGGTAAATACGAGACAACAAAGTCAAAACGGGAGAAAAACAATGACCAGCGGGCCTGTCTAGGATTCAGGTGTTTAGCAGACTCGAGATACATCAGATTTTTGTGATCAGTCAAGACCACCACACGATGCTTAGCACCCTCGAGCCAATGACGCCACTCCTCAAATGCCCATTTCATGGCCAACAACTCCCGATTGCCCACATCATAATTTCGCTCCGCAGGCGAAAACTTCCTAGAGAAAAAGGCGCAAGGTCTCATAACAGAGCAACCAGGGCCTCTCTGCGACAAAACGGCCCCTGCTCCAATCTCTGAAGCATCCACCTCAACCTGAAAGGGAAGCGAGACATCAGGCTGGCACAAAACAGGCGCCGAAGTAAACCGACGTTTCAACTCCTGGAAAGCCTCCACGGCAGCAGGAGCCCAATTAACCACATCGGAGCCCTTCTTGGTCATATCCGTCAAAGGTTTCACAATGCTAGAAAAGTTAGCGATAAAACGACGGTAGAAGTTAGCGAAACCCAAGAACTTCTGAAGACTCTTAACTGACGAGGGTTGAGTCCAATCAAGAATAGCTCGGACCTTGACTGGGTCCATCTCCACAGCAGAAGGGGAAAAAATGAACCCCAAAAAGGGAACCTTCTGTACACCAAAAAGACACTTTGAGCCCTTGACAAACAAAGAATTTTCACGCAAAATTTTAAAGACCATCCTGACCTGCTCCACATGCGAGTCCCAATTATCAGAAAAAAACAGAATATCATCCAGATAAACGATCAAAAATTTATCCAGATAGTTCCGGAAAATGTCATGCATAAAGGACTGAAAAACTGAAGGGGCATTAGAGAGCCCAAAAGGCATCACCAAGTACTCAAAATGACCTTCGGGCGTATTGAATGCGGTTTTCCATTCATCCCCTTGCTTAATGCGCACAAGGTTGTACGCACCACGAAGGTCTATCTTGGTAAACCACTTGGCACCTTTAATCCGGGCAAACAAGTCAGACAACAGCGGCAAAGGATACTGAAATTTGACAGTGATCTTATTTAAAAGCCGATAGTCAATACAAGGCCTCAAAGATCCGTCCTTTTTAGCCACAAAAAAGAATCCCGCACCAAGAGGGGAAGAAGACGGACGGATGTGTCCTTTCTCCAGAGACTCCTTGATATATGAACGCATAGCGGTATGTTCAGGTATCGACAGATTAAACAGTCTTCCCTTAGGAAATTTACTGCCTGGAATCAAATCTATTGCACAGTCACATTCCCTATGAGGAGGCAATGCACTGGACCTGGACTCGCTAAAGACATCCTGATAATCAGACAAATACTCCGGAACTTCCGAAGGCGTAGAAGAAGCAATAGACACAGGCAGGGAATCCTCATGAATACCACGACAGCCCCAACTAGACACTGACATAGCCTTCCAGTCAAGGACTGGATTATGGGTCTGTAACCATGGCAGCCCCAAAACAACCAAATCATGCATTTTATGTAGAACGAGAAAACGTATCACCTCGCGGTGTTCAGGAGTCATGCACATGGTAACCTGTGTCCAATACTGCGGTTTATTTTCTGCTAATGGCGTAGCATCAATACCCCTAAGAGGGATAGGATTTTCTAATGGTTCAAGAATAAAACCACAGCGCTTAGCAAATGAGAGATCCATAAGACTCAGGGCAGCACCTGAATCTACAAACGCCATGACAGGATAAGATGACAGTGAGCAAATCAAAGTTACAGACAGAATAAACTTAGGATGCAAATTACCAACGGTGACAGGACTAACAACCTTAGATATACGTTTAGAGCATGCTGAGATAACATGTGTAGAATCACCACAGTAGTAGCACAAGCCATTCCGGCGTCTATGAATTTTCCTCTCATTTCTAGTCAGGATTCTATCACATTGCATCAAATCAGGTGTCCGTTCAGACAACACCATGAGGGAATTTGCGGTTTTTCTATCACATTGCATCACATCAGGTGTCTGTTCAGACAACAACATGAGGGAATTTGCGGTTTTGCGCTCCCGCAACCGCCGGTCAATTTGAATAGCCAGGGACATGGTATCATTCAGACCTGTGGGAATGGGAAAACCCACCATAACATTCTTAATGGCCTCAGAAAGGCCATTTCTAAAATTAGCGGCCAGTGCACACTCGTTCCAATGTGTCAGCACGGACCATTTCCGAAATTTTTGGCAATACACCTCAGCCTCGTCCTGGCCCTGAGACATAGCCAGCAAGGCTTTCTCTGCCTGAATCTCAAGATTGGGTTCCTCATAAAGTAAACCGAGCGCCAGAAAAAACGCATCAATATCAGCCAATGCCGGATCTCCTGGCGCCAACGAAAAAGCCCAATCCTGAGGGTCACCCCGTAAGAATGAAATAACAATTTTTACTTGTTGAGCAGAGTCTCCAGACGAACAAGGTTTCAGGGACAAAAACAATTTACAATTATTCCTGAAATTCCTAAACTTAAATCGGTCTCCTGAAAACAGTTCAGGAATCGGAATCTTGGGTTCAGACCTAGGATTTCTGGTAACATAATCTTGTATACCCTGCACACGAGCGGCAAGCTGGTCCACACTTGTAATCAAGGTCTGGACATTCATGTCTGCAGCAAGCTTAAGCCACTCTGAGGTAAAGGGGAAAAGAAAAAAAAAAAGAGAGGGAAAAAAAAAAACTCAAAATTTTCTTTCTTATAATCCCACTTCTGCAATGCATTAAACATTTAATACTGGCCTGGCATACTGTTATGACCCCAGTGGACAGGGTCTCAGAGGAACGTGTAAGTCTGCGAGATTCAAAAATCCAGCTCATAGGGCTGTGGTAACTGGGTTGACCAAATAGCTACTCCTAACGCCAACACTAGAAGTAGCCGGGGATCATGCCTACGGTGATCGCTAGATGACTCGCGCCAGCCGGAGAATCTAACTACCCCTAGGAGAAGAAAACAAAGACCTCTCTTGCCTCCAGAGAAAGGGACCCCCAAAGCAAGATACAAGCCCCCCACAAATAATAACGGTGAGGTAAGAGGAAATGACAAACACAGAAATGAACCAGGTTCAGCAAAGAGAGGCCAGCTTACTAATAGCAGAATATAGCAAGATAACTTATCTGGTCAACAAAAACCCTATAAAAATCCACGCTGGAGATTCAAGAACCCCCGAACCGTCTAACGGTCCGGGGGGAGAACACCAGCCCCCTAGAGCTTCCAGCAAAGGTCAGGACACAGATTGGAACAAGCTGGACAAAAATACCAAACTAAACTAAAGCAAAAAGCAAGGAAGCAGACTTAGCTTGAAATACAGGAACCAGGATCAAAGGACAAGAGCACAAAAGATTAGCTCTGATTTCCACGATGCCAGGCATTGAACTGAAGGTCCAGGGAGCTTATATAGCAACGCCCCTGAACTAACGGCCCAGGTGAGGATATAGGAAAAGACAGAAGCTCCAGAGTCAAATCACTAATGACCACTAGAAGGAGCAAAAAGCAAAATCACAACACCAGTCCTGACCATTGATGGATATCTCCACCACCTTTTAAATATTTTATTATTAGCATTATTATTATTTATATAGCACCATTAATTCCATGGTGCTGTACATGAGAAAGGGCTAGTGCAGCGCCCCAGAGTCCTGGTCGTTGCAGTACTATTGCTCCGCCACTAAGGGGGGCTATGGTGTGTCTGATGGCACTGAAGGAGTTCATCTGACCAGGTATCACAGACACCAATACATTTCACAGTCTGGCCTCCAGGGGGAGCTAAGGGTGCTATTTATTAGGCCACTCCTCACACATTGGTAAAACTGGGGGTTAGGCAGGAAGTTAGAAGAGAAAGCTGACTGGGTTGGAACCAGGCAACACCTAGTGGCAGAGGGTGTTGCAGGGGGAAGATTCGGTAGGGTCCCTGTCAGGGGTGGGATCCTGACAGAGGCCTGGCAACCAGAGAGAACGTCACGGGACCGTGCCTGCTCTGTATAGCGGCAGTGCCCTAAGGAAGGATGAGAAGCGAGATATATTGTGCTGAGTGAGAAACGAGATCAAAGCAGAAGGAGAATACCAGTAGGAGTCGTGCTGTAAGACGAGGCAACATCCTACTGAGGCGCATAACCGGTGGCCGGAACGCCGAGGAAGTATAGAGCTCCAGGCCAAACTTCAAACCTACGGCAGGACAGTCAGTTAGAGGCGGGCTGTCTCACAGAAAGAGCCCAGGTGACACAGGGGGGGTAACAACAGGAGTGGGGCGACGACCGAGTCCCAGGAAGAACCTCCGAGCCTTCCCCGTCTTACGGGCGCGTCCTTACCATAGCATCTGGGGGGACGTGGAAGAACATCAGAATGGAGTTGTGAGGGAACACGAGAAACAGACACAACAGTTGTGGGGTACTATCCCGTGGTGCTCAGCAGGGAAGGACCACAACACACAAGCGCAGGAAGGTAGGCACATATTTCCACCTGCAAAGGGAACTCTGGAGGTGCCATCGGACCGGCAGGACTTACGCAGCCCTGTTAACCGTATTTCGGACTGAGGACCCTGAAGCCTTCAGTAAAGAGGTAAAGAGACTGCACTCTGGTGTCCTCATTATTTACTGCGACCGGCACTTCACCGCACCATACCACCACATTTCATTGTACGCCCCTCAGCAGGGTCACGGACTGGGTCTAGCCACCGTGACAACCCCAGAACAGAGACTCAGAGGCCCGGTACCGGGTACCCCTCGGCCCTGCGGCAGTGGGGGCGCTACAAACTTGGCGTCACGAACAGGATCTACTTAAGCCTGAAGAATCAGGTCATGTGTGCCTTGGAACTGTGATTTACTGTGCTTTATTGCAAAGACTGTGTATTGCCACTGCCCGCCAAAATCGCCGCCATTGCGGCACCATGTGGCGTGCCGGAAGAGCGGGGCATGTCGTCTTAGGAGTAGCTTGGAAGAATGGCGTGAAAGTTGAGCCAGCCCCCCAGAAGTACTACTATGTTCGGGAGATATGCCCTTCAACGAGGGAGGTACGCCTCCTAGTCTGGGACGGCGGCGGGAAGAGGAACCGCCCTCCTGATAGGGGAAGGCCGGAAGCCCTGGACGACGTGGGGCAGAGCCAGATTAGCAAGATGACGAGCGAAGGTCGCCCAGAAGAGGGGGAGAAGGCCCGCACCAGCCCCAGCCAATGGGAGCTGAGCAAACTTTCACCAGGCTGCGAGGACCGGGAAATTCTCGGGGCGGAAGTGGAGGAGCTCTGCCGTCAGCTTCGGAGTCTGTGTCGGCGCAAAGCCGCTACCAGTGAAGAGCTGTGCCACCCCCAGTCGCTGGCACCGCAAGCCCCTCAGCAGGGTCACGGACCGGGTCTAGCCACCGTGACAACCCCAGAACAGAGACTCAGAGGCCCGGTACCGGGTACCCCTCGGCCCTGCGGCGGTGGGGGCGCTACACTTACATACAGAGTTATAGATATCGTTTGCAGTAAACAAATTTACAATGACAGACTGGTACAGAGGGAAGAGGACCCTGTCCTTGCAGACTTACATTCTATGGGATAATGGGGAAAAGACAGAAGGTCTGGGGTGCGGCAACTCAGGTGGTGGTGAGGCGGCAGCTCGGGTGGTGGTGAGGCGGCAGAATGGTTATTGCAGGCTGTAGGTTTTCTTGAAGAGATGGGTTTTCAGGTTCCGTCTGAAGGATTCGAGGTTGGTGGATAATCGGCGTGGAATTTCAGAGAATGGGGGATATTCGGGCGAAATCTTGGAGGCGGTTGTGTGAGGGATGAATAAGTGTGGAGGAGAGTAGGAGGTCTTGGGAGGATCGGAGATTACGTAAGGGGGACAGGTTGTGGATGGCTATGTAGATCAGTGTTAGTAGTTTGAACTGGATTTGTTGGGGAATTGGGAGCCAGTGGAGGGATTTGCAGAGGGGAGAAGCAGGGGAGTAGCGAGGAAAGAGGTGGATTAGCCGGGCATCAGAGTTGAGGACAGACTGGAGCGGTGCAAGAGAGTTAGCGGGGAGGCCACAGAGGAGGGTATTGCAGTAATCGAGGAGGGAGAAGATGAGGGCATGCACAAGAGTTTTCGTAGATTGTGGGCTGATGAAGGGATGGATTCTGGCAATATTTTTGAGTTGGAGGCGACAGGAGGTGGCAAGAGTTTGGACGTGCGGTTTGAAGGACAAGGCAGAGTCGAGAGTTACCCGCAACTCAGACAGCGGATTTCAGGTGCGGGAGAGAGCGTGATGCCATTTACCGTAATAGATAGATCAGGTAGGGGGGATACGCGAGATGGGGGAAAGATGATGAGTTCGGTTTTGTCTACATTGAGTTTTAGGTAGTGAGAGGTGAAGAAGGAGGATATGGCTGATAGACACTCTGGGATTCTGGACAGCAGAGAGGTGACATCTGGGCCAGAGAGGTAGATCTGAGTGTCGTCCGCATATAGGTGGTACTGGAAGCCATGGGACTTTATGAGTTGTCCTAGGCCAAGGGTATAGATGGAAAAAAGTAGGGGCCCCAGGACAGAGCCTTGAGGGACTCCAACAGAGAGAGGGTGGGATGAGGAGGTAGTGTGGGAGTGGGAAACGCTAAATGTGAGGTCGGAAAGGTATGAGGCAATCCAGGACAGAGCAAGGTCTTTGATGCCAAGGGAGGAAAGAATCTGTAGCAGTAGGCAGTTGTCGACTGTGTCGAAGGGAGAGGACAGGTCGAGAAGGAGGAGGATGGAAAACTGCCTGTTAGGTTTGGCTATGAGTAAGCAGTTAGTAATTTTTGTCAGGGCAGTTTCGGTGGACTGGTGGGGGCGGAAGCCAGATTGGAGGCTGTCAAGGTTATGGATTAGGATATGGATTAATTGTCCTAATGTTTCAGTGTAATACCTCTGCTTGCAGTCAGGTAATGGGCACGTTTGTTTGACTATCAAAAACTGAAAACCCATCCTGCTCACACAGCTGCCGGCCTTGTTACAATGTATCAGTGCTGAGAAGGGTATGTTCTGTTGTATACCTGATCCATACATATAGCCACACAGCGTGAAACCACCCATGAGATCCAGGACATATACAAGATATATTGTATCACGCTGTGTGATCCAGACGGCTCCATTCCCTGACAGCCAGCAGAGGTTTTCACAAGCTTTTCATACATTATTGGAGGGTTTATTGATCAGCATACAGATTAGTTATGCATTAATTACATTTATTACTCATGATCTGTAGTCCCTCAGATTTATCGTCATCGGCTCACAAGTAAATGAGGCTGGACGCATTCAGCACATAGTAACACAAGTATGAGGTCCACATGGAGCAAGCGCCCCTTTAATTTTTATTTTTTTTTACCTTAATGATCATTTGGTCAAAATAATTACAAAGTAAACGTAACAAAACCCCAGAAATCTCTCACCGTTGTCTCCGCGCCGCCGACCTCAGGGATGCTGGTAACCTCCGTGACTGACATTTATATCACCGGACATGTCGCTGCCTTATCTGGTCCATGAAGAAGTCATGACAACCTGACCTTCCGAATACAGCGTTAGCACAGCCGAGGGGTTAATGAGTAACACAGTATCACCCTGTTACTGTTATGGGATGTTCGAGAAGATAAAATTTCACAAATAATGAACTACAGAGAAAAGTTCAATTAAATCAGTCCAAAACAGGAACCTCCAGAGCTGCAGGGGCGGTGTGGTACCGGGGGGCCCAGAGCAGTGCTTCAGTGCCGGGGGGCCCAGAGCAGTGCTGCGGTCCCAGGAAGCCCAGATCAGTGCTGCAGTGCCAGGAAACCCAGAGAAGTGCTGCGGTGTCAGGGAGCCTAGAGCAGGGCTGCGGTGCCACGGTGCTCAGATCAGTGCTACGATGCCAGAGGGCCCGGAGCGATGCCAGAGGGCCCGGAGCAATGCCAGGGAGCCCAGAGCAGTGCTGCCATCCCAGGAAGCCCAGTGCAGTGATGTGGTCCCAGGAAGCCCAGAGCATTGCTGCGGTTCCAAGGGGCCCAGAGCAGTGATGTGGTCCCAGGAAGCCCAGAGCATTGCTGTGGTGCCAGGGGGCCCAGAGCAGTGTTGTGGTCCCAGGAAGCCCATAGCATTGCTGCGGTGCCAGGGGGCCCAGAGCAGTGTTGTGGTTCCAGGAAGCCCATAGCATTGCTGCGGTGCCAGGGGGCCCAGAGCAGTGTTGTGGTCCCAGGAAGCCCAGAGCATTGCTGCGGTGCCAGGTGGCCAGAGCAGTGGTGTGGTCCCAGGAAGCCCAGAACATTGCTACAGTACCAGGAAAACCCAGAGCAGGGCTGCAGTGCCAAGGGGCCCAGAGCAGTGTTGTGATCCCAGAAACTTGAAGCCCAGAGCAGTGTTGCGGTGCCAGGTGGCCAGAGCAGTACTGTGGTCCCAGGAAGCCCAGAGCATTGCTGTGGTGACAGGGGGCCCAGAGCAGTGCTGCGGTGACAAGCAGCCTAGGGCAGTGCTGCGGTGCCAGGGGGCCCAGAACATTGCTGCAGTGCCAGGAAACCCAAAGCATTGCTGCGGTGCCAGGGGGCCCAGAGCAGTGCTGTGGTGCCAGGGGGCCCAGAGCAGTGCTGCAGTGCCAGGAAACCTAGAGCATTGCTGCGGTGCCAGGGGGCCCAGAGCAGTGCTGTGGTGCCAGGGGGCCCAGAGCAGTGCTGCGGTTCCAGGGGTCCCTGGCTGGTCTGCTGCCAGTGGATGATAGTGAGGCGGACAGCAACTCACAGTGATCGGGGCAACCAGCAACAGGCGGACAGTCATTAAAGGGAATCTGTCAGCACAGAATGACTGTCCAAACCAAGCACAGGCGCTCAGTGCATCATGGAGAATAAACATAAATGCACCTTACCACCTGCTTTTTTTCCATCTATCAGGCAATCAGTGACCAGCGGACAGTCAGATACACTCACACGGACAGTCGGTGACAGGCGTACACTCATCAGCACCTATGCAGACAGTAAACGACAGATGAACAGTGACTAACAGTCATAGAGACAGTCAGCGACAGCCAGGAGTGTAAGGGTACTGTCACACAGTGCAATTTTCGTCGCTACGACGGCACGATCCGTGACGTCGCAGCGTCGTATGATTATCGCTCCAGCGTCGTAGACTGCGGTCACACTTTGCAATCACGGCGCTGGAGCGATGCCAAAGTCCCCGGGTAACCAGGGTAAACATCGGGTTACTAAGCGCAGGGCCGCGCTTAGTAACCCGATGTTTACCCTGGTTACCAGTAAACGTTAAAAAAAAACAAACAGTACATACTCACATTCCGGTGTCTGTCCCCCGGCGTCTCAGCTTCTCTGCACTGTGTAAGCACCATAGCCGGAAAGCAGAGCGGTGACGTCACCGCTGTGCCCGCTTTCCGGCCGGCAGGCGCTCACACAGTGCAGAGAAGCTGAGACGCCGGGGACAGACACCGGAATGTAAGTATGTACTGTTTGTTTTTTTAACGTTTACGCTGGTAACCAGGGTAAACATCGGGTTACTAAGCGCGGCCCTGCGCTTAGTTACCCGATGTTTACCCTGGTTACAAGCGAACACATCGCTGGATCGCTGTCACACACAACGATCCAGCGATGTCAGCGGGTGATCAAGCGACGAAAGAAAGTTCCAAACGATCTGCTACGACGTCCGATTCTCAGCGTGATGTCTGATCGCAGTAGCGTGTCAGACACAACGATATCGTAACGATATCGCTAGAACGTCACGAATCGTGCCGTCGTAGCGATGAAAATGGCACTGTGTGACGGTACCCTAAGCTCTAGTGACACAATGTGTGCAGGACTGGAAGCTAAATATCCTCCAGTAAGAGGTCTAGTAGAGAGCCACCCCCTGGGTGATGCAGCCCAGTCAGTCCGGAGGTGGATGGAGATTGGATCAAAAACCATTTTTTTCTTTACAATTTTCAGGTAAATCTGTCACAAGAAAAAAGACGACAAAGTCAGCTCTGCTGCATCTTTATTACTTCTCACATCCCAGAATCGTAGCGACATCGGTCACATTTCCACATTTTTCTTCAGTGGGTTGGTGATTCTTCCCAGGAACAGAATTGTATTAGTCTCATCATCAATGACGAGAACAAGAAATGGTTTGTTCACTTTTACCTCTGGGGAAGGAGCAAAGAAAGTCAAGCCTAAGCCAGTAAAAGGTGTCCCCTCTGTGCCTCTAGCATCAACATTGAGGATGACCGTGTGGACCGCCTGGAGGAAAAGAAACCAGAAGACCTCAAATACAGGGTCAATATATCACCATGGAGAAGTCAGGCAGTTGGCACAGTGGACAGATGACCACCCAGGTCCAATCCTTAGAAGGTTCTAGGGACCCTCATATGGAGTCTCGGACCGAGAACCCATCTTACCCTTATCTGAACACGTAAGGAACAATGACCCCTCCACTGATGTCTATGTGAGTCCCAAATGTAGCCAAGCTGGTGACTGCCTTAGATTTCAATCATGGCCACTTCTTCGTGGTAGATGCTGATGTGACTTAGAGTTTCCATAGAGAATTACTAACCTGTGAAGGTGCTACAATCCTCTGAATGGCGCACGGTGGTGCAGCACACAGACCTCTGTCTCCAAGTGAACTGCAGCGGCGTGCATGATGATTAGTGGGGTGCAAGCTTGTAAAAAGCCAATGTGGGCTGCTGGTATTACAAGACTTATGGGTCACCAAAGTGGCAAGGATGTTGGTAGGAGTATTTGCCCCGAATGTCTGATGCCAGAGAGGGGCCGACAAGATTTTCCATCTTTGCCAGGGTAGTAAACTGGAAGTGCTTGTCCTTACATGTACTGAGATGGACACATGAAGTTCTGCAGTGTCACAATGGGAAATAACCACGTACCTGTGACACACGCAGTTGGACATCCTGGGACATTCCAGAGAAGTTTGCCTGGACACTAAAAGCCATCGCCATGCCCAGATCACTTAGAACTGTCTTTAGGTCCAGGGAGGAGGTGATGGAAAACTTCGGTATGTGAAGGTTTATTTTACTGAGGAAAGAAAACATTCAATGTTCAAACACATGAGACGGATACCTTGTAACTAGTGTTGAGCGATACTTTCCGATATCGGAAAGTATCGGTATCGGAAAGTATCGGCCGATACCGTCAAAATATCGGATCCAATCCGATACCGATACCCGATCCCAATGCAAGTCAATGGGACGAAAATATCGGAATTAAAATAAACCCTTTATAAACTTGTAGGTTCATTCTACATGAAGGAAAACAACTAAGAATAATGTAGGATGTATTGGGGGACGTGGCGGAGATATTAAAGGGACAGAGGTTTAGCCCAATGTAATAGAATAGCAGGATTTTTAATTTTTTTTTATGAAGTTCGGCGTTAGAAAGAATTTGACTATGTTATTTTTTTTTTTTTTTATGTCAGATATTGATGTTTCACTACTTCCACGCCCTTCACCTTCTTTTTTACTTCTCCCACGCTTTCTTCTTAATTATCCTCATCATGAGCTTCTTTGACATCAACTTCTTCACCTTATTCATCTTCTTCTTCATCTTCTACCTATTATTTTTTGGGTTACATTGTTCATATTCTTTTTATTTTACTATTATCTTCATCATATTCAACTTCTTCATCATATTATTATTTGTGACAGGCATTCCCGTAGTTGTTATCTATAAAAGTTTGAAGATTACACCTTCCGTTCTGCCTGTCACAAACCAGTTACATTTGTCCGCGTTCAGTTTGGCCTGCAGCATCAGGCTTTATCCAGGGGCACCACGAGGAGGAACGGACTCACCCCCATACACTGCTTAGTCTTCTTCTGCTTATAATTTACATAATATTTTTTTGCTCTGATATTTTGTGTTATGCTTAATGTCCTTCTGCTCTTTGTTCTGCAGCCTCTTGTTCTTCTGCTTCTCGGTCTTCCAGGTCGTCGTCGTCTCCAGGGTCGTCGTCTCCGGGGTCGTCGTCATCGGGGTGGTCTCCGGGGTCGTCGTCATCGGGGTGGTCTTCAGGGTCATCGTCTCCAGGGTCGTCGTCATCACGGTGGTTGTCGTCTCTGGTGTCGTCGTCATCTTAGGGGTGTTCTTCCGGGTCATCGTGTTTAGTCTCTTGAACTTGGAAATGTAGCAGAAGGTACAAGAAGGCTGAGAAAATGCCGAGAACCAGCTGATGGAACTGGAACTCGGATGGCTACCCGAAGGTCCAAGAGCCAATGGAACTACCGAGGACCAGCTGACGTTACTGGAACCCGGTTACTAAGCAGGAGGTACCCGTGCCTGAAAGCACTACCAAGGACCACCTGACGTTGGTGGAACTCGGATACCCAGAGGGAGGCACCTAAGCCAAAGGCTCTGCCCGGAACCAGCTGACGGTACTGGAACCAGGATGGGGAGCAGAAGGTACAAGAGCAAAAGACACTGCCGAGAACCAGCTGACGGTGCTGGAACCCGGATGGGTAGCCGAAGGTCCAAGAGCCAATGGAACTACCGAGGACCAGCTGACGTTACTGGAACCCGGTTACTAAGCAGGAGGTACCCGTGCCTGAAAGCACTACCAAGGACCACCTGACGTTGGTGGAACTCGGATACCCAGAGGGAGGCACCTAAGCCAAAGGCTCTGCCCGGAACCAGCTGACGGTACTGGAACCAGGATGTGGAGCAGAAGGTACAAGAGCAAGTGTCTGCGTGGCTTTTGCAGGACACGTTGCCGGCTGCACAGCAGGGGAACAGCTGGCGGTGCTGGACCCCACTGACACATTGGCGAGGTGTTTGGCTCTGTGCAGCCAGCACTTCCGGACAGCAACGAGCGGTGTTGTAGCCCGGGCTCTGCAGGGGGAGCAGAGTGTAGGCCGAAGCCTACTTGAACCAATTTCAAAGGTAACCTTTAACCCCCCCTCAGGGGTTAGAAAGTAGAAGAGCCACAGCTTATGCAGCAGTAGTGCTGCACAAGTCAAAGGTTGCTCTTTTAATTTCGCTCCTTGCACACGCTGAATGAAACACGTATAACATTTAGCCCTTTATACAGTCAAACTGTGTTGGAGGCGCGAGTTCCCTTTGTAATGAGACGCAGCACAGATGTCAAGAATCCCACCTTGGTGCTGGGTGCAGCCTCCTGAGCGTTGTTATTTGCTGTACAGGAGTCTGCGCTGTCGTGTTATCCCCTGGCCTAGCGCTGTTAGCGCTGCCCATCTTCTGACCTCATTTAATGTTGGCCGGTGCGGTTCGCGATGCCCATGAATCACAGCCCCGCAGTGTATTGACATAGTTTAAACACTGCGGGGCTGGGATTCATGGCCTGGCGCAGTACATATGTTCGCCTCTCGCTTGGGTTCTTACACCTGCTTCAGACTATGTGGCGTCATCTGATCCCTTATCGCATGCCACGGCCATGAAGCCGCACAGTCCGAAGAAGGCGGAAGGAGAGGAGGGACAGGCGAACTGATGCACTGATCCTGCCCATCAATCACACCCTCGCAGTCCCAATAAATAAGACACCGAGGGGCGTTGTGTGGGTCAGGGCGGCCGCAGAGGCGCAGGCAGCCAAACAATGATGCCAGAAGACGGGCAGCGCTACCAAGGGGGTTGCAGCGTGTCATTACAAAGGAAAGTCACACCACCGGGACGGTTAAATGGTCACACAGAGGACACATTGCAGACGTGTTTTCAGTTCCACATGTGCGAGGAGAATACGTTTCTGAGCCACCTTGCACACATGCAGCATTACCGCTGTACAAGGTGGCTGGATAACGTAAAAACGCCTGGGGGAGGGGGGACAGGTTCCCTTCAATTTCAGTTCTTGTGTCTGCGTGGCTTTTGCAGGACACGTTGCCGGCTGCACAGCAGGGGAACAGCTGGCGGTGCTGGACCCCACTGACACATTGGCTGGTGTTTTTCTCTGTGCAGCTAGCACATCTGGGCAAAAACTGGCGGTGTGTTAGAGCCCAGGGACAGCAGGAGGAGGAGCAGGAGGAGGAGGAGCAGGGGGAGGGGAGTGTAGGCCGAAGCCTGCACAGGCGGCAGCTTTGGGTGTGTTGTGTCTGCGTGGCTTTTGCAGGACACGTTGCCGGCTACACAGCAGGGGAACAGCTGGCGGTGCTGGACCCCACTGACACATTGGCGAGGTGTTTGGCTCTGTGCAGCCAGCACTTCCGGACAGCAACTAGCGTTGTTGGAGCCCGGGCTCTGCAGGTGGAGCAGAGTGTAGGCCGAAGCCTAATTGAACCGATTTCAAAAGTCACCTTTAACCCCCCCTCAGGGGTTACAAAGTAGAAGAGCCACAGCTTATGCAGCAGCAGTGCTGCGCAAGTCAAAGGTTGCTCTTGTAATTTTTCTCCTTGCACACGCTGAATGGAACACGTATAACATTTAGCCCTTTATACAGTCAAACTGTGTAATGGAGGCGAGAGTTCCCTTTGTAATGAGACGCAGCACAGGTGTCAAGAATCCCACCTTGGTGCTGGGTGCAGCCTCCCGAGCGTTGTTATTTGCTGTACAGGAGTCTGCGCTGTCGTGTTATCCCCTGGCCTAGCGCCGTTAGCGCTGCCCATCTTCTGGCATCATGTAATGTCGGCCGGTGCGGTTCGCGATGACCATGAATCCCAGCCCCGCAGTGTCTTAACATTGTTAAAACACTGCGGGGCTGGGATTCAGGGCCTGGCGCAGCACATATGTTCGCCTCTCACACTCGGGTCCTTACACCCGCTTCAGACTGTGCGGCGTCATCTGATCCCTTATCGCATGCCACGGCCATGAAGCCGCACAGTCCGAAGAAGGCGGAAGGAGAGGAGGGACAGGCGAACTGATGCACTGATCCTGCCCATCAATCACACCCTCGCAGTCCCAATAAATAAGACACCGAGGGGCGTTGTGTGGGTCAGGGCGGCCGCAGAGGCGCAGGCAGCCAAACAATGATGCCAGAAGACGGGCAGCGCTACCAAGGGGGTTGCAGCGTGTCATTACAAAGGAAAGTCACACCACCGGGACGGTTAAATGGTCACACAGAGGACACATTG
Source organism: Ranitomeya variabilis (assembly GCF_051348905.1). Classification (NCBI taxonomy): domain Eukaryota; kingdom Metazoa; phylum Chordata; class Amphibia; order Anura; family Dendrobatidae; genus Ranitomeya; species Ranitomeya variabilis. The sequence goes on from NC_135232.1 coordinate 726,499,065, forward strand.
CAGACGTGTTTTCAGTTCCACATGTGCGAGGAGAATACGTTTCTGAGCCACCTTGCACACATGCAGCATTACCGCTGTACAAGGTGGCTGGATAACGTAAAAACGCCTGGGGGAGGGGGGACAGGTTCCCTTCAATTTCAGTTCTTGTGTCTGCGTGGCTTTTGCAGGACACGTTGCCGGCTGCACAGCAGGGGAACAGCTGGCGGTGCTGGACCCCACTGACACATTGGCTGGTGTTTTTCTCTGTGCAGCTAGCACATCTGGGCAAAAACTGGCGGTGTGTTAGAGCCCAGGGACAGCAGGAGGAGGAGCAGGAGGAGGAGGAGCAGGGGGAGGGGAGTGTAGGCCGAAGCCTGCACAGGCGGCAGCTTTGGGTGTGTTGTGTCTGCGTGGCTTTTGCAGGACACGTTGCCGGCTACACAGCAGGGGAACAGCTGGCGGTGCTGGACCCCACTGACACATTGGCGAGGTGTTTGGCTCTGTGCAGCCAGCACTTCCGGACAGCAACTAGCGTTGTTGGAGCCCGGGCTCTGCAGGTGGAGCAGAGTGTAGGCCGAAGCCTAATTGAACCGATTTCAAAAGTCACCTTTAACCCCCCCTCAGGGGTTACAAAGTAGAAGAGCCACAGCTTATGCAGCAGCAGTGCTGCGCAAGTCAAAGGTTGCTCTTGTAATTTTTCTCCTTGCACACGCTGAATGGAACACGTATAACATTTAGCCCTTTATACAGTCAAACTGTGTAATGGAGGCGAGAGTTCCCTTTGTAATGAGACGCAGCACAGGTGTCAAGAATCCCACCTTGGTGCTGGGTGCAGCCTCCCGAGCGTTGTTATTTGCTGTACAGGAGTCTGCGCTGTCGTGTTATCCCCTGGCCTAGCGCCGTTAGCGCTGCCCATCTTCTGGCATCATGTAATGTCGGCCGGTGCGGTTCGCGATGACCATGAATCCCAGCCCCGCAGTGTCTTAACATTGTTAAAACACTGCGGGGCTGGGATTCAGGGCCTGGCGCAGCACATATGTTCGCCTCTCACACTCGGGTCCTTACACCCGCTTCAGACTGTGCGGCGTCATCTGATCCCTTATCGCATGCCACGGCCATGAAGCCGCACAGTCCGAAGAAGGCGGAAGGAGAGGAGGGACAGGCGAACTGATGCACTGATCCTGCCCATCAATCACACCCTCGCAGTCCCAATAAATAAGACACCGAGGGGCGTTGTGTGGGTCAGGGCGGCCGCAGAGGCGCAGGCAGCCAAACAATGATGCCAGAAGACGGGCAGCGCTACCAAGGGGGTTGCAGCGTGTCATTACAAAGGAAAGTCACACCACCGGGACGGTTAAATGGTCACACAGAGGACACATTGCAGACGTGTTTTCAGTTCCACATGTGCGAGGAGAATACGTTTCTGAGCCACCTTGCACACATGCAGCATTACCGCTGTACAAGGTGGCTGGATAACGTAAAAACGCCTGGGGGAGGGGGGACAGGTTCCCTTCAATTTCAGTTCTTGTGTCTGCGTGGCTTTTGCAGGACACGTTGCCGGCTGCACAGCAGGGGAACAGCTGGCGGTGCTGGACCCCACTGACACATTGGCTGGTGTTTTTCTCTGTGCAGCTAGCACATCTGGGCAAAAACTGGCGGTGTGTTAGAGCCCAGGGACAGCAGGAGGAGGAGCAGGAGGAGGAGGAGCAGGGGGAGGGGAGTGTAGGCCGAAGCCTGCACAGGCGGCAGCTTTGGGTGTGTTGTGTCTGCGTGGCTTTTGCAGGACACGTTGCCGGCTACACAGCAGGGGAACAGCTGGCGGTGCTGGACCCCACTGACACATTGGCGAGGTGTTTGGCTCTGTGCAGCCAGCACTTCCGGACAGCAACTAGCGTTGTTGGAGCCCGGGCTCTGCAGGTGGAGCAGAGTGTAGGCCGAAGCCTAATTGAACCGATTTCAAAAGTCACCTTTAACCCCCCCTCAGGGGTTACAAAGTAGAAGAGCCACAGCTTATGCAGCAGCAGTGCTGCGCAAGTCAAAGGTTGCTCTTGTAATTTTTCTCCTTGCACACGCTGAATGGAACACGTATAACATTTAGCCCTTTATACAGTCAAACTGTGTAATGGAGGCGAGAGTTCCCTTTGTAATGAGACGCAGCACAGGTGTCAAGAATCCCACCTTGGTGCTGGGTGCAGCCTCCCGAGCGTTGTTATTTGCTGTACAGGAGTCTGCGCTGTCGTGTTATCCCCTGGCCTAGCGCCGTTAGCGCTGCCCATCTTCTGGCATCATGTAATGTCGGCCGGTGCGGTTCGCGATGACCATGAATCCCAGCCCCGCAGTGTCTTAACATTGTTAAAACACTGCGGGGCTGGGATTCAGGGCCTGGCGCAGCACATATGTTCGCCTCTCACACTCGGGTCCTTACACCCGCTTCAGACTGTGCGGCGTCATCTGATCCCTTATCGCATGCCACGGCCATGAAGCCGCACAGTCCGAAGAAGGCGGAAGGAGAGGAGGGACAGGCGAACTGATGCACTGATCCTGCCCATCAATCACACCCTCGCAGTCCCAATAAATAAGACACCGAGGGGCGTTGTGTGGGTCAGGGCGGCCGCAGAGGCGCAGGCAGCCAAACAATGATGCCAGAAGACGGGCAGCGCTACCAAGGGGGTTGCAGCGTGTCATTACAAAGGAAAGTCACACCACCGGGACGGTTAAATGGTCACACAGAGGACACATTGCAGACGTGTTTTCAGTTCCACATGTGCGAGGAGAATACGTTTCTGAGCCACCTTGCACACATGCAGCATTACCGCTGTACAAGGTGGCTGGATAACGTAAAAACGCCTGGGGGAGGGGGGACAGGTTCCCTTCAATTTCAGTTCTTGTGTCTGCGTGGCTTTTGCAGGACACGTTGCCGGCTGCACAGCAGGGGAACAGCTGGCGGTGCTGGACCCCACTGACACATTGGCTGGTGTTTTTCTCTGTGCAGCTAGCACATCTGGGCAAAAACTGGCGGTGTGTTAGAGCCCAGGGACAGCAGGAGGAGGAGCAGGAGGAGGAGGAGCAGGGGGAGGGGAGTGTAGGCCGAAGCCTGCACAGGCGGCAGCTTTGGGTGTGTTGTGTCTGCGTGGCTTTTGCAGGACACGTTGCCGGCTACACAGCAGGGGAACAGCTGGCGGTGCTGGACCCCACTGACACATTGGCGAGGTGTTTGGCTCTGTGCAGCCAGCACTTCCGGACAGCAACTAGCGTTGTTGGAGCCCGGGCTCTGCAGGTGGAGCAGAGTGTAGGCCGAAGCCTAATTGAACCGATTTCAAAAGTCACCTTTAACCCCCCCTCAGGGGTTACAAAGTAGAAGAGCCACAGCTTATGCAGCAGCAGTGCTGCGCAAGTCAAAGGTTGCTCTTGTAATTTTTCTCCTTGCACACGCTGAATGGAACACGTATAACATTTAGCCCTTTATACAGTCAAACTGTGTAATGGAGGCGAGAGTTCCCTTTGTAATGAGACGCAGCACAGGTGTCAAGAATCCCACCTTGGTGCTGGGTGCAGCCTCCCGAGCGTTGTTATTTGCTGTACAGGAGTCTGCGCTGTCGTGTTATCCCCTGGCCTAGCGCCGTTAGCGCTGCCCATCTTCTGGCATCATGTAATGTCGGCCGGTGCGGTTCGCGATGACCATGAATCCCAGCCCCGCAGTGTCTTAACATTGTTAAAACACTGCGGGGCTGGGATTCAGGGCCTGGCGCAGCACATATGTTCGCCTCTCACACTCGGGTCCTTACACCCGCTTCAGACTGTGCGGCGTCATCTGATCCCTTATCGCATGCCACGGCCATGAAGCCGCACAGTCCGAAGAAGGCGGAAGGAGAGGAGGGACAGGCGAACTGATGCACTGATCCTGCCCATCAATCACACCCTCGCAGTCCCAATAAATAAGACACCGAGGGGCGTTGTGTGGGTCAGGGCGGCCGCAGAGGCGCAGGCAGCCAAACAATGATGCCAGAAGACGGGCAGCGCTACCAAGGGGGTTGCAGCGTGTCATTACAAAGGAAAGTCACACCACCGGGACGGTTAAATGGTCACACAGAGGACACATTGCAGACGTGTTTTCAGTTCCACATGTGCGAGGAGAATACGTTTCTGAGCCACCTTGCACACATGCAGCATTACCGCTGTACAAGGTGGCTGGATAACGTAAAAACGCCTGGGGGAGGGGGGACAGGTTCCCTTCAATTTCAGTTCTTGTGTCTGCGTGGCTTTTGCAGGACACGTTGCCGGCTGCACAGCAGGGGAACAGCTGGCGGTGCTGGACCCCACTGACACATTGGCTGGTGTTTTTCTCTGTGCAGCTAGCACATCTGGGCAAAAACTGGCGGTGTGTTAGAGCCCAGGGACAGCAGGAGGAGGAGCAGGAGGAGGAGGAGCAGGGGGAGGGGAGTGTAGGCCGAAGCCTGCACAGGCGGCAGCTTTGGGTGTGTTGTGTCTGCGTGGCTTTTGCAGGACACGTTGCCGGCTACACAGCAGGGGAACAGCTGGCGGTGCTGGACCCCACTGACACATTGGCGAGGTGTTTGGCTCTGTGCAGCCAGCACTTCCGGACAGCAACTAGCGTTGTTGGAGCCCGGGCTCTGCAGGTGGAGCAGAGTGTAGGCCGAAGCCTAATTGAACCGATTTCAAAAGTCACCTTTAACCCCCCCTCAGGGGTTACAAAGTAGAAGAGCCACAGCTTATGCAGCAGCAGTGCTGCGCAAGTCAAAGGTTGCTCTTGTAATTTTTCTCCTTGCACACGCTGAATGGAACACGTATAACATTTAGCCCTTTATACAGTCAAACTGTGTAATGGAGGCGAGAGTTCCCTTTGTAATGAGACGCAGCACAGGTGTCAAGAATCCCACCTTGGTGCTGGGTGCAGCCTCCCGAGCGTTGTTATTTGCTGTACAGGAGTCTGCGCTGTCGTGTTATCCCCTGGCCTAGCGCCGTTAGCGCTGCCCATCTTCTGGCATCATGTAATGTCGGCCGGTGCGGTTCGCGATGACCATGAATCCCAGCCCCGCAGTGTCTTAACATTGTTAAAACACTGCGGGGCTGGGATTCAGGGCCTGGCGCAGCACATATGTTCGCCTCTCACACTCGGGTCCTTACACCCGCTTCAGACTGTGCGGCGTCATCTGATCCCTTATCGCATGCCACGGCCATGAAGCCGCACAGTCCGAAGAAGGCGGAAGGAGAGGAGGGACAGGCGAACTGATGCACTGATCCTGCCCATCAATCACACCCTCGCAGTCCCAATAAATAAGACACCGAGGGGCGTTGTGTGGGTCAGGGCGGCCGCAGAGGCGCAGGCAGCCAAACAATGATGCCAGAAGACGGGCAGCGCTACCAAGGGGGTTGCAGCGTGTCATTACAAAGGAAAGTCACACCACCGGGACGGTTAAATGGTCACACAGAGGACACATTGCAGACGTGTTTTCAGTTCCACATGTGCGAGGAGAATACGTTTCTGAGCCACCTTGCACACATGCAGCATTACCGCTGTACAAGGTGGCTGGATAACGTAAAAACGCCTGGGGGAGGGGGGACAGGTTCCCTTCAATTTCAGTTCTTGTGTCTGCGTGGCTTTTGCAGGACACGTTGCCGGCTGCACAGCAGGGGAACAGCTGGCGGTGCTGGACCCCACTGACACATTGGCTGGTGTTTTTCTCTGTGCAGCTAGCACATCTGGGCAAAAACTGGCGGTGTGTTAGAGCCCAGGGACAGCAGGAGGAGGAGCAGGAGGAGGAGGAGCAGGGGGAGGGGAGTGTAGGCCGAAGCCTGCACAGGCGGCAGCTTTGGGTGTGTTGTGTCTGCGTGGCTTTTGCAGGACACGTTGCCGGCTACACAGCAGGGGAACAGCTGGCGGTGCTGGACCCCACTGACACATTGGCGAGGTGTTTGGCTCTGTGCAGCCAGCACTTCCGGACAGCAACTAGCGTTGTTGGAGCCCGGGCTCTGCAGGTGGAGCAGAGTGTAGGCCGAAGCCTAATTGAACCGATTTCAAAAGTCACCTTTAACCCCCCCTCAGGGGTTACAAAGTAGAAGAGCCACAGCTTATGCAGCAGCAGTGCTGCGCAAGTCAAAGGTTGCTCTTGTAATTTTTCTCCTTGCACACGCTGAATGGAACACGTATAACATTTAGCCCTTTATACAGTCAAACTGTGTAATGGAGGCGAGAGTTCCCTTTGTAATGAGACGCAGCACAGGTGTCAAGAATCCCACCTTGGTGCTGGGTGCAGCCTCCCGAGCGTTGTTATTTGCTGTACAGGAGTCTGCGCTGTCGTGTTATCCCCTGGCCTAGCGCCGTTAGCGCTGCCCATCTTCTGGCATCATGTAATGTCGGCCGGTGCGGTTCGCGATGACCATGAATCCCAGCCCCGCAGTGTCTTAACATTGTTAAAACACTGCGGGGCTGGGATTCAGGGCCTGGCGCAGCACATATGTTCGCCTCTCACACTCGGGTCCTTACACCCGCTTCAGACTGTGCGGCGTCATCTGATCCCTTATCGCATGCCACGGCCATGAAGCCGCACAGTCCGAAGAAGGCGGAAGGAGAGGAGGGACAGGCGAACTGATGCACTGATCCTGCCCATCAATCACACCCTCGCAGTCCCAATAAATAAGACACCGAGGGGCGTTGTGTGGGTCAGGGCGGCCGCAGAGGCGCAGGCAGCCAAACAATGATGCCAGAAGACGGGCAGCGCTACCAAGGGGGTTGCAGCGTGTCATTACAAAGGAAAGTCACACCACCGGGACGGTTAAATGGTCACACAGAGGACACATTGCAGACGTGTTTTCAGTTCCACATGTGCGAGGAGAATACGTTTCTGAGCCACCTTGCACACATGCAGCATTACCGCTGTACAAGGTGGCTGGATAACGTAAAAACGCCTGGGGGAGGGGGGACAGGTTCCCTTCAATTTCAGTTCTTGTGTCTGCGTGGCTTTTGCAGGACACGTTGCCGGCTGCACAGCAGGGGAACAGCTGGCGGTGCTGGACCCCACTGACACATTGGCTGGTGTTTTTCTCTGTGCAGCTAGCACATCTGGGCAAAAACTGGCGGTGTGTTAGAGCCCAGGGATAGCAGGAGGAGGAGCAGGAGGAGGAGGAGCAGGGGGAGGGGAGTGTAGGCCGAAGCCTGCACAGGCGGCAGCTTTGGGTGTGTTGTGTCTGCGTGGCTTTTGCAGGACACGTTGCCGGCTACACAGCAGGGGAACAGCTGGCGGTGCTGGACCCCACTGACACATTGGCGAGGTGTTTGGCTCTGTGCAGCCAGCACTTCCGGACAGCAACTAGCGTTGTTGGAGCCCGGGCTCTGCAGGTGGAGCAGAGTGTAGGCCGAAGCCTAATTGAACCGATTTCAAAAGTCACCTTTAACCCCCCCTCAGGGGTTACAAAGTAGAAGAGCCACAGCTTATGCAGCAGCAGTGCTGCGCAAGTCAAAGGTTGCTCTTGTAATTTTTCTCCTTGCACACGCTGAATGGAACACGTATAACATTTAGCCCTTTATACAGTCAAACTGTGTAATGGAGGCGAGAGTTCCCTTTGTAATGAGACGCAGCACAGGTGTCAAGAATCCCACCTTGGTGCTGGGTGCAGCCTCCCGAGCGTTGTTATTTGCTGTACAGGAGTCTGCGCTGTCGTGTTATCCCCTGGCCTAGCGCCGTTAGCGCTGCCCATCTTCTGGCATCATGTAATGTCGGCCGGTGCGGTTCGCGATGACCATGAATCCCAGCCCCGCAGTGTCTTAACATTGTTAAAACACTGCGGGGCTGGGATTCAGGGCCTGGCGCAGCACATATGTTCGCCTCTCACACTCGGGTCCTTACACCCGCTTCAGACTGTGCGGCGTCATCTGATCCCTTATCGCATGCCACGGCCATGAAGCCGCACAGTCCGAAGAAGGCGGAAGGAGAGGAGGGACAGGCGAACTGATACACTGATCCTGCCCATCAATCACACCCTCGCAGTCCCAATAAATAAGACACCGAGGGGCGTTGTGTGGGTCAGGGCGGCCGCAGAGGCGCAGGCAGCCAAACAATGATGCCAGAAGACGGGCAGCGCTACCAAGGGGGTTGCAGCGTGTCATTACAAAGGAAAGTCACACCCCCGGGACGGTTAAATGGTCACACAGAGGACACATTGCAGACGTGTTTTCAGTTCCACATGTGCGAGGAGAATACGTTTCTGAGCCACCTTGCACACATGCAGCATTACCGCTGTACAAGGTGGCTGGATAACGTAAAAACGCCTGGGGGAGGGGGGACAGGTTCCCTTCAATTTCAGTTCTTGTGTCTGCGTGGCTTTTGCAGGACACGTTGCCGGCTGCACAGCAGGGGAACAGCTGGCGGTGCTGGACCCCACTGACACATTGGCTGGTGTTTTTCTCTGTGCAGCTAGCACATCTGGGCAAAAACTGGCGGTGTGTTAGAGCCCAGGGACAGCAGGAGGAGGAGCAGGAGGAGGAGGAGCAGGGGGAGGGGAGTGTAGGCCGAAGCCTGCACAGGCGGCAGCTTTGGGTGTGTTGTGTCTGCGTGGCTTTTGCAGGACACGTTGCCGGCTACACAGCAGGGGAACAGCTGGCGGTGCTGGACCCCACTGACACATTGGCGAGGTGTTTGGCTCTGTGCAGCCAGCACTTCCGGACAGCAACTAGCGTTGTTGGAGCCCGGGCTCTGCAGGTGGAGCAGAGTGTAGGCCGAAGCCTAATTGAACCGATTTCAAAAGTCACCTTTAACCCCCCCTCAGGGGTTACAAAGTAGAAGAGCCACAGCTTATGCAGCAGCAGTGCTGCGCAAGTCAAAGGTTGCTCTTGTAATTTTTCTCCTTGCACACGCTGAATGGAACACGTATAACATTTAGCCCTTTATACAGTCAAACTGTGTAATGGAGGCGAGAGTTCCCTTTGTAATGAGACGCAGCACAGGTGTCAAGAATCCCACCTTGGTGCTGGGTGCAGCCTCCCGAGCGTTGTTATTTGCTGTACAGGAGTCTGCGCTGTCGTGTTATCCCCTGGCCTAGCGCCGTTAGCGCTGCCCATCTTCTGGCATCATGTAATGTCGGCCGGTGCGGTTCGCGATGACCATGAATCCCAGCCCCGCAGTGTCTTAACATTGTTAAAACACTGCGGGGCTGGGATTCAGGGCCTGGCGCAGCACATATGTTCGCCTCTCACACTCGGGTCCTTACACCCGCTTCAGACTGTGCGGCGTCATCTGATCCCTTATCGCATGCCACGGCCATGAAGCCGCACAGTCCGAAGAAGGCGGAAGGAGAGGAGGGACAGGCGAACTGATGCACTGATCCTGCCCATCAATCACACCCTCGCAGTCCCAATAAATAAGACACCGAGGGGCGTTGTGTGGGTCAGGGCGGCCGCAGAGGCGCAGGCAGCCAAACAATGATGCCAGAAGACGGGCAGCGTTACCAAGGAGCTTGTTGCGTGTGTCAATACAAAGTCAAATCACACCTGAGGGACGTTTTAATGGTCACAGAGGACACATTTTAGACGTGTTCACTTCAACATGGGCAAGGAGAATAAGTTTCTGAGCCACCTTGAACACATGCAGCATTACTGCTGTTCAAGGTAGCTGTAAAACATAGAAACACCTGGGGGAGGGGGGACAGGTTCCCTTCAATTTCAGTTCTTGTGTCTGCGTGGCGGTCGCAGGACACGTTGCCGGCTACACAGCAGGGGAACAGCTGGCGGTGCTGAACCCGACTGACACATTGGCTGGTGTTTTTCTCTGTGCAGCTAGCACATCTGGGCAAAAACTGGCGGTGTTAGAGCCCAGGGTCAGCAGGAGGAGCAGGGGGAGCGGAGTGTAGGCCGAAGCCTGCACTCGAGCAAGTTGAAAGGAAACCTTTAACCCCCCCCCCCCCCAGGCGTTTGTAGCTGAAAGAGCCATTGTGTACAGCACTAATGCTGGAAAAGGTAAACTTAGCTCTTTTAATTATGGTCCTTGTACATGCGGAACCAAACATTTATGAAATGTGTCTCCTCACAGCGTTAAACCGTCCGGTAGGTGGAACTTTCCTTTGTCGTGTGACGCAGCACAGCCATCATTTTTACCCCCTTGGCGCCGTGCGCCCCCTCCTCAGCGTTGTTTGAATCTGTCCCGGAGCCTGCGCTGTTAGGTTAGCCCTTGGCCATGCACACATGTTGCGCTGCCCGTCTTCTGACCTCATTTGGTGTCAGGCTGGCTGCGCCTGTGCGGGTGCGCTGGCCGAGATCCCGCCTCGCAGTGTCGTCTAATGTAATCCCACCGCGGGCCTGTGATCCGTGCCCGTGCGCAGTGCATATCCTCTCCTCTCACTCCCCTCCCTACGGCTTTTTCAGACTGTGCGGTGTCACGGCCGTGGCATGCTATTAGGGACCAGCTGACATCGCACAGTCTGAAGAAGCCGTAGGGAGGGGAGTGAGAGGAGAGGATATGCACTGCGCACGGGCACGGATCACAGGCCCGCGGTGGGATTACATTAGACGACACTGCGAGGCGGGATCTCGGCCAGCGCACCCGCACAGGCGCAGCCAGCCTGACACCAAATGAGGTCAGAAGACGGGCAGCGCAACATGTGTGCATGGCCAAGGGCTAACCTAACAGCGCAGGCTCCGGGACAGATTCAAACAACGCTGAGGAGGGGGCGCACGGCGCCAAGGGGGTAAAAATGATGGCTGTGCTGCGTCACACGACAAAGGAAAGTTCCACCTACCGGACGGTTTAACGCTGTGTGGGGACACATTTCATAAGTGTTAGGTTCAGCATGTGCAAGGAGCATCACGAAAAGAGGCACTTTTTCCCTTTGCATTATTACTGCTGCACAAGGTGGCTCCTTCAGTAACAAACGCCTGGGGGGGGGGGGTCAGGTTCCCTTACATTTAACTTGTTGTGTCTGCGTGGCGGTCGCAGTACACGTTGCCGTATACACAGCAGGGGAACAGCTGGCGGTGCTGAACCCCACTAACACATTGGCGAGGTGTTTGGCTCTGTGCGTACAGCACTTCTGGACGGCAACTAGCGGTGTTGGAGCCCAGGGACAGGTGGAGGAGGAGGAGGTTGGAGGAGGTTGGAGGAGGTAGGAGGGATTGCCACACACACAGCAGGGGAACAGCTGACGTTACTGAACCCCAATAACAGAGGAGGGACTGTTGACTGTGCGTACAGCACTTCTGGACGGCAACTGGCGGTGTTGGAGCCCAGGGACAGGTGGAGGAGGAGGAGGTAGGAGGAGGTAGGAGGGATTGCCACACACACAGCAGGGGAACAGCTGACGTTACTGAACCCCAATAACAGAGGAGGGACTGTTGACTGTGCGTACAGCACTTTTGGACGGCAACTGGCGGTGTTGGAGCCCAGGGACAGGTGGAGGAGGAGGAGGTTGGAGGAGGTAGGAGGGATTGCCACACACACAGCAGGGGAACAGCTGACGTTACTGAACCCCAATAACAGAGGAGGGACTGTTGACTGTGCGTACAGCACTTCTGGACGGCAACTGGCGGTGTTGGAGCCCAGGGACAGGTGGAGGAGGAGGAGGTAGGAGGAGGTAGGAGGGATTGCCACACACACAGCAGGGGAACAGCTGACGTTACTGAACCCCAATAACAGAGGAGGGACTGTTGACTGTGCGTACAGCACTTCTGGACGGCAACTGGCGGTGTTGGAGCCCAGGGACAGGTGGAGGAGGAGAAGGTTGGAGGAGGTAGGAGGGATTGCCACACACACAGCAGGGGAACAGCTGACGTTACTGAACCCCAATAACAGAGGAGCGACTGTTGACTGTGCGTACAGCACTTCTGGATGGCAACTGGCGGTGTTGGAGCCCAGGGACAGGTGGAGGAGGAGGAGGTTGGAGGAGGTAGGAGGGATTGCCACACACACAGCAGGGGAACAGCTGACGTTACTGAACCCCAATAACAGAGGAGGGACTGTTGACTGTGCGTACAGCACTTCTGGACGGCAACTGGCGGTGTTGGAGCCCAGGGACAGGTGGAGGAGGAGGAGGTAGGAGGAGGTAGGAGGGATTGCCACACACACAGCAGGGGAACAGCTGACGTTACTGAACCCCAATAACAGAGGAGGGACTGTTGACTGTGCGTACAGCACTTCTGGACGGCAACTGGCGGTGTTGGAGCCCAGGGACAGGTGGAGGAGGAGGAGGTTGGAGGAGGTAGGAGGGATTGCCACACACACAGCAGGGGAACAGCTGACGTTACTGAACCCCAATAACAGAGGAGGGACTGTTGACTGTGCGTACAGCACTTCTGGACGGCAACTGGCGGTGTTGGAGCCCAGGGACAGGTGGAGGAGGAGGAGGTAGGAGGAGGTAGGAGGGATTGCCACACACACAGCAGGGGAACAGCTGACGTTACTGAACCCCAATAACAGAGGAGGGACTGTTGACTGTGCGTACAGCACTTCTGGACGGCAACTGGCGGTGTTGGAGCCCAGGGACAGGTGGAGGAGGAGGAGGTTGGAGGAGGTAGGAGGGATTGCCACACACACAGCAGGGGAACAGCTGACGTTACTGAACCCCAATAACAGAGGAGGGACTGTTGACTGTGCGTACAGCACTTCTGGACGGCAACTGGCGGTGTTGGAGCCCAGGGACAGGTGGAGGAGGAGGAGGTTGGAGGAGGTAGGAGGGATTGCCACACACACAGCAGGGGAACAGCTGACGTTACTGAACCCCAATAACAGAGGAGGGACTGTTGACTGTGCGTACAGCACTTCTGGACGGCAACTGGCGGTGTTGGAGCCCAGGGACAGGTGGAGGAGGAGGAGGTAGGAGGAGGTAGGAGGGATTGCCACACACACAGCAGGGGAACAGCTGACGTTACTGAACCCCAATAACAGAGGAGGGACTGTTGACTGTGCGTACAGCACTTCTGGACGGCAACTGGCGGTGTTGGAGCCCAGGGACAGGTGGAGGAGGAGGAGGTTGGAGGAGGTAGGAGGGATTGCCACACACACAGCAGGGGAACAGCTGACGTTACTGAACCCCAATAACAGAGGAGCGACTGTTGACTGTGCGTACAGCACTTCTGGACGGCAACTGGCGGTGTTGGAGCCCAGGGACAGGTGGAGGAGGAGGAGGTTGGAGGAGGTAGGAGGGATTGCCACACACACAGCAGGGGAACAGCTGACGTTACTGAACCCCAATAACAGAGGAGCGACTGTTGGGACTGTGCGTACAGCACTACCAGGCAACAACTAGCGGTGTTGGAGCCCAGGGACAGGTGGAAAAGCAGAGGAACACAATGTAGGCCGAAGCCTGAGAAAGTCGAAAGGGAACCTTTAACCCCCCCCCAAGGCGTTTGTAGCTGAAAGAGCCAGCTTGTGCAGCACAAAAGATGCAAAAGGAAAAGGTGGCTCTTTTCATCATGCTCCTTGCAAACACAGAACTAAACACTTATAAAATGTGTCCCCTGCAACCGTAAAACCGTCCCGGAGGTGGGACTTTCCTTCGTAATGTGACGCAGCCCAGCCGTCATTCCTACCCCCCCGGCGCCGCGCACCGGCTCCTCAGCGTTGTTTTATTCCGTCCAGGAGCCTGCGCTGTTATGTTATCCCGTGGCCAGGCACACTTAGCGCTGCCCGTCTTCTGGCATCATTTGGTGTCTGGATGGCTGCGCCTGTGCGGCCGCGCTGGCAGAGAGCCCGCCTCGCAGTGTCTTCTGATTTAATCCCACTGGGGGCCTGGGATCCATGGACATGCGCAGTGCATATCTGAACCTCCACCTCTCACTCATCTCCCTATGGCTTCTTCAGACTGTGCGGTGTCACGGCCGTGGCATGCTGTTAGGGACCAGCTGACACCGAACAGTCTGAAGAAGCCATAGGGAAATGAGTGAGAGGTGGAGGTTCAGATATGCACTGCGCATGTCCATGGATCCCAGGCCCCCAGTGGGATTAAATCAGAAGACACTGCGAGGCGGGCTCTCTGCCAGCGCGGCCGCACAGGCGCAGCCATCCAGACACCAAATGATGCCAGAAGACGGGCAGCGCTAAGTGTGCCTGGCCACGGGATAACATAACAGCGCAGGCTCCTGGACGGAATAAAACAACGCTGAGGAGCCGGTGCGCGGCGCCGGGGGGGGTAGGAATGACGGCTGGGCTGCGTCACATTACGAAGGAAAGTCCCACCTCCGGGACGGTTTTACGGTATCAGTGGACACATTTTATAAGTGTTAAGTTCTGCGTGTGCAAGGAGCTAAACAAAAATAGCTACCTTTTCCTTGGGCAGCATTACTGCTGCACAAGGTGGCTCTTTCAGTAACAAACGCCTTGGGGGGGGGGGGGGGGACAGATTCCCTTACATTTCAGTTGTTGTGTCAGCGTGGCGGTCGCATGACACATTGCCGGCTACACAGCTGGGGATCAGCTGACGTTACTGAAACCCAATAACACTGGGTCGTATGTTTTGACTGTGCAGACGGCACGTCTGAGCCTCAACTGGCGGTGTTGGAGCCCAGGAATTTAAGTTCAGGTGGTAGAAAGATGAACACAACAGGAGACCTGGATAACGTATACAGTGACCTAATTATTCAATCAGGAGGAGGAGTGGCAAATTCCGGCGAGATCCAGGCCTTGTTCATTTTCAGGAAAGTAAGCCGGTCAACGTTATCGGAGGATAGTCGCATGCGACGGTCAGTTAGTACACCACCTGCAGCACTAAAGACACGTTCCGATAATACACTGGCCGCAGGGCAAGACAGCACCTCCAATGCATACTGGCTTAGCTCTGGCCATGTATCCAGCTTTGAGACCCAAAACTTGAAAGGGGAAGAGCCATCTGGGAGTACAGCAAGAGGGCAAGACATGTAGTCTGTCACCATCTGACGGAACCGTTGCCTCCTGCTGACTGGAGCCGTCTGTGATGGTGTAGACTTTTGTGGCGGGCACAGAAAACTGTGCCACAGTTCGGCCATACTGGTCTTGCCTTGGGCAGAGGCACTGCTTCTGCTCCCTCTTTGTGCAGAGCCTCCACCACGGCCTGGACGCACTGAGCTGCTTTGGAATGCACTAGCAGCACTTCTCTCAGTTGGAATGGAGAAGATGATGGAATTGACCAGTGTGTCTTGGTACTCCCGCATTTTTTGCTCCCGGTTCAACGGTGTGATGAGGCTTTCTACGTTGTCCCGGTAGCGAGGATCGAGGAGGGTGAACACCCAATAATCAGACATGTTGAGAATGTGGGCGATGCGGCGGTCGTTTCTCAGGCACTGCAGCATGTAATCCACCATGTGCTGCAGACTGCCAACTGCCCAAGAAACGCTGTCCCCTGCATGAGGCGTGATCTCTGCCCGCTCGTCATCACCCCACCCTCGCTGTACACACTGAGTACTGGACAATTGTGTAACTCCCTCCTCTGGACGGATGTCTTCCTCCTCCATTGACTCCTCCTCATCCTCCTCACAAACGGTCCCCTGCCTACGCGTTTGTGAGGAACCACGTGGCGCTGACTGTCCAGAAGATGATGGAAATGGTGAATCCTCATCCTCCACCTCTTCCACAACATCATCCCTTAGCGCTTGCAGTGATTTTTCAAGCAGGCAGATAAGGGGGACAGTCATGCTGACTAGTGCATCATCTGCACTCGCCATCCGCGTGGAATAATCAAAGGGACGCAAAACCTGGCAGACGTCATTCATAGTGGCCCACTCTGTGGTTGTGAAGTCTGTACGGCGCTGACTGCGACTTTTTTGCGCCTGAAGCAGCTGGTACTCCATTACAGCTTGCTGCTGCTCACACAACCGCTCCAACATATGTAACGTGGAATTCCACCTGGTAGGTAGGTCACATATGATGCGATGTTCCGGCAGGCGGTGTCGGCGCTGCAGAGCCGCAATGCGCGCTTTTGCCGTGCTGGAACGCCGCAAGTGAGCACACTCTAGGCGGACCTTGTGCAGCAGTGCATCAAGATCCGGATAGTCCCTCAAAAAGCTCTGCACGACCAAATTGAGCACATGTGCCAGACATGGGATGTGAGTGAGGTTGCCGAGGCCCAGAGCTGCCACCAGATTTCGGCCATTATCACACACTACCATGCCTGGCTGGAGATTCGCTGGCACAAACCACACATCGCTCTCCTGCTTGATGGCATTCCAGAGCTCCTGCGCTGTGTGGCTACGATTCCCCAAGAAAATTAATTTCAAGACGGCCTGTTGACGTTTGGCCACGGCTGTGCTCATGTCGGTCGTAACAGGTACACGTTCATCACGGGTCCATGTGGAGGTGGACTGTGACGGCTCCTGCAGCGATGATTCTGAGGAACTGGTGTAAGAGGAGGAGTCAATGCGTACAGAATGGATTCCTGCAATCCTTGGAGTGGGCAGGACACGTCCTGCGCCACTCGCACGGTCTGTACCCGGCTCAACGACATTAACCCAATGGGCAGTGAGGGAAAGGTATCGCCCCTGTCCATGTTGACTGGTCCACGCATCGGTGGTGAGGTGGACCTTGCTACTGACGGCGTTCAGTAGCGCGTGTTTTATGTGTCCCTCCACATGCTTCTGCAGGGCAGGGACGGCTTGCCTGCTGAAGTAAAAGCGGCTGGGCACATTGTACTGTGGGACTGCCAATGACATCAAGTCACGGAAGCTGTCAGTCTCCACCAGCCTGAATGACAGCATTTCCAGTGACAGAAGTTTGGCAATGCCTGCAGTCAGAGCCTGTGCTCGTGGGTGGTTTGACGAGAAAGGCCGCCTTTTCTCCCATGCCTGTACTACCGATGGCTGTAGACTGGGCTGGGAGTGTGTGGATGACTGGGAAAGTGGCGCTGCGGGTGGAATTACAGCGGGTCTCTGGACAACTGGGGCAGAGGTTCTTCCACGGCGATCCTGGGAGGACGCCGAACCAGCTGCGTGTGAGGTAGAGGAAGAGGCAACACGAGCTGAAGAGGTGGTAGCTGCCGCTGTTGGTTGGCCTACCTCTTCAGTGTGTTTTTCTAACTCCGCCGGGTGCCTGTTGCGCACATGTTTCCACATGTTGGAGGTATTGAGGTTGCTGACATTTTTCCCTCTTTTGACTTTTTGATGACACACGTTGCATCTGACATAGCAAATGTCATCTGCAACTGTGTCAAAAAAGGACCAGGCACTGCAAGTCTTGGGAGCGCCCTTTTTGGCTTTTGGAAGAGACATGCTCCTAACGGGTGCCAAAGCGGAGGCTGCAGGATCCGCAGTCTTCCCCCTCCCTCTCCCTCTTTGGGCCGTACGGGGAATCTCTTCCTCAGAGCTGCTCCCACCACCTTCCTGTCCCTCACGCCAAGATGGGTCGAGGACCTCATCATCTACACTACCCTCTGCCCCCAACTGCTCCTCCTGGGTAGTCTCAGCAGCAGAGCACGCACCAGTAAGTGGCACCTGAGTGTCATCATCAGCTGATGCGGCCTGCGATGTGGTGACCGGAGCCACTGGCCCACCCGCCTCTTCAGAGGAAGACAGAAAAAGCTGTTGGGCATCACTGCACCCTGCCTCTTCTTCCATTTCTCCAATGCTGCTTGGCTGGCCCCCTGTTTCCAAGCCAAGAGATTCAGAGAACAGAAGTAGAGACGGCTCCTGTCCTGGGCTCTCTGTCTGCCTGGGCAATTTGGCAGGTGGTGAAGAGACAGATGGCTGCTCTCCAGTGCTCTGTGTCTGAGAGGATGTGGCACTAATGGAAGTTGATGCATTAGCTGCCATCCATCCGACAACAGCTTCAATTTGTTCTTCACGCAGCAGCGGTGTACGGCGCTCGGACACAAAGCTTCGCATGAACGACTTGCCTGGTGAAAGTGGGTGCTGATGAGTCACCGGTGCCCGCAGCAGGCACAGAATCCCCACGTCCCCTCCCTGCTCCGCGACGGCTCCCACGCCCCCGTGCCTTACTCACTGCCTTCTTCATCTTGGTTGACTGATAAAGATAAGCAGAAAAGTACTAACGGATTTGTGTGCTTATTCCTGAGCAACTCCTCCTAACAGGTATAAGAAGCACTAATTATCTAAAGTGTGGACTAGACTTTAATATGAGCTAATGTGGCCTACAGAAATGTAAAGTGGTGTAACTGGTGTGTTTGGTGAACTTTATTATTTATTTATTTTTTGGGGGCTGAACTGACAACAGATAGAGCTGCAGTCACACGGAGACCGTGCAGACAG
Organism: Ranitomeya variabilis; assembly: GCF_051348905.1. Taxonomy (NCBI): domain Eukaryota; kingdom Metazoa; phylum Chordata; class Amphibia; order Anura; family Dendrobatidae; genus Ranitomeya; species Ranitomeya variabilis. The sequence continues at coordinate 726,517,219 of NC_135232.1, forward strand.
ACGTAAATGGCGCTACAAGGCCCAAAAACCCTCCTCTACTTTATCCTATGTAGTGTTTTTCCACAAATTAGCTGGAGACGGGTGGAAAGACACTAATAGGATTTTTTTGAATAAATTAGCAGCAGACTACACTATTTGGAAAAAAAAGAAAATTGATTTGGCGGGATGACGCAGTGAAAAACCCTGAGCTGGAGACAACCAGGCTATAGCTGCTCACAGATTACAGGGCGAGCTGCAGTCACACGGAGACCGTGCAGACAGCCGTAAACGGCGCTGCAAGGCCCAAAAACCCTCCTCTACTTTATCCTATGTAGTGTTTTTCCACAAATTAGCTGGAGACGGGTGGAAAGACACTAATAGGATTTTTTTAAATTAATTAGCAGCAGACTACACTACTTTGAAAAAAAAGAAAATTGATTTGGCAGTATGACGCAGTGAAAAACCCTGAGCTGGAGACAACCAGGCTATAGCTGCTCACAGATTACAGGGCGAGCTGCAGTCACACGGAGACCGTGCAGACAGCCGTAAACGGCGCTGCAAGGCCCAAAAACCCTCCTCTACTTTATCCTATGTAGTGTTTTTCCACAAATTAGCTGGAGACGGGTGGAAAGACACTAATAGGATTTTTTTAAATTAATTAGCAGCAGACTACACTACTTTGAAAAAAAAGAAAATTGATTTGGCGGTATGACGCAGTGAAAAACCCTGAGCTGGAGACAACCAGGCTACAGCTGCTCACAGATTACAGGGCGAGCTGCAGTCACACGGAGACCGTGCAGACAGCCGTAAACGGCGCTGCAAGGCCCAAAAACCCTCCTCTACTTTATCCTATGTAGTGTTTTTCCACAAATTAGCTGGAGACGGGTGGAAAGACACTAATAGGATTTTTTTAAATTAATTAGCAGCAGACTACACTACTTTGAAAAAAAAGAAAATTGATTTGGCGGTATGACGCAGTGAAAAACCCTGAGCTGGAGACAACCAGGCTACAGCTGCTCACAGATTACAGGGCGAGCTGCAGTCACACGGAGACCGTGCAGACAGCCGTAAACGGCGCTGCAAGGCCCAAAAACCCTCCTCTACTTTATCCTATGTAGTGTTTTTCCACAAATTAGCTGGAGACGGGTGGAAAGACACTAATAGGATTTTTTTGAATAAATTAGCAGCAGACTACACTACTTGGGAAAAAAAAAAAAAAAAGGAACAGTATGAGGCAATGAACCACCCTCCCTGAACTGAATACAACCAACTATGGATGGCCTATGTGGCTGCACTCAGACTGGAGACTGGGCTGCACTCACACACACACACACACAGACCCTGCAGATCGCTGTGAAAACAGCGCTACAAGGCAAAAGCAAGGTGAATAGTAGGTGAACACAGCGGTTGCTAAATTAGCCTTTGGAAAGCACAAAGAAGCAAATCGCTATCTCTAAACTGTCCCTCAGTCAGCAAACAGCGTCCTGTCACTAACTGAATTCACAGCAGAGTGATCGCAAAATGGCGCCAGCGACTTTTAAACTGCATCATGACATCATTACACCAGCCAATCACAGCCTTGCCAGTAGTTTCATGCCCTCCATGCTAAACAGGATGTGCCCACACTTGGAATCAATCTCATTGGCTGAATTTCTGCTTTTTGAATCTTAGAACTTCCGATTCCGGTATCCGATACGCGGCAAGTATCGGAATCCCGGTATCGGAATTCCGATACCGCAAGTATCGGCCGATACCCGATACTTGCGGTATCGGAATGCTCAACACTACTTGTAACATCTCAAGAACTGATACATCGTTTTTACCATTTTCCCATTGATTTTCTCCATCCGCTGATCATGTCCACAGACAAAGCTTCTTCTACATCATGGATCTTTCCGTCTTCAGGGACAATGAGGAGCATAGAAGCTTTGCTTTTGTACGGGAGCTCGATCACAGTGCACGGAAGCTTCTTGTCTTGGTGAATCTTGTATACACCAGGGTTACTCATCATAGGAACATTCACTGTTGTGTCCTTATCCACAATGAACTTGTCATTTGTGGTCAGCAGAGGGACAAATGGAAGCTTCCATTCCCCTATAGACAGATGTTAATATATTAGATTATTATAGATTTGCCTCAGAGAAGTAGATATTTAACATCTTACCTTTAAACAAGACAAAATTGATGAGAACCATTAATGTGTCTGGATCCAAGTCTTTGATAACCTCTGGGATTTTTCCGTCAGTTTTGCTCTTGACGTGATCATTGATCTGTCCCTTGACCTGTGGTCCATCTGTGAAGTCCGTCTTCACAATCTCCGCCTGGTAGTAATGCACCGTTTCATTAAGAAAACTTTCAAGGATTTCCATCTTTTTGTCCACAAATACGGCATTTCCAATGTTGATCTGTAGGTTACTCTCGGGTTGGCTCAGCGTTCGGTGGAGATGGCCCAGCACTCCGTGCACTTCTGCCTCTTGTGTGTGGTTCTGGTTCAGGACATCCATGATCTCCTGGTGAGTTGTGGATCGGGCTCCCAACACCAGTGTGGACAGCATGGTGGAAAAACTCAGTGGAGAGATGACAATATTTTGGATCGGAGATCCCTTCGCCCTTGATGATTTGGAGGCTACGAGCTTAAAAAGCTTCAGTGCAAATTCAATATTTGCTGTAACTATTGCACTTTGGGCCTCTTTGAATTGTTCACCATCTTCTGTCTTCTTGGGCTCCTCGCGTGGAAAATTGCAAAAACGCTGGTCTAAAGCGATCACCATGGGGATGAACCATATGAGATATTGGAGGACCTTCATGGCTTATTAGTAAATGCTGACCTGTAGAATGCAAAGTTGTATCCTTCATGTCATCAATATTAATGAAAAGCAAAATTTGTGGCACTTTTTAAAAAGAACGGTCTCATTCCTGAAAACAGAGCAGATGACCAACCACAGGTCCAGCTCTTGACAACCTCCATTTTGCTGGGAGATGTTTCCATTGACTGCACATTTTCTTAAATTGGCCACTACATGGAATAAGAGATAGTAGATCAGGTCTACACTCTGACTCACAGTGGAGGGTCCCAAGCAGGGGGCTTTGAGCTTCATGCTCCCTAGTAGGGTGCTTTAACCCCATTAATCTAAGGGGTAACATTTCTTCTTGTGGAGAGTGACAAGCCAGGCCTGGTATGTCAGAGAGAGGAGACTTATAAGCCATGGATACGCCTCTGGCAAATTAAATATGCAAAAATGACTTCAGAGAGGAAGAGGACTAGAACGCTAGCATAACCTATTGTAAGTAGCAATACTGAAAGTCACAATCAACCCTTTAACAAGCCTTGCCATGTGATTTAGGATAAAAGCCCAAACCAGAATCTCAATTTGCAGACACGGTGTTTAAAGTGTTTCCCTTATCAGTTCAAAGTGTGAGATCAGACTTCGGTAGGTGAGAGGCTTAATCCTGGGATACTTCGCACTGACGAGGGGCAATACCCCGAAACACCGTGTCTGCAAATTGAGATTCTGGTTTGGCTTTTATCCTAAGTCACATTGCAAGGCTCGTTAAGGGGTCCGTATTGACTTTTAGACTTGCTAGATTCAATAGGTTGCGCTAGAGTTGAAGTCTTTCTCCTTTCTTAAGAGTCAATTTGCATATTAAAATCCCATGAATGTAATATTTTCAAGAAAACCTCAGAATTTTCCAGTCTGGTTTGATATATTTTGTATCCATTGGGGTCCTCAGTTTGCAAAAGTTTCACCAAAACTTAGACTATTTTTTGGAATGTTGAATGTAACATTTTGACTCAAAGGAAAGACATCTCATAAGGAGACTAAGCAAGTACATGGTGTTCCATGTGCTCATGGATGATAACCCCTGTGGGACAACTACTGCTGGCCATATTGCTTGTCACTTGGCTTGATGGTAAAGGAGAACTTAACCACTCGGTTTTTTCAGGGGTGGAATTTGAATTTTTTAGTTTTGACTACAGCATATAGTAATGATAACTTCCTAACCAGTTACTACCCCACTTACAGTTCTGTGGTGCTACATGAGACCCTTCCATCCTCCCCCAACGCACCTGAAAGCTGCGAGGTGTCAGCCGGTAATCATCGGTATAATAAGAGGTTTTTGTGCTGCAATCTCTGTATGCTTCCTGGTAAATTGTTTTGTAACCGCCGACATTGAGCCCTAATTCCCAGGAACGGAACAGAACAGTTTATTTGCTCAGTAAATGATACTTTGTAACCTTGCAATACCACAAACACATTGTAGAAAGTTTCTCCTCCATCGTCGGCTGCTTTTTATTTTGTTCATTTTGATGCATTTAAACAAACATTAAAAAAGTGAAATAAAAACTGAATAATTCTCTAACGCTTTCTCTTCCATGGTTTTAGTATATTTCTAGTTAGTTAGAGGTGGGAGCTGGAGACCAAGGACTGGATGTCAGCGGGAGAAGGATTTATATTGTAGGCAAGTTCTGCTAGTCCTCGGTAAAAACAATGTCAGATATTGGGAGAATCAATGAGGAAGTGAGCGGCGCGGAGATGGAGGGAGGAAAGAAGGAAACTAAAAAGACAGAGCAAGAAAGTAATCTGCGAGAAAGATAGGAAGTGTGAGATCTGTATCGGTGTCTCTGCTTCTGGCACCAGGTGATGACGCGCTTTCATTTTGGGTGACGCATGCCAACAGTTCTCGTTTTTGGTTCTCTGGAACTTGTAGTCTAATCCATTGTAGGAGACATAGAGTTAGCTACTGTATAGTTAGGGTGGGGATGCAGGCTATTTAATATCCTGAGATCCTGCTGTCCACTGCCAGACCTGATCCTGCCTTGCTATTCTTCCAGTGGACAGTCATGATTTTTTACCTCTATTTACTTATTGACTATTCTCATTCTGTACAATTTTGTCCCTACACCTTCCTTCTGATTCTGACCCCGCTTCCCGACTGTTCTCTTGCCTCTGGTTCGCTCCTCCAGCCAGCAGCTCTTCCATGGAAACAATCCACTGGACTCCGTTTTAAGTCCAGATCCCTGTACAGGGGTAAAGGTTTAAAGTCGTGGTTCCTCTGCCAAGCATTTCCGGGGTGGCCCTTTTTGAGCCTGCGGCCTCTGACAGGCAGTACAGGAAGTAAGAACATTGGAGAAAGGAAAGGAGGGGAAAGGAAAGGACAACGAAAGGTTGTAGCTTTCAGCAGAATCATTCAGTGCTCAGACATCTTGGGAGAATGAACATGGGACAAAATACAATTATTATCTCAATCATCACAATGTGGAGAATTACAGGAAGAAAACTGATACAAAGAAAACAAAGAGTCACACAGTGCGCCATTGGCAAACTAATAATAAACATCTCCATCAGCTGAACATAATCCCATGGCATAAGCCTGCAGCTGTTGTAGGAAGAGAAAGGTTGGAAGGTTGGAGGGAGAAGGGATGGTAGAAGGTAAAGAAAGAATTGAGGAAGAAATTGAACAAAAAACGAGGGCATGATTATTAGAGGGGAAGTGGGAGATAGAAAAGGAAAGAAGAAAGGGAAGAAGGAAGAACAAAGCAATGTTCGGGAAGAGCAGATTTTATGATGATAATTGCCCATTGTGGATAGAAGCCAAGTTCCTTCCCCATATATCAGTAAATGTCAGATATAAGACAGGAGTCGCCAACACCTTCATCTGCATCTTTATTATCTTATAGAGCGAAATATTTTGTCTTAAAGGGGAAGTTTTCTAATTCTGGAAACGCTAATAAGCAACAAGCTTTAAGGGTGTGAGAGGTTGAAGGAAGCAGATCAGCTTTTCTGGTAAGTTTCCTCATTTATGGGAAAGATGCTGATATTCTGGCTGCAGTCTGTGGAAGAGAAGACAACACGGAATAAGCGTCACTAACAGACTGGAAAAGTTGCCAAATATCATGGTCCCCTAGCTGAGTTCCTCTCTAAGCCAATAATGTGGTGACTGTATGTAAGTACAGGAAGATGAGATATGAGGAGCTGTTTGATGTGGATTTACACTGTCCACTGCCCATTTTGCCCTCCAATATCCACAGCAATCACTCGTACTAATGCAGGAGCCCCAAATATACTGCAGTGCCGACTACTGTTAACAATGCACTAAACAAAAAAGCTGCACTCTGTAGTGCTAAAGCATGTCAATGTGAAATATATGAAATATGAATAGCAACACTGCTTCTGCATACTAGGAAAAAAAGATGAGCCGCTTAGCACATAATTTGGCTAATTCATGCATCCCCAGCAACCAACAAGGTGGTCTCAAAACTGATGGGTCCTAACGTGTCTAATGGAAATACCTCTCTAAGGCCGGGATCACACATACGCGAGATACGGCCGAGTCTCGCAGGTGAAAACCCTGCTCTGGCGCCGGCACTCCGGAGCGGAGCGTGCAGCCGCACAGCAATACATGGAGCTGCACACTCCGCTCCCGAGTGCCGGCGCCAGAGCAGGGTTTTTACCTGCGAGACTCGGCCATATCTCGCGTATGTGTGATCCTGGCCTAAGACTGAAGTCTGAATTCCTGGGTAGATGTGAATACCTCTCTTCCTAGTCTGATTTTATGGGTAGGTAGGACCTTGCTGCAATTAAAATCCTCCACATGCTGAAGGACAGAGTGCTCAGACAATAAGCTAATATACAATGACAAAAACACTGACTGGCACATCCAAGCTAATGTGAACAGGTGCCAACTAGGAGCAGCTACCTCCATATACAATAAATAAAAAAAAGTTGTACTCTATAGTGCTAAGGCACGTCAATGTGAAATATATGAAATATGAATAGCAATACTGGTTATGCATACTAGGAAAAAAAATAGACGCTTAGCACATACTTTGTCCAATTCATGCATATATAGCGCTAGCATAATCTGTACGGCCATACAAAGCTGTGTGTTCTGTCACATTGACAATCCTACTTCTCCAGCATAAGCGTCGAAGGATAATGCAATGACCACACCCCAAAAAAACAATGCAGAAATGTCACCTTTGTTGTCTTGAAAACCATTCCATCCATAACAATTTCTTCACTGATGATGGCAGCACATCCGAACAGAGTGGCCCTGGGGACCTCAAGATTAATCTTCCTGCACAAAGCAGAGACAGATACTGCTAGTCTGCTTATTAAACACAATGATACATTCACCACATAAACCAAAAGAATCAGAAAGGTTAGTACAATAAAGGCGGTGATATAGCAGTTATATTTTACACAGTGAGGCCAGTATTATAGTAGTTATATTGTTGTACATAGGAGCAGTATTATAGTAGTTATATTCTTGTACATAGGGGCAGTATTATAGTTGTTATATTCTTGTACATAGGAGCAGTATTATAGTAGTTATATTCTTGTACATAGGGGCAGTATTATAGTTGTTATATTCTTGTACATAGGAGCAGTATTATAGTAGTTATATTGTTGTACATAGGAGCAGTATTATAGTAGTTATATTTTTGTACATAGGGGCAGTATTATAGTTGTTATATTCTTGTACATAGGAGCAGTATTATAGTAGCTATATTCTTGTACATAGGAGCAGTATTATAGTAGTTATATTCTTGTACATATGGGCAGTATTATGGTAATTACATTCTTGTACATAGGAGCAGTATTATATTAGTTATATTCTTGTACATGGGGAGCAGTATTATGTAATTATATTCTTGTACATAGGGGCAGTACTGTAGTAGCTATATTCTTGTACATGGGGTAGTATTATAGTAGTTATATTCTTGTACATAGGGAGCAGTATTATAGTAGTTATTTTCTTGTACATAGGGGAAGTATTATAATAGTTATATTCTTGTACATAGGAGCAGTATTATAGTAGTTATATTCTTGTATATGGGGCAGTATTATAGTAGTTACATTCTTGTACATAGGAGCAGTATTATAGTAGTTATATTCTTGTATATGGGCCAGTATTATAGTAGTAACATTCTTGTACATAGGAGCAGTATTATAGTAGTTATATTCTTGTATATGGGGCAGTATTATAGTAGTTACATTCTTGTACATAGGAGCAGTATTATAGTAGTTATATTCTTGTATATGGGGCAGTATTATAGTAGTTACATTCTTGTACATAGGGGTAGTATTATAGTAGTTACATTCTTGTACATAGGAGCAGTATTATATTAGTTATATTCTTGTACATGGGGAGCAGTATTATGTAATTATATTCTTGTACATGGGGCGGTATTTGTTATGACCCCAATGGCAGAGGGTCTCAGGAATAATTGCTAAGTCTGCAAACACAGAAAACCAGCTCATAGGGCAGTGGTAACTGGGCTGACCATATATCTAATCCTAGCACCACAAATACCAGCAGCCGGGGAACGTGCCTACGTTGATTCTAGACGTCTCGCGCCAGCCGGAGAACTAACTAACCCTAGAAGGGAAAAGAAAGACCTTTCTTGCCTCCAGAGAAAAGACCCCAAAAGTTGGATACAAGCCCCCAACAAATAATAACGGTGAGATAAGAGGAAAAGACAAACATAAGAATGAGCTAGGTATTTAGCAAAGAGAGGCCCACTAGCTAATAGCAGAATATAGAAAGATAACTTATATGGTCAGCAAAAACCCTATGGGGCAGGAATCACATTTAGTACAAGCTGGACAAAAATGAGAGCAAGCAAATAACCCAAAAAACAAAGAAGCAGGACTTAGCTTAATTTTGCACGAACCAGGACCAGCAGATAGGAGCAAACAGAATGTGTCTGATTACAACGATGTCAGGCACTGGACTAAGGATCCAGGAGGTTTATATAGCAACACCCCTGAACTAACGACCCAGCTGGGTGCAAACTGAGGGAAGAAAATCCCAGAGTCATATCACTAGCAACCACAAGAGGGAGCCAAAAAGTCTAATTCACAACAGTACCCCCCCCTTAAGGAGGGGTCACCGAACCCTCACCAAGACCACCAGGGCGATCAGGATGAGCAGCGTGAAAGGCACAAACTAAATCGGCCGCATGCACATCAGAGGCAACCACCCAGGAATTATCCTCCTGACCATAGCCCTTCCACTTGACCAAATACTGAAGCCTCCGTCTGGAGAGACGAGAATCCAAGATCTTCTCAACCACGTACTCCAACTCGCCCTCAACCAACACCGGAGCAGGAGGCTCAGCAGAAGGAACCACAGGCACAACGTAGCGTCTTAATAAAGACCTATGGAACACGTTGTGAATGGCAAACGAAACCGGAAGATCCAAGCGAAAGGACACTGGATTAAGGATTTCCAATATCTTGTAAGGACCGATGAAGCGAGGCTTAAATTTAGGAGAGGAGACCTTCATAGGAACAAATCGAGAAGACAGCCACACCAAATCCCCAACACGAAGTCGGGGACCCACACCGCGGCGGCGGTTGGCAAAACGCTGAGCCTTCTCCTGTGACAATTTTAAGTTGTCCACCACATGATTCCAGATCTGCTGCAACCTATCCACCACAGAATCTACCCCAGGACAGTCAGAAGGCTCCACATGTCCCGAGGAAAAACGAGGATGGAAACCAGAGTTGCAGAAAAATGGCGAAACCAAAGTAGCGGAACTAGCCCGACTATTAAGGGCAAACTCAGCCAACGGCAAGAAGGTCACCCAATCATCCTGATCTGCCGAAACAAAACACCTCAAATAAGCCTCCAGTCTGATTAGTTTGCTCCGTTTGTCCATTAGTCTGAGGATGAAAGGCAGACGAGAACGACAAATCAATGCCCATCCTAGCACAAAAGGATCGCCAGAACCTGGAAACAAACTGGGATCCTCTGTCAGACACAATATTCTCAGGAATGCCGTGTAAACGAACCACATTCTGAAGGAACACAGGAACCAGATCGGAAGAGGAAGGCAGCTTAGGCAAAGGCACCAAATGGACCATTTTCGAGAAGCGATCACATACCACCCAGATGACAGACATACCCCGAGACACCGGGAGATCAGAAATGAAATCCATGGAAATGTGTGTCCAAGGCCTCTTCGGGACAGGCAAGGGCAAGAGCAACCCGCTGGCACGAGAACAGCAAGGCTTAGCTCGAGCACAAGTCCCACAGGACTGCACAAATGACCGCACATCCCGTGACAAGGAAGGCCACCAAAAGGACCTAGCCACCAGATCTCTGGTGCCAAAAATTCCCGGATGACCTGCCAACACCGTGGAATGAACCTCGGAAATGACTCTGCTGGTCCACTTATCAGGAACAAACAGTCTGTCAGGTGGACAAGAGTCAGGTCTACCAGCCTGAAATCTCTGCAACACGCGTCGCAAATCAGGAGAAATGGCCGACAAGATAACTCCCTCTTTAAGAATACCAACAGGTTCTGCGACTCCAGGAGAGTCAGGCACAAAGCTCCTTGAAAGAGCATCAGCCTTCACATTCTTTGAACCTGGTAAATACGAGACCACAAAGTCAAAACGGGAGAAAAACAATGACCAGCGGGCCTGTCTAGGATTCAGGCGTTTAGCAGACTCGAGATACATCAAATTCTTGTGATCAGTCAAGACCACCACACGATGCTTAGCACCCTCGAGCCAATGACGCCACTCCTCAAATGCCCACTTCATGGCCAGTAACTCCCGATTGCCAACATCATAATTCCGCTCAGCAGGCGAAAACTTCCTAGAGAAGAAAGCACATGGTCTCATTACCGAGCAACCAGGGCCTCTCTGTGACAAAACGGCCCCTGCCCCAATCTCAGAAGCATCCACTTCGACCTGAAAGGGAAGTGAGACATCAGGCTGGCACAAAACAGGCGCCGAAGTAAACCGGCGCTTCAACTCTTGGAACGCCTCCACGGCTGCAGGAGCCCAGTTAGCAACATCAGAACCTTTCTTGGTCATATCCGTCAAAGGTTTAACAACGCTAGAAAAATTAGCGATAAAACGACGGTAGAAGTTAGCAAAACCCAAGAACTTCTGAAGACTCTTAACTGACGTGGGTTGAGTCCACTCATGAATAGCTCAGACCTTGACTGGGTCCATCTCCACAGCAGAAGGGGAAAAAATAAACCCCAAAAAGGGAACCTTCTGTACTCCAAAGAGACACTTTGAGCCTTTAACAAACAAAGCATTCTCACGCAAAACCTGAAACACCATCCTGACCTGCTCCACATGTGAGTCCCAATCTTCAGAGAAAACCAGAATATCATCCAGATAAACAATCATAAATTTATCCAGAAACTTCCGGAAAATATCATGCATAAAGGACTGAAACACTGAGGGAGCATTAGAGAGCCCAAAAGGCATCACCAAGTACTCAAAATGACCTTCGGGCGTATTAAATGCAGTCTTCCATTCATCTCCTTGCTTAATGCGCACAAGGTTGTACGCACCACGAAGATCTATCTTGGTGAACCACTTGGCACCTTTAATCCGGGCAAACAAGTCTGACAACAGAGGCAAAGGATACTGAAATTTAACAGTGATTTTATTCAGAAGCCGATAGTCAATACAAGGTCTCAAAGATCCGTCCTTCTTGGCCACAAAAAAGAATCCCGCACCAAGAGGGAAAGAGGAAGGACGGATATGCCCCTTCTCCAGAGACTCCTTGATATACGAACGCATTGCGGCATGCTCAGGTACAGACAGATTAAATAATCTTCCCTTGGGAAATTTACTACCTGGAATCAAATCTATGGCGCAGTCACAGTCCCTATGAGGAGGCAGAGCACTGGATCTGGACTCACTGAATACATCCTGATAATCAGACAAATACTCAGGAACTTCCGAAGGAGTAGAGGAAGCAATAGACACCGGCGGGGAATCAGCATGAATTCCCTGACAGCCCCAACTTGACACAGACATTGCCTTCCAATCCAAGACTGGATTGTGGGTCTGTAACCATGGCAGACCCAAAACGACCAAATCATGCATTTTATGCAGAACAAGAAAACGAATCACCTCCCGATGTTCAGGAGTCATGCACATGGTTACCTGCGTCCAAAACTGCGGTTTATTTTCCGCCAATGGCGTAGCATCAATACCTCTAAGAGGAATAGGATTTACCAACGGTTCAAGAACAAAACCACAGCGCTTGGCAAATGACAGATCCATAAGACTCAGGGCAGCACCTGAATCCACAAACGCCATAACAGGGTAAGAAGACAAAGAGCAAATTAAAGTCACAGACAAAATAAATTTAGGTTGCAAATTACCAATGGCGACAGGACTAACAACCCTTGTTAGACGTCTAGAGCATGCTGATATAACATGTGTAGAATCACCACAGTAAAACATAACCCATTCTGACGTCTATGATTTTTCCGCTCATTTCTTGTCTGAATTCTATCACATTGCATTAAATCAGGTGTTTGTTCAGACAACACCACCAGAGGATTAGCGGTTTTGCGCTCCCGCAAACGCCGGTCAATTTGAATAGCCAGCGCCATAGAATCATTCAGATTTGTAGGAATGGGGAAACCCACCATCACATTCTTAATGGCTTCAGAAAGGCCATTTCTGAAATTTGCGGCCAGAGCACACTCATTCCACTGAGTAAGCACGGACCATTTCCGAAATTTTTGGCAATACACTTCAGCTTCATCCTGGCCCTGAGAAATAGCCAGCAAGGCTTTTTCTGCCTGAATTTCAAGATTGGGTTCCTCGTAAAGCAATCCGAGCGCCAGAAAAAACGCATCAATATTTGCCAATGCCGGATCTCCTGGCGCTAGGGAGAAAGCCCAATCCTGAGGGTCGCCCCGTAAAAAAGAAATAACAATTTTAACTTGCTGAGCTGAATCTCCAGATGAACGGGGTCTCAGAGAAAGAAACAATTTACAATTATTCATGAAATTCCTAAACCTAAATCGGTCTCCAGAAAATAATTCCGGAATAGGTATTTTAGGTTCAGACATAGGACTACTGGTAACAAAATCTTGTATGCCCTGCACACGAGCTGCCAGCTGGTTTACACTTGTAATCAAGGTCTGGACATTCATGTCTGCAGCAAGCACAAGCCACTCAAAGGTAAAGGGGAGGAAGAGAGGAAAGAGAAAAAAAAAAAAAAACCTCAGAATTTCCTTTCTTATTATCCCACTTCTGCAATGCATTAAACATTCAATGTTGGCCTGGCATACTGTTATGACCCCAATGGCAGAGGGTCTCAGGAATAATTGCTAAGTCTGCAAACACAGAAAACCAGCTCATAGGGCAGTGGTAACTGGGCTGACCATATATCTAATCCTAGCACCACAAATACCAGCAGCCAAGGAACGTGCCTACGTTGATTCTAGACGTCTCGCGCCAGCCGGAGAACTAACTAACCCTAGAAGGGAAAAGAAAGACCTTTCTTGCCTCCAGAGAAAAGACCCCAAAAGTTGGATACAAGCCCCCAACAAATAATAACGGTGAGGTAAGAGGAAAAGACAAACATAAGAATGAGCTAGGTATTTAGCAAAGAGAGGCCCACTAGCTAATAGCAGAATATAGAAAGATAACTTATATGGTCAGCAAAAACCCTATCAAAAATATCCACACTGGAAATTCAAGAACCCCCGAACCGTCTAACGGCCCGGGGGGAGAACACCAGCCCCCTAGAGCTTCCAGCAAGGTCAGGAATCACATTTAGTACAAGCTGGACAAAAATGAGAGCAAGCAAATAACCCAAAAAACAAAGAAGCAGGACTTAGCTTAATTTTGCACGAACCAGGACCAGCAGATAGGAGCAAACAGAATGTGTCTGATTACAATGATGCCAGGCACTGGACTAAGGATCCAGGAGGTTTATATAGCAACACCCCTGAACTAACGACCCAGCTGGGTGCAAACTGAGGGAAGAAAATCCCAGAGTCATATCACTAGTAACCACAAGAGGGAGCCAAAAAGTCTAATTCACAACAGGTATAGTAGTTATATTCTTGTACATAGGAGCAGTACTGTAGTAGCTATATTCTTGTACATGGGGTAGTATTATAGTAGTGATATTCTTGTACAGAGGGAGCAGTATTATAGTAGTTATTTTCTTGTACATAGGGGAAGTATTATAGTAGTTATATTCTTGTACATATGGGCAGTATTATACTAGTTATATTCTTGTACAGAGGGGAAGTATTATAGCAGTTATATTCTTGTACATATGGGCAGTATTATAGTAGTTATATTCTTGTATATGGGGCAGTATTATAGTAATTATATTCTTGTACATAGGAGCAGTATTATATTAGATATATTAGAGTACATAGGAGCAGTATTATAGTAGCTATAGTCTTGTACATAGGAGCAGTAGTATAGTAGTTATATTGTATATGGGGCAGTATTATAGTAGTTACATTCTTGTACATAGGAGCAGTATTATAGTAGTTATATTCTTGTATATGGGGCAGTATTATAGTAGTTACATTCTTGTACATAGGGGTAGTATTATAGTAGTTACATTCTTGTACATAGGAGCAGTATTATATTAGTTATATTCTTGTACATGGGGAGCAGTATTATGTAATTATATTCTTGTACATTGGGCGGTATTATAGTAGTTATATTCTTGTACATAGGAGCTGTACTGTAGCAGCGATATTCCTGTACATGGGGTAGTATTATAGTAGTTATATTCTTGTACATAGGGAACAGCATTATAGTAGTTATTTTCTTGTACATAGGGGACAGTATTATAGTAGTAATATTCTTGTACATAGGGGGTAGTATTATAGTGGTTGTATTCCTGTACATAGTTTGTTGCACTGGTAGTATCAGGTTCCTTACTGTCTGGTCAGTGACTTTCTCCACTGTGTCAGGTTCTTATCAGTCACGGATTTTCCCACTTTTTCATCCCTTCCATTATCTGGAATTATTATCAGTGCCTTTATATTCTGGTTCTTTGGAATCTCGATCATAGTGAATCCCAGCTCAGTATTGACCATTGCATTGTACTCTCCTGTCAGCTGAACTGTGTATTTGCTTCCTCCACTTACTGGAACTTTCCATGCATCTAGAAAGCAGAAATGATTAGTCAATGACTTGTAAGTGGAGCCATCATTAGCTGCAGCGGTCTGTACCTGACCTTGGATAGGGCTGATCGTGGCCAGACTCACCAGCACAGCTGACGATAACTGCATCTGTAGAAGTTGTGAAGTCATTGAAGAAGTTCTTGATCTTTCCGCTGGTTTTCTCGGTCACGTAACTGTTGAGTTTGGTTTTGGCTTCAGTGGGATTATTGAAATCCACAGCCGTCACCTTCATGTTTTTATTGCCAGCGCTCCGATCATCATTTAGGAATACGGTGACTCCATCTGTAGATTGGAAGGAGCTGCCAGGACGATCCAGCTCTTCGGCGATGGAATTCAGGGATGCAATATTAAACTCAAGGCTGATGAAGACGTAATTATGGGAGTACTGCTGCTGCAAATCTCGGGGGGCTTTAATTGTCAGATATAAGCTTTGCAGGACCCCCAAATGTAGAAAACATGCTCCCACACACAAAAACAGAAGGGTCTTCATTCTGTATTACTTATTTTTCTAGAACAAAAATATAAAATTATATAAAAACTTACTGTACATTTATAATTATATACAGGAGATGCCCAGGTTATACCAGCTGTACATATATAATTATATACAGGAGATGCCCAGGTTATACCAGCTGTACATATATAATTATATACAGGAAATGCCCAGGTTATACTGGCTGTACATATATAATTATATACAAGAGATGCCCAGGTTATACCGGCTGTGCCTATATAATTATATACAGGCGATGCCCAGGTTATACCGGCTGTACATATATAATTATATACAGGAGATGCCCAGGTTATACCAGCTGTACATATATAATTATATACAGGAAATGCCCAGGTTATACCAGCTGTACATTTATAATTATAAATAGGAGATGCCCGGTTATACCGGCTGTACATATATAATTATATACAGAGGATGCCCAGGTTATACCAGCTATACATATATAATTAAATACAGGAGATGCCCAGGTTATGCCAGCTGTGCATATATAATTATATACAGGAGATGCCCAGGTTATACCAGCTATACATATATAATTAAATACAGGAGATGCCCAGGTTAGACCAGCTGTACATATATAATTATACACAGGAGATGCCCTGGTTATACCAGCTATCTATCTATATAATCATCTAAGGCAGTGTTCCCCAAATTCGGTCCTCAAGAGCCACCAACAGGTCATGTTTTCAGGATTTCCTTAGTATTGCTCAGGTGAGAATTCCATCATCTAGACAGGCAACAATTCCATCACCTGGGCCATACTAAGGAAATCCTGAAAACATGACCTGGTCTAAGGGATACTTCCGTCTGTTTGTCTGTCTGTCTGTAACTGAAATCCTGCATCGCTGATCAGCGACAGGCTTAGTCCGGCCGCAAGTTGACCCCTCCCTACACTCCTCAAGTCAGTGCCCCCTCCCTACCCCCCTCCAGTCAGTGCCAGTGTGTCGCCCCATCCCGGACCAACTTTTTACTATTGATGCTGCCTATATGTACAGCTGCTATAACTTGGGCATCTCTTGTATATAATTATATATGTACTAGATGGTGGCCCGATTCTAACGCATCGGGTATTCTAGAATTGTATGTATGTACGTCGCGCTTAGCACAGCCACGTTGTATGTAGCACAGCCAGCCAAGTAGTATATAGCACAGCCACGTAGTATATAGCACAGCCACGTAGTATATAACAGCCACATAGTATATAACACAGACAGCCAAGTAGTATATAGCACAGCCACATAGTTTATAGCACAGCCACATAGTATTAAACACAGCCAATGTAGTATATAGCAGCCACATAGTATATAGCAGCCACATAGTATATAGCACAGCTCACGTAACACAGACAGCCACGTAGTATCTAGCACAGCCACGTAGTATGTAGCAGCCATGTAGTATATAGCAGCCATGTAGTATATAACACAGCTCATGCAGTATATAACACAGCCCATGTAATATATAGCACAGCCCACGCAGAATATAACACAACCCACTCAGTATATAACACTGCCCACGTAGTATATAGCAGCCAGGCAATCTATAACACAGCCCACGTAATATATAGCACAGCCCACGTAATATATAGCACATCCCTCGTAGTATATAACACAGCCCATGTAGTATATAACACAGCCCATGCAGTATACAGCCCATGTAGTATATAACACAGCCCATGCAGTATATAACACTGCCCACGTAGTATTTAGCAGCCAAGCAGTATATAACACAGCCCATGTAATATATAGTACAGCGCAAATAGTATATAACACAGGCCATGCAGTATATAATAATGCCTACATAGTATTTAGCAGCCAGGAGGTATATAACATAGCCCACATAGTATATAACACAGCCGACCTAGTATATAACACAGGTCACGCAGTATATAACACAGCCGACGCAGTATATAACACAGCCCACGTAGTATATAGCAGTGTGGGCACCATATCCCTGTTAAAAAAAAAAAAAAAAGTTATATATTCACCATCCGGCATCCAACGAAGCTGTCCCGATGCGCGCAATGCTGTCGCCAGCTTCCGTTCTCAGTGATGCATTGCGAAATTACCCAGATGACTTAGCGGTCTCGCTAAGTCATCTGGGTAATTTCGCAATGCATCACTGGGAACGGAAGCTGGCGGCATCATCGCGGGCATCGTTGGACGTCGGAAGGTGAGAATAGCACAATTTTTTTTTACTATTTTTAGCATTATATCTTTTTACTATTGATGCTGCATAGGCAGCATCAATAGTTAAAAGTTGGTCCGGGATGGGGCGACACACTGGCGCTAACTGGAGGGGAGTAGGGAGGGGGCACTGACTTGAGGAGAGTAGGGAGGGGCCAATTTGCGACCGGACTAAGCCTGCCTGCCGGCCGCGACCAATTAGCGACGCGGAGTTTCCGTAACAGACAGACAGACAGAAGTACCCCTTAGACGATTATATAGATAGATTAAATACAGGAGATGCCCAGGTTATACCAGCTGTACATATATAATTATATACAGAAGAAACCCAGGTTAGACCAGCTGTATACATACAATTACGTACAGGTGTTACCCAGGTTATGCCAGCTGTACATATATAATTATATACAGGAGATACCCAGGTTATGCCAGCTGTACATATATAATTATATACAGGAGATACCCAGGTTATACAAGCATGCTCAATATCTCTATCTTGAGTGTGTCTAACGAATAGCAAGGTAGTGGTGAAAAAATTAAAATATAACCTTTAATAATTCCTTTGAAAAGACCAGTGGTCCAAAAGACAACACAAACATGCAACAATTATTCAAATGGTGGGTTTCAGTATGTAAGAGAAAGATTTCACATCTATTGAGGACTCTGAAAGCTCTCCCCAATAATATACTTATAATGTGTTATTTCCACATATTTTAGGCCGACAATCAGTAGCGTAGCTACCGGGGAGGCAGAGGGTGCAGGCGCCCTGGATCCGGTGCTCTGAGGGGGCCCACCCGGAGCTACGCTACTGTAACTGTATCGGTGTGCGCAGCGCGCCGACCCAGTTACTTTCTGCGGCAGAGCAGGGAGAATCGGTCTCCCTGCTCTGCCGCCCGGCCGCTATAGGCCCCTGAGCAGGCAGGGGGGGGTGCCCCGGTGCCAGCAGTCATCGGAAGATCAGCTGTACTGGCATTTAGCCGATACAGCTGATCGCATTGATGGGAGAAGGAGCGCTACGCTCCTTCTCCCATCATCCCCCTGTCAGTGTCGGCATCTGACGTCGCCGACACTGACAGCGGGAGCGATGACGTCACTGACCGGCGCCCGCTGTTTGGAGATCAGCGGGCTAGTCTGAACTGGTGCATAACCAAAAAGTCTTACATAGCAAATAGATAATGGCTGCACTCAAGTTTATTGTGCTAAAGCAAGGAAATGTGCAATACATGAAATGTGAACAGCATAATGGCTTGTGAAATTTATGAAAAAACACATGAGATTTTTAGCACAAATTTTGGCCAAAAGTTGTGAGCCCATTCACCAAACGTCAAGGTAATCTCAGATCGAATGGGTAACTGTTGTGAATTTGCTTTTTGCTCCCTCTAGTGGTTACTAGTTTTTTGACTCTGGTTTTTCTGTCATTCCTTTTATCCGCACCTGGGTCGTTAGTTAGGGGTGTTGCTATATAAGCTCCCTGGACCTTCAGTTCAATGCCTGGCAACGTAGTTATCAGAGCTAGTCTGCTGTGCTCTTGTCTACTGATCCTGGTTCCAGTTATATCAGCTAAGTCTGCCTTTTGCTTTTTGCTATTTGTTTTGGTTTTGTATTTTTGTCCAGCTTGTTCCAAATCTATATCCTGACCTTTGCTGGAAGCTCTAGGGGGGCTGGTGTTCTCCCCCCGGACCGTTAGACGGGTCGGGGGTTCTTGAATTTCCAGTGTGGATTTTGATAGGGTTTTTGTTGACCATATAAGTTACCTTTCTTTATTCTGCTATCAGTAAGCGGGCCTCTCTGTGCTAAACCTGGTTCATTTCTGTGTTTGTCATTTCCTCTTACCTCACCGTCATTATTTGTGGGGGGCTTCTATCCAGCTTTGGGGTCCCCTTCTCTGGAGGCAAGAAAGGTCTTTGTTTTCCTCTACTAGGGGTAGCTAGATTCTCCGGCTGGCGCGTGTCATCTAGAATCAACGTAGGAATGATCCCCGGCTACTTCTAGTGTTGGCGTTAGGAGTAGATATATGGTCAACCCAGTTACCACTGCCCTATGAGCTGGATTTTTGTATTCTGCAGACTTCCACGTTCCTCTGAGACCCTCGCCATTGGGGTCATAACAGTTTGCCAGGCCCGTATTAAATGTTTAATGCATTGCAGAAGAGGGATTATAAGAAAGAAGATTCTGAGTTTTTTTTTTTTCCTTCCCCTTTACCTCAGAGTGGCTATGCTTGCTGCAGACATGAATGTCCAGACCTTGATTACAAGTGTGGACCAGCTGGCTACTCGTGTGCAGGGCATACAAGACTATGTTATTAGAAATCCTAGGTCAGAACCTAAAATACCGATTCCTGAACTGTTTTCCGGAGACAGGTTTAAGTTTAGGAATTTCGTGAATAATTGTAAATTGTTTTTGTCCCTGAGACCCTGTTCATCTGGAGATTCTGCTCAGCAAGTAAAAATTGTTATTTCGTTCTTACGGGGCGACCCTCAGGATTGGGCTTTTTCGCTGGCGCCAGGAGATCCGGCATTGGCTGATCTTGATGCGTTTTTTCTGGCGCTCGGTTTACTTTATGAGGAACCCAATCTTGAGATTCAGGCAGAAAAGGCCTTGCTGGCTATGTCTCAGGGGCAAGACGAGGCTGAAGTGTATTGCCAAAAATTTCGGAAATGGTCCGTGCTGACACATTGGAACGAGTGTGCACTGGCCGCTAATTTTAGAAATGGCCTTTCTGAAGCCATTAAGAATGTTATGGTGGGTTTTCCCATTCCCACAGGTCTGAATTATACTATGGCACTGGCTATTCAAATTGACCGGCGGTTGCGGGAGCGCAAAACCGCAAATTCCCTCATGGTGTTGTCTGAACAGACACCTAATTCGGTGCAATGTGATAGAAAAACCGCAAATTCCCTCATGGTGTTGTCTGAACAGACACCTGATTTAATGCAATGTGATAGAATCCTGACTAGAAATGAGCGGAAAATTCATAGACGCCGGAATGGCTTGTGCTACTACTGTGGTGATTCTACACATGTTATCTCAGCATGCTCTAAACGTATAGCTAAGGTTGTTAGTCCTGTCACCGTTGGTAATTTGCAACCTAAATTTATTCTGTCTGTAACTTTGATTTGCTCACTGTCATCTTATCCTGTCATGGCGTTTGTAGATTCAGGTGCTGCCCTGAGTCTCATGGATCTCTCATTTGCTAAGAGCTGTGGTTTTACTCTTGAACCATTAGAAAATCCTATTCCTCTTAGGGGTATTGATGCTACACCATTGGCAGCAAATAAACCACAGTATTGGACACAGGTTACCATGTGCATGACTCCTGAACACCGCGAGGTGATACGTTTCCTGGTTTTACATAAAATGCATGATTTGGTTGTTTTAGGGCTGCCATGGTTACAGACCCATAATCCAGTCCTGGACTGGAAGGCTATGTCAGTCTCAAGTTGGGGCTGTCGTGGTATTCATGGGGATTCCCTGCCTGTGTCTATTGCTTCTTCTACGCCTTCGGAAGTTCCGGAGTATTTGTCTGATTATCAGGATGTCTTCAGTGAGTCTGAGTCCAGTGCACTGCCTCCTCATAGGGACTGTGACTGTGCTATAGATTTGATCCCAGGCAGTAAATTTCCTAAGGGAAGACTGTTTAATCTGTCGGTACCTGAACATACCGCTATGCGTTCATATATCAAGGAGTCTTTGGAGAAAGGACATATTCGTCCGTCTTCTTCCCCTCTTGGTGCGGGATTCTTTTTTGTGGCAAAAAAGGACGGATCTTTGAGACCTTGTATTGATTATCGGCTTTTAAATAAGATCACTGTCAAATTTCAGTATCCTTTACCGCTGTTGTCTGACTTGTTTGCCCGGATTAAGGGTGCCAAGTGGTTCACCAAGATAGACCTTCGTGGTGCGTACAACCTTGTGCGCATTAAGCAAGGTGATGAATGGAAAACCGCATTCAATACGCCCGAAGGTCATTTTGAGTACTTGGTGATGCCTTTTGGGCTCTCCAATGCGCCTTCAGTTTTTCAGTCCTTTATGCATGACATTTTCCGGAAGTATCTGGATAAATTTTTGATTGTTTATCTGGATGATATTTTGGTTTTTTCTGATAATTGGGATTCGCATGTGGAGCAGGTCAGGTTGGTCTTTAAAATTTTGCGTGAAAATTCTTTGTTTGTCAAGGGCTCAAAGTGTCTCTTTGGTGTACAGAAGGTTCCCTTTTTGGGGTTCATTTTTTCCCCTTCTGCTGTGGAGATGGACCCAGTCAAGGTCCGAGCTATTCTTGATTGGACTCAGCCCTCGTCAGTTAAGAGTCTTCAGAAGTTCTTGGGCTTCGCTAACTTCTACCGTCGTTTTATCGCTAATTTTTCTAGCATTGTGAAACCTTTGACGGATATGACCAAGAAGGGCTCCGATGTAGCTAACTGGGCTCCTGCTGCCGTGGAGGCTTTCCAGGAGTTGAAACGCCGGTTTACTTCGGCGCCTGTTTTGTGCCAGCCTGACGTCTCACTTCCCTTTCAGGTTGAGGTGGATGCTTCGGAGATTGGGGCCGGGGCCGTTTTGTCGCAGAGAGGCCCTGGTTGCTCTGTTATGAAACCTTGTGCCTTTTTCTCTAGGAAGTTTTCGCCTGCCGAGCGAAATTATGATGTGGGCAATCGGGAGTTGTTGGCCATGAAATGGGCATTTGAGGAGTGGCGTCATTGGCTCGAGGGTGCTAAGCATCGTGTGGTGGTCTTGACTGATCACAAAAATCTGATGTATCTCGAGTCTGCTAAACGCCTTAATCCTAGACAGGCCCGCTGGTCATTGTTTTTCTCCCGCTTTGATTTTGTTGTCTCGTATTTACCAGGTTCAAAGAATGTGAAGGCCGATGCTCTTTCTAGGAGCTTTGTGCCTGATGCTCCTGGAGTCGCTGATCCTGTTGGTATTCTTAAAGATGGAGTTATCTTGTCAGCTATTTCTCCGGATCTGCGACGTGTGTTGCAGAGATTTCAGGCTGATAGGCCTGAGTCTTGTCCACCTGACAGACTGTTTGTCCCGGATAAGTGGACCAGCAGAGTCATTTCCGAGGTTCATTCCTCGGTGTTGGCAGGTCACCCGGGAATTTTTGGCACCAGAGATCTGGTGGCCAGGTCCTTTTGGTGGCCTTCCTTGTCAAGGGATGTGCGGTCATTTGTGCAGTCCTGTGGGACTTGTGCTCGAGCTAAGCCTTGCTGTTCTCGTGCCAGCGGTTTGCTCTTGCCCTTGCCTGTCCCGAAGAGACCTTGGACACATATCTCCATGGATTTCATTTCTGATCTTCCGCTATCTCAGGGCATGTCCGTTATCTGGGTGATATGTGATCGCTTCTCCAAGATGGTCCATTTGGTTCCTTTGCCTAAGCTGCCTTCCTCTTCCGATCTGGTTCCTGTGTTTTTCCAGAACGTGGTTCGTTTGCACGGCATCCCTGAGAATATTGTGTCAGACAGAGGATCCCAGTTCGTTTCCAGGTTCTGGCGATCCTTTTGTAGTAGGATGGGCATTGATTTGTCGTTTTCGTCTGCTTTCCATCCTCAGACTAATGGACAGACGGAGCGAACCAATCAGACTTTGGAGGCTTATTTGAGGTGTTTTGTCTCTGCTGATCAGGACGATTGGGTTACATTCTTGCCGTTGGCTGAGTTTGCCCTTAATAATCGGGCTAGTTCCGCCACCTTGGTTTCGCCTTTTTTCTGCAACTCTGGTTTCCATCCTCGCTTTTCTTCGGGTCATGTGGAGCCTTCTGACTGTCCTGGGGTGGATTCTGTGGTGGATAGGTTGCAGCAGATCTGGAATCATGTGGTGGACAACTTGAAGTTGTCACAGGAGAAGGCTCAGCGCTTTGCCAACCGCCGCCGCGGTGTGGGTCCCCGACTACGCGTTGGGGATTTGGTATGGCTTTCTTCCCGCTTTGTTCCTATGAAGGTCTCCTCTCCCAAATTTAAACCTCGTTTTATTGGGCCTTACAAGATATTGGAAATCCTTAATCCTGTATCTTTTCGTCTGGATCTTCCTGTGTCGTTTGCTATTCACAATGTATTTCATAGGTCCTTGTTGCGGCGGTACATTGTGCCTGTAGTTCCTTCTGCTGAGCCTCCTGCTCCGGTGTTGGTTGAGGGCGAGTTGGAGTACGTGGTGGAGAAGATCTTGGATTCTCGCCTCTCCAGGCGGAGGCTTCAGTACCTGGTCAAGTGGAAGGGCTATGGTCAGGAGGATAATTCCTGGGTGGTCGCCTCTGATGTTCATGCGGCCGATTTAGTTCGTGCCTTTCATGCCGCTCATCCTGATCGCCCTGGTGGTCGTGGTGAGGGTTCGGTGACCCCTCACTAAGGGGGGGGTACTGTTGTGAATTTGCCTTTTGCTCCCTCTAGTGGTTACTAGTTTTTTGACTCTGGTTTTTCTGTCATTCCTTTTATCCGCACCTGGGTCGTTAGTTAGGGGTGTTGCTATATAAGCTCCCTGGACCTTCAGTTCAATGCCTGGCAACGTAGTTATCAGAGCTAGTCTGCTGTGCTCTTGTCTACTGATCCTGGTTCCAGTTATATCAGCTAAGTCTGCCTTTTGCTTTTTGCTATTTGTTTTGGTTTTGTATTTTTGTCCAGCTTGTTCCAAATCTATATCCTGACCTTTGCTGGAAGCTCTAGGGGGGCTGGTGTTCTCCCCCCGGACCGTTAGACGGGTCGGGGGTTCTTGAATTTCCAGTGTGGATTTTGATAGGGTTTTTGTTGACCATATAAGTTACCTTTCTTTATTCTGCTATCAGTAAGCGGGCCTCTCTGTGCTAAACCTGGTTCATTTCTGTGTTTGTCATTTCCTCTTACCTCACCGTCATTATTTGTGGGGGGCTTCTATCCAGCTTTGGGGTCCCCTTCTCTGGAGGCAAGAAAGGTCTTTGTTTTCCTCTACTAGGGGTAGCTAGATTCTCCGGCTGGCGCGTGTCATCTAGAATCAACGTAGGAATGATCCCCGGCTACTTCTAGTGTTGGCGTTAGGAGTAGATATATGGTCAACCCAGTTACCACTGCCCTATGAGCTGGATTTTTGTATTCTGCAGACTTCCACGTTCCTCTGAGACCCTCGCCATTGGGGTCATAACAGGTAACTAACCTGTCTGCCTAGTGTGAACACTTACCTATGGCTAATAAAATGGTAAAGCCTGCATTTATAGAGGAGGTTAGAACCAACTGTGTTTGGATGTAATTAAAATCACAGCATGGTGAAGGGCGGGGCGTTCAAGTCAGAAAAAGCAATACATAGTAAATATAGAAAAACTGACTGAACAGCCATCTAGTCTGAACTGGTGCATAACCAAAAAGTCTTACATAGCAAATAGATAATGGCTGCACTCAAATTTATTGTGCTAAAGCAAGGAAATGTGCAATACATGAAATGTGAACAGCATAATGGCTTGTGAAATTTATGAAAAAACACATGAGATTTTTAGCACAAATTTTGGCCAAAAGTTGTGAGCCCATTCACCAAACGTCAAGGTAATCTCAGATCGAATGGGTAACTAACCTGTCTGCCTAGTGTGAACACTTACCTATGGCTAATAAAATGGTAAAGCCTGCATTTATAGAGGAGGTTCAGACTAGATGGTTGTTCAGTCAGTTTTTCTATATTTACTATGTATTGCTTTTTCTGACTTGAACGCCCCGCCCTTCACCATGCTGTGATTTTAATTACATCCAAACACAGTTGGTTCTAACCTCCTCTATAAATGCAGGCTTTACCATTTTATTAGCCATAGGTAAGTGTTCACACTAGGCAGACAGGTTAGTTACCCATTCGATCTGAGATTACCTTGACGTTTGGTGAATGGGCTCACAACTTTTGGCCAAAATTTGTGCTAAAAATCTCATGTGTTTTTTCATAAATTTCACAAGCCATTATGCTGTTCACATTTCATGTATTGCACATTTCCTTGCTTTAGCACAATAAATTTGAGTGCAGCCATTATCTATTTGCTATGTAAGACTTTTTGGTTATGCACCAGTTCAGACTAGATGGCTGTTCAGTCAGTTTTTCTATATTTACTATGTATTGCTTTTTCTGACTTGAACGCCCCGCCCTTCACCATGCTGTGATTTTAATTACATCCAAACACAGTTGGTTCTAACCTCCTCTATAAATGCAGGCTTTACCATTTTATTAGCCATAGGTAAGTGTTCACACTAGGCAGACAGGTTAGTTACCCATTCGATCTGAGATTACCTTGACGTTTGGTGAATGGGCTCACAACTTTTGGCCAAAATTTGTGCTAAAAATCTCATGTGTTTTTTCATAAATTTCACAAGCCATTATGCTGTTCACATTTCATGTATTGCACATTTCCTTGCTTTAGCACAATAAATTTGAGTGCAGCCATTATCTATTTGCTATGTAAGACTTTTTGGTTATGCACCAGTTCAGACTAGATGGCTGTTCAGTCAGTTTTTCTATATTTACTATGTATTGCTTTTTCTGACTTGAACGCCCCGCCCTTCACCATGCTGTGATTTTAATTACATCCAAACACAGTTGGTTCTAACCTCCTCTATAAATGCAGGCTTTACCATTTTATTAGCCATAGGTAAGTGTTCACACTAGGCAGACAGGTTAGTTACCCATTCGATCTGAGATTACCTTGACGTTTGGTGAATGGGCTCACAACTTTTGGCCAAAATTTGTGCTAAAAATCTCATGTGTTTTTTCATAAATTTCACAAGCCATTATGCTGTTCACATTTCATGTATTGCACATTTCCTTGCTTTAGCACAATAAACTTGAGTGCAGCCATTATCTATTTGCTATGGAGATCAGCGGGAGCAGCGCAGGAACCAGGAAGAAGAGAGGTGAGTATTTATTTATTTACTTTTTATGGGGTGCTGTCTTATTACAGGGTCTGACCATAGGGGTGCTGCCTCATTGTAGGGTCTGAGTATGGGGGTGCTGCCTTATTACAGGGTCTGTCTATGGGGGCTGCCTTATTAGAGGGTCTGCCTATAGGGGTGCTGCCTTATTACAGGGTCTGACTATGGGGACTGCCTTATTACAGGGTCTGCCTATAGGGGTGCTGCCTTATTACAGGGTCTGACTATGGGGGCTGCCTTATTACAGGGTCTGACTATGGGGGCTGCCTTATTACAGGGTCTGACTATGGGGGCGCTGCCTTATTACAGTATATTGCCCAGCCACGTAGTAAATTGCCCAGTGACGTAGTATATTGCCCAGCCACGTAGTATATTCCCCAGCCACGTAGTATACAGCATAGAGCCACGTAGTATATTGCCCAGCCCACGTAGTATATTGCCTAGTCATGTAGTATATTGCCCAGTGACATAGTATATTGCCCAGTGACGTAGTATATTGCCCAGCCAGGTAGTATATTGCCCAGTAACGTAGTATATTGCCCAGCCACGTAGTATATTGCCCAGTTACGTAGTATATTGCCCAGTTACATAGTATACAGCACAGAGCCACGTAGTATATTGCACAGCGACGTAGTATACAATACAGAGCCACGTAGTATATTGGTCAGTCACGTAGTATATTGCTCAGCTACGTAGTATATTGCCCAGCCACGTATGTCACAGGTTAAAAAATAAAAAATAAACATATACTCACCTTCCAGGGCCCCTTGTAGTCCTGTCGCCTCCTTCTCGCGCAGTCGCGCAGGACCTGTGATGACGTCGCGGTCACATGACCGTGACGTCATGGCAGGTCCTTCTCGCAGACCGTCCTTGCCACTGGAACCTGCCGCTTGCATGGAGCGGTCACCGGAGCGTCGCGAGCAGCGGGAAAGGTGAGTATATAATGATTTTTTATTTTTTTTATTATTTTTAAACATTAGATGTTTTTACTATTGATGCTGCATAGGCAGCATCAAAAGTAAAAACTTGGTCACACAGGGTTAATAGCGGCGGTAATGGAGTGAGTTACCCGCGGCATAACGCGGTCCGTTACCGCCGGCATTAACCCTGTGTGAGAGGTGACTGGAGGAGAGTATGGAGCGGGCGCCGGGCACTGACAGCAGGGGAGAAGGGAGGGACTAATCGGACAGTGGCCGCTAGATGGTGGCCCAATTCTAACGCATCGGGTATTCTAGAATATGTATGTATGTATGTATATAGCAGCCACATAGTATATAGCACAGGCCACGTAGTATATAGGAGCCATGTAGTATATAGCAGACAAATACTACGTGGCCTGTGCTATATACTATGTGGCTGCTATATATAAACATACATACATATTGTAGAATACCCGCTGCGTTAATACAGGCCACGCAGTATATAACAGTGGCCACGCAGTATATAACACAGGCGACGTGGTATATAACACTGGCCACGTAATATATAGCACAGCCCACGCAGTATATAGCAGCCACGCAGTATATAGTGCAGCGCCCCAGAGTCCTGGTCGTTGCAGTACTGTGGCTCCGCCACTATGGGGAGCTATGGTGCGTCCGATGGCACTGAAGGAGTTCATCTGATCAGGTATCACAGACACCAATACATTTCACAGCCGGGCCTCCGGGGGGAGCTAAGGGTGCTATTCATTAGGCCACTCCCCACCATAGTGGGTAAACTGGGGGTCAGGCAGGAAGTTAGATGAGAAAGCTGACTGGGTTGGAACCAGGCAACACCTTGTGGCAGAGGGTGTTGTAGGGGAAGATACAGTAGGGTCTCTGTCAGGGGTGGGATCCTGACAGAGGCTTGGCAACGAGAACGAACGTAACGGGACCGTGCCTGCTCCGGGTAGCGGCGGTGCCCAAGAAAGGATTAGAAGAGAGATAGATTGTGCTGAGTGAGAAACGGGATCACGTAAAGGAGAAATACCAGTAGGAGTCGTGCTGTAAGACCGAAGCAACATCCTACTGAGGCGCACTACCGGTGGCCGGAACGCCGAGGGAGTAGAATAACATTCAGCTTAAAGCAATACTCCAAACAGCGGCAGGACAGTCAGTCTCAGGCGGGCTGTCTAACTCAAATCACCTATGAAGTCTTGGGAGGCAATTGTGGGAGAGGGGCGTCTCTAGGGTCCCGGAAGAACTCCAGGCCTACCCGTCAAATGGGTGCCGTTCCTACCCGAACCTCAGGGAGGGACGGAGGATTAGCAGAACATCATCTAGTCGAGTTGTGAGGGAACTTCAGAAACAGACACAACAGTTGTGGGGTACTTTCCGTAAGCGCAGCAGGGAAGGACTACAACACATAGCGCTAGGGGGAAGGCACAGATTTCCTCCTGTGAAGAGAACTCTGGAAGTGTCATTGGACCGGCCGGACTTGCGCAGCCTGGTGAGCCGTATTCTGGACTGAGGACTCAGAGATCTTCAGTAAAGAGGTAAAGAGACTGCAACCTGGTGTCCTCGTTATTTACCGCGACCTGCACCCCACAACTGCACCGTTACAACACCACTTATTGTACTGGACGTCCCCCACTGATGGACAGGGCCACGGACCGGGTCTAGCCACCGTGACAACCCCAGAACTGGACAGAGACTCTCAGAGGCCCGGCTCCGGGTGCCCCTCGGCCCTGCGGCGGTGTGGGGGCGCTCCAACTTGGCGTCATGAACAGGATCTACTTAAGCCTGAAGAATCAGGTCATGTGTGCCTTGGAACTGTGATTTACTGTGCTTGGGCTGTACTTTATTGCAAAGACTGTGGATTGTCACTTGCCGCCAAAAGTTCGCGCCAAAACCGCCGCCATTACAGCGCTAAGGAGAGCGCAGGAGAAGAAGGGCGTGGAAGTGGGCGTGAACAAGCTGAAGAGCGCGAAAGACAATGGCCGCCCAGTCTAAATATCTCGGCCCCTTGAGGACGTGTCCGTCAGCAGCCGAGATCCGCCTCCTGATCCTCAATGGTGGGCAGAGACAGAGAAAACGAAACCGCCCACGAAGGAGAGAGCGGGAAAAGGACCAGGAAGAAGAAGCGAGCAACATGGAGGACACCATGGCCAGCCGCCCGGAGCCGGAGTGTGGGGTCGGAGCCGAGGACTCCCCCAGCTACCCGGAGAGGCACCGCAGCCAGACCTCCACAGTTGACGCTGACCTCCTGCAGACCGGAGCGGACGAGCTGATCCACCAACCCCGGCGGATGCAGCTGAGCACTGAGGCCGGGTGGAAGAAGACCATCATCGGGAGCCTCGCCAGACGTCTGTCGGCAGCCTCGTCTGGTCCGGAGCAAGAAAGAAGTTCCAGCGCTCCGAAGCCAGAAAGCAGGGCCCTGCCGGAAAGCGAGATGCTGCAAGCAGAGATGACAACGCCGCAGCACAAGGCCCCGCAACCAGCGTTCCAGACCCCAGCGGAGGCAGAGCAGACCGGCACCGGAGGGACCGCATCTGAAGCAGGTATGAAGGATGACCCTGCCCTGACGACTGACACCACTCCAGCGACTGCTAGTGCCACAGCTGCTGACTCCGTTCCAGTGACTGATCTTGCAGCAGCCGCTACCTCTGCTGCAGCAAATGCCCATACTCAAGCTGCGCAGACCTCCATCGCTGCGCATGATTTAACTGTACATGAGAGACGGATTAACGGCGTGTGTCCAGCACTAGGTGCAACCCTGGACTTCACCCTTCCCGGGCCAAGAGGGGTTAAGTGCCAGGTGCAGCCCTGGAAGCCGTTCAACTAAGCCTCGGAAACCTGAAACTGTAAATAGTTAACTGTTTATTTCCTTGCTGTTTTGCTGCTAAAACCCGTCCTGGGTTAACTCTTAAAGGGATCCCTTTGTTTACCCGGGATCCCCATTGCTTTTTTATTTTTGCTTTCACTTTCATTTTTGCTTTTTTGTTCCACAATGTTATAAAAACTGCTGAATCATGAACAATGCATGATACAAACTTCTTGTAAATAGTTTGCGCCTTCTTAAAGGTGCTATCTACTGGTTCTATATGAAGAAAGGACACTTTGCGAAGATATTGTTTTTTTTTTGAAACATCACTGGAGTCCTTATTGCAAACAGACTTGCAGCTTGAGGAGTTGCACTACCTCATAGAGACTTGGTCCCCTCTTAAAGGGGATGTTCACTGATGGTAATTAGAGAATGATGTTGCTCTAAAAAGAAAGTTAATGATGCTGCTGATATGTACAAGTTGTATGTAACTAAATTGTTGAAAGAAAGAAGTGTTTAATAATGTGTTCTGAGATAAAGTGATTATTGGAAAGATGCAGTAGACCCGTAGGGGTAGACATGAAGTCCTGCACAAGTGAAAGTTAGAAGAAAGATGCAGTAGACCCGTAGGGGTAGACATAGAGTTCTGCATGATTGCTAGTAAGAAAGTAATGATGGAAGTCAAGAAAATGTTGATAATGTTGATAAGAAACTGGGGATAGAAGGTAAACCCTGAGTCCTCCATAGTAAGTTGGTTATTGTAAAGAAAGAGTTAATAATGTGTTACAGAGGACAGAAAGTGAGCCCGTAGGGGTTAGTTAGTGAGTCCTTCTAGGAGTCATGTAGAGATGGCTCAGTGCTCTCAAATTGAAAGAATGTTAGGATCTATACTGTGTATAGAAGTCGAAAAGGCAGTAGGCCCTGGCTGAACGGGGCGGTCCTGTAACCAAAAGGAGAGGCAGTAGGTCTGGTGCCGATAGGACAGGCGGTCCTGCAGATTTAAAGAAGGAGAATGAAAAGTTAACTTACCTTATAATGTGATTATAGGAAGGTCTTTAGTGGATACAGAGTGTATGTCCTTAAAGGCAACGTTAAAGTATTGTTCAGCAATTTTTGCACTTAGTAGAATATCCGGTTGGGTAAGAAGAGTTATTTATAGCATGTTGCTATGTTATTTAACCATGTTTGTAACGTTCAAGTGTCCTTACCTCCCATAAAGGGAAGCCTGTTCAAGTATACTTATTATTTTTGCACTCAAACAAAACTGTATGTCTTTTTACTAAACTTGTATTGTTGTTTTCTTCCCAGTCCCGGAGTACTGTGTTTAACCAGGGGGGAGTGCAGCGCCCCAGAGTCCTGGTCGTTGCAGTACTGTGGCTCCGCCACTATGGGGAGCTATGGTGCGTCCGATGGCACTGAAGGAGTTCATCTGATCAGGTATCACAGACACCAATACATTTCACAGCCGGGCCTCCGGGGGGAGCTAAGGGTGCTATTCATTAGGCCACTCCCCACCATAATGGGTAAACTGGGGGTCAGGCAGGAAGTTAGATGAGAAAGCTGACTGGGTTGGAACCAGGCAACACCTTGTGGCAGAGGGTGTTGTAGGGGAAGATACAGTAGGGTCTCTGTCAGGGGTGGGATCCTGACAGAGGCTTGGCAACGAGAACGAACGTAACGGGACCGTGCCTGCTCCGGGTAGCGGCGGTGCCCAAGAAAGGATTAGAAGAGAGATAGATTGTGCTGAGTGAGAAACGGGATCACGCAAAGGAGAAATACCAGTAGGAGTCGTGCTGTAAGACCGAAGCAACATCCTACTGAGGCGCACTACCGGTGGCCGGAACGCCGAGGGAGTAGAATAACATTCAGCTTCAAGCAATACTCCAAACAGCGGCAGGACAGTCAGTCTCAGGCGGGCTGTCTAACTCAAATCACCTATGAAGTCTTGGGAGGCAATTGTGGGAGAGGGGCGTCTCTAGGGTCCCGGAAGAACTCCAGGCCTACCCGTCAAACGGGTGCCGTTCCTACCCGAACCTCAGGGAGGGACGGAGGATTAGCAGAACATCATCTAGTCGAGTTGTGAGGGAACTTCAGAAACAGACACAACAGTTGTGGGGTACTTTCCGTAAGCGCAGCAGGGAAGGACTACAACACATAGCGCTAGGGGGAAGGCACAGATTTCCTCCTGTGAAGAGAACTCTGGAAGTGTCATTGGACCGGCCGGACTTGCGCAGCCTGATGAGCCGTATTCTGGACTGAGGACTCAGAGATCTTCAGTAAAGAGGTAAAGAGACTGCAACCTGGTGTCCTCGTTATTTACCGCGACCTGCACCCCACAACTGCACCGTTACAACACCACTTATTGTACTGGACATCCCCCACTGATGGACAGGGCCACGGACCGGGTCTAGCCACCGTGACAACCCCAGAACTGGACAGAGACTCTCAGAGGCCTGGCTCCGGGTGCCCCTCGGCCCTGCGGCGGTGTGGGGGCGCTCCAATAGCACAGCCCCCACAGTATATAACATTGGCCACGTAATATATAGCACAGCCCACGCAGCACATAGCAGCCACACAGTATATAGCACAGCCCCCACAATATATAACACTGGCCACGTAATATATAACACAGCCCACGCAGTATATAGCAGCCACGCAGTATATAACTTAGCCACATTAGTATATAGCAGAGATGTAGTATATAACAGAGCCCACTCAGTATGTAACACAGCCCACGTAGTATATAGCAATGTGGGCACTATATGCGTGGTTAAAAAAGACTTAAAATAAAAAATAAACATATACTCACCTTCCGAAGGCCCCTTGAAGTCCTGGCGCCGGTGTTCGGTGCACGCAGCAGCTTCCGGTCCCAGGGTTGGTATGCGCGCAGGACCTGTGATGATGTCGCGGTCACATGACCGTGACGTCATGGAAGGTCCTTCTCGCATAGCATCCTTGGCACCGGAACCTGCCTCTTTCACTGCCGAGGACAGCGGGCGACGTCGGAGGGTGAGAATAACCTTTTTTTTTTTATTATTCTTATTTGTAACATTAGATCTTTTTACTATTGATGCTGCATACGCAGCATCAATAGTAAAAAGTTGGTCACACGGGGTTAATAGCTGCGTAACCGGAGTGCGTTACACCGCGCTCCGGTAACTCTGGCATTAACCCTGCGTGAGGGCTGACTGGAGTGGAGTATGGAGCGGGCACTGACTGCAGGGAGGAAAGAGCGGCCATTTTGCCACCAGACTGTGTCCTTCGCTGATTGGTCGTGGCAATGGTTGTGGGCGCTTTGCTACGACCAATCAGCGACTTGGATTTCCAAGACAGACAGAGGCCGCGACCAATGAATATCCGCGACAGAAAGAAAGACAAAGAAAGAAAGAAAGAAAGACAGAAGGACAGACGGAAGTGACCCTTAGACAATTATATAGTAGATATTCTGTCATTCATTATATGACCGGTAGGTAAACTTCATTCTTAATTTCTAGGGAAAATGGCAGTGATGCCACAGTCAACGCATGTAACGCTTTCAACTGTCTCTAAGTCTGTGTATCTGCCTATGGATTGTAGACCCACTATGCTAAGACTGCACTCACCCTGGTGGGGCGTATAAAAGCAGCTACCTGGTATTCACTGGAACCTCGGGTACTCTAGAATATGTATGTATGTATGTTGCGCTGTGAGTGGTGTTTAAATCCCGCACAAATATCGCTGATTGGTCGCGGCCGGCCGGGAGCAACCAATCAGCGAAGCATGTCTCAAATCCCTCGCCAATGCGCGGGAGGACTGCGCCTGTCGGGGGTTGGGGGCGCAGGATGTTGGGGATTCTGGGCGCAGGATGTTGGAGGTTTGCACATGCTTGGCGTAGCCGCAGCTCTGCTCCCTCTTCCCGGCGCCCCTACTTCTCATTCGGGTGCCTCTGCTCCCTCTCCCGGGGGACCCTGCTCCTTCTCCCCGGCGCCACTGCTTCTCACTCGGGCGCCTCTGCTCCCTCTTCCGGGGGACCCTGCTCCTTCTCCCAGGCGCCACTGCTTCTCACTCGGGCGCCTCTGCTCCCTCTCCCGGGGGACCCTGCTCCTTCTCCCCGGCGCCACTGCTTCTCACTTGGGCGCCGACCCTGCTCCTTCACCCCGGCGCCCCGGATCTCTGCACATGCAGGACTCCGGGTGCCCGCACACAATGGGTAGTCACAGGCCGGCGTCCCCGCAGTGCCCTCTGCCCTCCACTCTTTGCCCTCTCCCGGTCCCCAGCTTCCTCACCGCCTCCCTCGCTCACCCTGGCCGGTACACACACTGTCCGGGGGACCCTGCTCCTTCTCCCCGGTGCCCCGGCTCCCACGCCCCGGCTGTCCGCACATGCAGGACTCCGGGTGCCCGCACACAATACGTTGTCACAGGCCGGCATTCTCGCAGCCCCCTCTACACTCCACTCTTTGCCCTCTCCCGGTCCCCGGCTTCCTCCCCGCCTCCCTCGCTCACCCGGGACGGTACACGCACTGTCCAGACACCTCCACATTCCCTCCTGGTGGGTACACTGTCCCGCTCCTCTCTCCTGTACATCGGCAGAGATGGTGGAGACCACACCGCTTCCTGGAAATCCCGCTTCGCTGATTGGTCAGGGCCCAGTCGGCTGTGACCAATCAGCGACGCAGGATTTCCGGGACAGACAGACGGAA
Source organism: Ranitomeya variabilis (assembly GCF_051348905.1). Classification (NCBI taxonomy): domain Eukaryota; kingdom Metazoa; phylum Chordata; class Amphibia; order Anura; family Dendrobatidae; genus Ranitomeya; species Ranitomeya variabilis. The sequence continues at coordinate 726,552,116 of NC_135232.1, forward strand.
GTGCCCTTAGACAATTATATATATAGATTGTGGACTATTTGGTGCATTATGATACTGTATATGGAGGCTATGTAGGGGGCCATCATATGGAGATCATATGGAGATTACAGTGTGGGGGTCATTATACATTGTTGGAGCCATAAAACAGTTTGGGGGCTACTAAGGGGTCAGTATACTGTGTGGGTGGTACTGTACAGTGAGGGGGCATTATATCATGTATAGGGGAGCTGTACGGGGGGAGACTCGGGACATTATTAAATGTAAAGTGGGCACTTATTGTTGTAAGGGAACTCAGGTTACTGTGACTATCAAAGGGGCACACAGGGTATTATTACTTTCTAGGGGGCAAAATATGGGCACTGTTTTCTAAGGCACTTGCATCTGGCATTACTATATTATAGAGGGTTACTTTAGAATTTAGAGGGCACAGAGAACCACACAACAGGTGCAGTAATAGGGACACATACAGCAGCAGCGGCTCAGTATTGGGGTATCAGGTGGAGTAATAGGGACGCATACGGCAGCAGCGGCTCAGTATTGGGGTATCAGGGGCAGTAATAGGGACACATACGGCAGCAGCGGCTCAGTATTGGGGTATCGGGGCAGTAATAGGGTCACATACGGCAGCAGTGGCTCAGTATTGGGGTATCAGGGGCAGTAATAGGGACACATACGGCAGCAGCGGGTCAGTATTGGGGTATCAGGTGCAGTAATAGGGACACATATGGCAGCAGCGGCTCAGTATAGGGGTATCAGGTGCAGTAATAGGGACACATACGGCAGCAGCGGTTCAGTATTGGGGTATCAGGTGCAGTAATAGGGACACATACGGCAGCAGCGGCTCAGTATTGGGGTATCAGGGGCAGTAATAGGGACACATACGGCAGCAGCGGCTCAGTATTGGGGTATCAGGTGTAGCTATAGGGAAACATACGGCAGCAGCGGCTCAGTATTGGGGTATCAGGGGCAGTAATAGGGACACATACGGCAGCAGCGTCTCAGTATTGGGATATCAGGGGCAGTAATAGGGACACATACGGCAGCAGCGGCTCAGTATTGTGGTATCAGGTGCAGTAATAGGGACACATACAGCAGCAGCGGCTCAGTATTGGGGTATCAGGTGGAGTAATAGGGACACATACGGCAGCAGCGGCTCAGTATTGGGGTATCAGGGGCAGTAATAGGGACACATACGGCAGCAGCGGCTCAGTATTGGGGTATCGGGGCAGTAATAGGGTCACATACGGCAGCAGTGGCTCAGTATTGGGGTATCAGGGGCAGTAATAGGGACACATACGGCAGCAGCGGGTCAGTATTGGGGTATCAGGTGCAGTAATAGGGACACATATGGCAGCAGCGGCTCAGTATAGGGGTATCAGGTGCAGTAATAGGGACACATACGGCAGCAGCGGTTCAGTATTGGGGTATCAGGTGCAGTAATAGGGACACATACGGCAGCAGCGGCTCAGTATTGGGGTATCAGGGGCAGTAATAGGGACACATACGGCAGCAGCGGCTCAGTATTGGGGTATCAGGTGTAGCTATAGGGAAACATACGGCAGCAGCGGCTCAGTATTGGGGTATCAGGGGCAGTAATAGGGACACATACGGCAGCAGCGTCTCAGTATTGGGATATCAGGGGCAGTAATAGGGACACATACGGCAGCAGCGGCTCAGTATTGTGGTATCAGGGGCAGTAATAGGGTCACATACAGCAGCAGCGGCTCAGTATTGGGGTATCAGGGGTAGTAGTAGGGACACATACGGCAGCAGCGGCTCAGTATTGGGGTATCAGGGGTAGTAGTAGGGACACATAAGGCAGCAGCAGCTCAGTATAGGGGTATCAGGTGTAGTTATAGGGACACATACGGCAGCATCGGCTCAGTATTGGGGTATCAGGGGCAGTAATAGGGACACATACAGCAGCAGTGGCTCAGTATTGGGGTATCAGGGGCAGTAATAGGGTCACATACGGCAGCAGTGGCTCAGTATTGGGGTATCAGGGGCAGTAATAGGGACACATACGGCAGCAGCGGCTCAGTATTGGGGTATCAGGGGCAGTAATAGGGACACATACGGCAGCAGCGGCTCAGTATAGGGGTATCAGGTGTAGCTATAGGGACACATACGGCAGCAGCAGCTCAGTATTGGGGTATCAGGGGCAGTAATAGGGACACATACGGCAGCAGCGGCTCAGTATTGGGGTATCAGGGGCAGTAATAGGGACACATACGGCAGCAGCGGCTCAGTATAGGGGTATCAGGTGTAGCTATAGGGACACATACGGCAGCAGCAGCTCAGTATTGGGGTATCAGGGGCAGTAATAGGGACACATACGGCAGCAGCGGCTCAGTATTGGGGTATCAGGGGTAGTAGTAGGGACACATACGGCAGCAGCGGCTCACTATTGGGGTATCAGGGGCAGTAATAGGGACACATATGGCAGCAACGGCTCAGTATAGGGGTATCAGGTGTAGTTATAGGGACACATACGGCAGCAGCGGCTCAGTATTGGGGTATCAGGGGCAGTAATAGGGACACATACGGCAGCAGCGGCTCAGTATTGGGGTATCAGGGGCAGTAATAGGGTCACATACGGCAGCAGCGGTTCAGTATTGGGGTATCAGGGGTAGTAGTAGGGACACATAAAGGAAGCAGCAGCTCAGTATAGGGGTATCAGGTGTAGTTATAGGGACACATACGGCAGCATCGGCTCAGTATTGGGGTATCAGGGGCAGTAATAGGGACACATACAGCAGCAGCGGCTCAGTATTGGGGTATCAGGGGCAGTAATAGGGACACATACGCCAGCAGAGGTTCAGTATTGGGGTATCAGGGGCAGTAATAGGGTCACATACGGCAGCAGCGGCTCAGTATTGGGGTATCAGGTGTAGTTATAGGGACACATACGGCAGCATCGGCTCAGTATTGGGGTATCAGGGGCAGTAATAGGGACACATACAGCAGCAGCGGCTCAGTATTGGGGTATCAGGTGCAGTAATAGGGACACATACGCCAGCAGAGGTTCAGTATTGGGGTATCAGGGGCAGTAATAGGGACACATACGGCAGCAGCGGCTCAGTATTGGGGTATCAGGGGCAGTAATAGGGACACATACGCCAGCAGAGGTTCAGTATTGGGGTATCAGGGGCAGTAATAGGGTCACATACGGCAGCGGAGAAACACAAAGAAATAAAATCCGCACCATCAGCTGGTTCAATCAGAGACACTGGGTTTCTGTGCTGTATTATGCGTGTATGCCGTCAGGGCTAGAGGACGGGGTGCTCCACAGCCAATTTACAGTCTTTTAAGTGTAGAGCAAGCTAGAAAAAGAGGGCACTCACCATCCGAAGCCTTATTCAGTCCTTTATTGTGGCTTAAAAAGTAGTAGTAGCAAGGTCTTACAGGAGAACAAAAGGTGTCTTGAGACGACGGACCGTTTCGCGCTTATGCGCTTCTACAGGTCTGAAGTAAGACTGGAAGGAAGAGGACAAATAGCAGCTGAGACGCCGCAACGTCCCCGCCCCTAAACCAGCGTTAAATGAGACAACCTGAAACTTACTACTCAATTAAAAGAACAATCATTAAAAACAAAATACTGTACATATTCACAATAACACCGCTCTAATAATATCTATTATAAGTAAGCACAAAGTTATAAAACTTATAGGAACATAGACATGTCTGTTCTCTCATTTAGACCTGTGGGGCCTGTGGCGTTAACTCTTAATATCCATCTGCCCTCTCTCTGAAGCAACAATTTGTTGTGATCTCCACCTTGTACCGGGAGTGTGACTCGTTCTAAACCGGCAAAGCGCATAACTGCTGCGTTACCGTCATGTTGGACACGTAAGTGATTAATCAAACGGGGGACCCCCTTACCTGTTTTAATCGAATTAAAATGTTCTCTGAACCTTACAAACAGGGGGCGGATAGTTTTGCCCACATAATAAAAACCAAAAGGGCAAAACACTACATAAACTATATGTGTCGTCCTACAAGATATGAAATCTCTGACTGTATGATAAACCGGCCCTATGTGAATTGTCTTATCAACTAAATGGTATTCACAAAAGTTGCAGTGTCCGCATTTAAAGTTTCCTCGCGGAATACCTGCCTGTAACCAATTGTGGTTTTGGGTAACTACCCTATTGTGTACCAAAATGTCTTTTAAATTCTTACCTCTACGGCAAGAAAAAAAGAGGCCCCCGACTAGTTAATTCTGTAAGGACGGGATCTCTCTCCAAGATGTGCCAACACTTTCTAATGGCTGATCTAATATAGTTATCCATGGGGCCAAATTTAAAACTAAAAATAAACCTTTTATGTGCAGTATTGTCTTTTATAACATTTGTAGTTTCACGTGCCTCTGCTCTTGTTTTTGCTCTTTTTAACAAGGACTGGGGGTAATCTTGTGCTCTGAATCTATCATATAGCTCTTGGGATTGTCTGATGTAACCTTCTTTACTACTGTTTAATCTCTTAACCCTCAAAAATTGACTATATGGGAGGGAATTTTTTGTGTAATGAGGATGTGCGCTTTTATAGTGTAGGAGGGAATTGGTGGAGGACGGTTTTCTATAAACTTCTGTTTGTACAGAACCATCACTGATCCAGAGTTTTACATCTAGAAACACCAAACTCAACCCTCCAAAAATAGATGTAAATTTCATGTTCATAGTGTTGACTTGCTCTAGATAGTTTACAAATTCCTGAAACTCCTCTTCAGACCCATCCCAAACGATGAAGACATCATCCACAAACCTTAGAAATAATTTTATGTTGCCCAAAAACGGATTTGTGTCCGCATAAACATAACGATTTTCGAAGACTGCCAAAAAAAGGTTGGCTAGGGTACAAGAAAGGCCGTACTGGGCCCCTGGCACTCAGGGGAGGCCGCCATGACAGGGTGACGTGGGACAATAGGGAGCTCACAGGAAGGTTAGAGGGTTATAGGGTTAACATGAGCCGAGGGGAGGGACAGAGTTTTTTGAATTGAAGGGGAAGGAGGGTTCGAATAGAGGGCAAGGGGGAGGGACGTTATAAAAGGCAATGGCCACGTGTGGGGGGCAACCATTTGGGTACTCACCAGCCAGAGAAGAGAAGCTCCGCAGTACTCAAGCGATGGATGTTGAGGCCTTGCTTCAGCAGCTCCGGATGGAAGAGGCCACACAAGGGACGGATTGGTTGCAGGCTTCGGTCAATAGCTTGCTGCAGGGGTCGGTAGCCAGAGCCTCCATCGCCTCTCCAGCAGGACTCCGGCCGCGGAGATCCCGGCCTCCGGCGCGCCTTAGCCCTGAGGCTACCCCCCGGGTCCGGCGCCGAATACGGAGCCCCTCCAGGGACCCTCCAGCCAGGGCCGGTGGTCGCGTCCCTCCTGCTCCCCGCTCTCAGGCTGGGAGGAATCCATCTGCTAGGCGGGACCTGCATCAGGGGCCGGGTTCCCCCCCCCCCCGCAGCACAGAGACGTCGGGATCCTGGACCAGGAGCGGCGGGTGCCAGCGTCCTTGCTGGCCCTGCTCTGCGTGGAGGAACGCGAGGAGCCAGGGGGCGGGCCCCTGTGCGGCGACGTCCCAGCGGCCGGCAGCCGGCCGGCCTGTCTTCAAGCACGCCGGATGGAGCGGTGCGCCGAGGATCCTCAGCCCAGGGGGCAGTGGGGGCGGCTCCGGTGAGCAGCGGGCAGCGATCGGCTGCCTCGGTCGGCGGTGATGCAGCGTCGCCGCTTGCCCGGGACATCAGGCAAGATGGCGCCGCTGCAGGAAGTGCGGCACCACGAGGAGCAGGACTTCGGCAAGATGGCGCCGGATTATGGGGCCCGGCGCCTGCGCACCAGCACCCGGGACTTCCCCAAGATGGCGGCGCCCTGTGGGGACCTCCCCAGGATGGCGGCGCTCTGCAGACTACGGCGGCAGCTCCGAGGGGCCCTGCACTTCTTGCCAGTTCGCCTGCTTCTGGCGGTGGGCAGCCGGTGAGGCAGGTTGACCCGGGAGCTGCGGAGCCACCAGCGGACGGACACAGCTTCGGATCAGCGCGCCTTCATCAGGACCCAGGACCTTCGGCTGCTGGGTTCACAGCGCCCAGGCAGCTAGGTGAGAGCCAGCAGTTCACTACTTTTAACCCCTCTGTAGCTCCCAGTGATAGTAGGGGTCAGGAGTCATTTCTGGGGGGGGCTAGCGGGGGGATGGGTTTGATATTACATGGCCTTAGAGATTTAGCCAGAATATGGTACGGGGGCCCTCAGGGAGGAGGGTCACCTGCGGCGGCATGGTTAGGGATCGCGGAAGGGTCAGCGGGGATAGGGGGATTAACAAGTTCTGGGGTAGTACCGCACTTTGGGGGCCAAGGCACAGTGGTATCGGCTGCATTAGGGGGTAGCAGCGGTGAGGCAGAAAGGGGATCAGGGTCAACTGACACGGGAGGTCATAGTGAAGGGGCTAATAAGGATAAAGAAAATGAGGGGACGGTGCGTCTGGATGATTCCGCTAGGACTGAGGTATACGTTTGTTTTGAGGGGCCATTGGGGTCACATTTAAAGGAGGAGGTGAAAGAAAAGATCTGGAAGGGGGATTATGTCGATATTTTTTCTTTATTGCCATTGGAAAGATTTAATTTGGATAGATTACGGAGAGATGATTCTAAGAAGGAGGATGAGGAGAGGAGGAGGTACCGCCTGATCCCTCTATCATTTTCTAATTGGTTACAGGCGTTTGCCATACTAGCGAGTGTGATAGGCGAAAAGGCACCCGAAAATTGTTCGGGACTTTTTTGTTATATGGACGCGATTGGGGAAGCTTACAGGGTATATGGCGGAGTAGGATGGTTAAGGTATGACGAACAGTTCAGGCAGCGTAAAGCGGTACGACCGGGTATGCGTTGGGAGCATAAGGATATAGCGTTATGGATGAGAGTTACCGCACCAGTTAGAGCGAATCAGGGATCCCAGCCATTTCAAGGGGGCGCCGGGAGTTCAGGACAGTCAGGACACTCGGTCGCACTGCAGAAGGGACTGTGTTTCTCCTTTAATGAGGGGACATGTAGGTTTGGGAGCAAGTGCAAGTTCAAACATGAATGCTCAACTTGCGGGGGCACACATGGGGCGGCTAGATGTTTCAAGGGGGGAAAGACAAGAGGGGGAGACGGTGCTGAAAAAAGGGGAGACACCAGTGCGGCTGGACGCGATGGAAGTGTATCTAAATAGATACCCCGATGTAGCAGCAGCGTCACTTCTAAGGGAAGGTTTTGGTTACGGTTTTAAAATTCCGTTTATTGAACAGGATGTTTGTTTGTCTAGGAAGAATCTAAAATCGGCGTTGCAATTTCCTAGCGTTGTGTCTGAAAAGTTACAAAAAGAGATTGATCTGGGTAGGATGGCCGGTCCTTTTCCAACGGCTCCGATCAGTACCTTGAGGGTGTCTCCACTCGGAGTGGTCCCGAAGAAAGAGCCTAATAAATTTAGGCTTATTCATCATTTATCCTTCCCGAAAGGTCTGTCGGTGAACGATGGTATTGATCCTCAATTATGTGCGGTTTGTTATACGTCTTTCGATGTAGCGATGAATCTGGTACGGCTGTGTGGTAGGGGAGCTTTGATGGCGAAAACAGATATTGAGGCGGCGTTTCACCTGTTACCAGTGCACCCGGAGAGTATGCACCTGTTAGGTTGTTTTTGGGAAGGCGGTTTTTTCATTGATCGTTGTCTTCCCATGGGGTGTTCGCTATCTTGCGCATATTTCGAAACGTTTAGTACATTCTTGGAATGGGTTGTTAAGGATGTATCTGGTTTGAATTCTTGTTTGCATTACCTCGACGATTTTTTGTTTGTAGGCCCGCCACAGTCTGCGGTTTGCTCGATTTTATTGCACACGATGGAGAGAGTAGCAAAAGCTTTTGGTGTTCCTTTGGCGGCCGATAAAACCGTCGGGCCAGTGACGTCACTAAGTTTCCTAGGCATAGAGATTGATTCCGTGGCAATGGAATGTAGATTGCCTGATGACAAGTTGGTTGCTTTTCGGGAGGAGGTTGAAAGGGCAGTTACCCGACGGAAGATAACGTTACATGATTTGCAATCTTTGTTGGGCAAGCTGAACTTCGCTTGCAGAATTATGCCAATGGGCCGCGCATTTTGTCGGCGTTTGTCTTTGGCGACGGTGGGAGTGAAGTCTCCCCTGCATTTCATCAGACTGTCTAAGGAGTTGAAGCAGGATTTGAAGGTGTGGGCTCTTTTCTTAGAGGAATACAATGGCAAATCTATTTGGATTCAGTCGGTTGAAAATGCGGCAGATCTAGGTTTTTTCATTATCGTAAGTGAAAAACGTGGTTTCAATCTGCAATATCGCGGTCAAACAGTAGCAGCGGAGTGGCCAACCAATTGGCGCGAACGAGGTTTGTTACAAAACCGGGTGCTACTTCAGTTGTTTCCTCGAGTAGTGGCGTTGTCTGTCTGGGGCGAGACAGTGAGGAATAAAAAGATTTGTTTCGCTTGCGAGCATGCGAATGTCGTGGAAGCCATCAACACGTTATCTTCGGCGTCTCCAGAAGTCGTTAGGGTATTGCAGCACCTGGTCTTCTTGGGTTTAAGGCTTAATTTGTGGATTGTAGCGGAGTATCAGTCAAATGGGCTTACTAATGCTGATGTCGTCCTTTTCCATTTACAGTGGGATCAATTTCAGGGGCCGAGGCCTTACTTGGACTCAGTGTGCCGGGAGTGTCCAGCGGAGCTGTGGAACCTGCCTTTAGGGCCGTGAGGGATCTACTTGCTAGATCGCTATCAGACAGGTCTTGGCTGCAATATGAGCAGGCTTGGAGGACTTGGGAGAACTGGAAGTTGTTTTATGGGTCCGGTATGGACGACGAGAGCAGATTGGTGTTGCTAGTAGGTCATGTGTGGGAATCGGGTTGGTCGGTGTCTAGAGTGAATAAACTTCTAGCTGGTCTAGCGTTCGGTTTTAAGGCTAGAGGCTTACAGGATGGGACAAAGTCATTTTTGGTGAGGCAAGTGGTAAAGGGTTTGAGAAAAGGGCAGAGGTCGTTCGACGGTAGACGACCGGTGTCTTTTGAAGTGCTGTTAACAATTGGAAGGCAATTACGGGTTGTTTGTTTTTCCGATTGGGAGGTGGTTTTATTTCAAGCGGCCTTTTCATTGGCGTTTTTTGGTGCGTTTCGTGTGGGGGAACTGGTTAGCCCTTCGAGACATAAGGGAGGTGGCTTACGGAGGGAAGACGTGGATGTTACATCTGACAAGGTGGTGGTGTTTATTAGGTCATCAAAAACGGACGTGACTGGCAAAGGTTGCAAATTAGTGTTATTCCAAGTTCCAAATTGTTCATTATGCCCGGTAACCTGTGTGGGTAAACTGATGAGAAGAGAGGGGGTATTATCCGACCCGTTGTTAGTGCATGCAGATGGTTCTTTCTTGTCGCGCTTCCAATTTGTTACCGTGTTTCGGAAGTGTTTGGTGACCGGGGGAATTTCGCCCAAAAAATACAGCGGCCATTCATTTCGGATAGGGGCTGCTACGGAAGCAGCCAGGAGAGGATTGGGAGAGGAAGTGGTTAAAAGAATTGGGCGGTGGGAATCAGAAAGATTCCGGTCTTATGTTCGCCTGGATATGGTTTAAATTCGTGGGGTCTTGCTTTCGGTAGAATCTTCTTGTACTGATCGGTGTTAATGTTTATTCTCTTACAGAACATGAAAAATTGCTGGTGTGGATAACGGGACACTCATTTGTGTTCTGGGCGGCGGAGAGGGCAGCGGTTCGTCCTGATGGCCGGCAGTTGGGTTTTTCACGGGACGTCGCGACCCTGAGATGGATCGGGAAAAGGGGGATGACTTGGAGTCAATATTTGCCCGAGTTTCACCGTTTCGCGCGTTGGGATCAGGTCCCACAAATTTTAGTTATTCACCTGGGGGGAAATGACTTGGGGAAAAGACCGTGCAGGGAACTTATAAAAGACATTAAGTTCGACATGTTGAGGTTGTGGGCAATGTTTCCAAGGGTTTTGGCGGTCTGGTCGGACATCGTCCCGCGGAAGGTTTGGAGGGGAGCTAGATCACCGGAAGGGATAAACAAGGCGAGGATCAAGGTGAATAAAGCTGTTTCGCGGTTCATGGCAAGGAATGGGGCGGTAGTGGTGCGACACATAAATCTGGAATCCGGCACGGGAGGTTATTGGAGGTTGGATGAGGTGCATTTGAATGCGGTTGGTACCGATATGTGGTGTCTAGCGGTCCAGGAGGGCATCGAAACAGCTTTGAAGGTGTGGAGGGACATAAATGGCTAAGGGTTTAGCACATTTATGTTGTGGCAGGGGGTGGTGGTCCTCGAAGTTGGTGGAGGTGGAAAATGGCGGATTGATGGGGGGGGGATCTCAATAGGTCCTGGACTCCCCAGGGTGATTTGAAATCGTGAAGTGGTATCGATAATCCCGTGGAGGGGATTATTAGGGGACCCACAAACAGGTGTGCGGTTTTGGCCTGGTGGGTGGAGTTTGCCTCCGAGCTGGTGCATAGCGGCTGGGGGTAAGGCGGAGATAAGGCCAAATAGGCGGGACGGTTGGCTAATAAATGTTTAATACAGGTTTCGGGCTTCGAGGATCATCCACTTCCAGGGTTTATTGTTATATTATTGTTATATGTTAAATGTTAATAAACGGCTGCTGTGGCCAATTAATCCAACCTATTTGTTGTGTGTTTTAATAGGGGGTGTTCTTTGCTGCAAGAAAAGGGGGAGGTGGTTATCCCGGGGGTATTACAAGGTAAGGTAAAAGGTTTACATTGGAGCGCACAGGAGTCACGGATACCCGTTGTCAAGAAAGGCCATACTGGGCCCCTGGCACTCAGGGGAGGCCGCCATGACAGGGTGACGTGGGACAATAGGGAGCTCACAGGAAGGTTAGAGGGTTATAGGGTTAACATGAGCCGAGGGGAGGGACAGAATTTTTTGAATCGAAGGGCAAGGAGGGTTCGAATAGAGGGCAAGGGGGAGGGACGTTATAAAAGGCAATGGCCACGTGTGGGGGGCAACCATTTGGGTACTCACCAGCCAGAGAAGAGAAGCTCCCACCCACCCTCCCTTTGTAAGTACTGTTTTAAAATTAGAATCGGCAGTTGTTATAAGGTTTGAGCTAGGTTTCTGGACATTATGAATGTATATATGTATGTTTGCTTTTTTATGGGAGATGTTATGTCGCGGCAGCAGGGCAGGGGGTGGTGGTCCTCGAAGTTGGTGGAGGTGGAAAATGGCGGATTGATGGGGGGGGGATCTCAATAGGTCCTGGACTCCCCGGGGTGATTTGAAATCGTGAAGTGGTATCGATAATCCCGTGGAGGGGATTATTAGGGGACCCACAAACAGGTGTGCGGTTTTGGCCTGGCGGGTGGAGTTTGCCTCCGAGCTGGTGCATAGCGGCTGGGGGTAAGGCGGAGATAAGGCCAAATAGGCGGGACGGTTGGCTAATAAATGTTTAATACAGGTTTCGGGCTTCGAGGATCATCCACTTCCAGGGTTTATTGTTATATTATTGTTATATGTTAAATGTTAATAAACGGCTGCTGTGGCCAATTAATCCAACCTATTTGTTGTGTGTTTTAATAGGGGGTGTTCTTTGCTGCAAGAAAAGGGGGAGGTGGTTATCCCGGGGGTATTACAAGGTAAGGTAAAAGGTTTACATTGGAGCGCACAGGAGTCACGGATACCCGTTGTCATGCAACGGGCGTACCCATAGCAGTCCCTTCTATTTGCCAAAACCAAGTAGAATCGAATTGAAAGGCATTGTGTGTTAGTATGAATTTTAATCCATCACAAATAAAATTGACCGTTTTCATTTCAGTTGCAGTGTGGGACAAAATTTCTCGAACTGCTTCTACCCCTAATCCTTGTGGTATCCGGGTGTAGAGGCTTTCAATGTCAATTGAAGCCATAAAGAAACTCTCCTGCCACGTAAAACCTCTCAAAACTCTCAAAAAATCTTTTGTATCACGTATGTAAGACGGAATGTCCGGTAAAAGGGGATGTAAAAGCCAATCTAGATATCTTGATAGCGGTTCAGTCAAAGAGCCAGCCCCAGAGACAATGGGGTGGCCCGGTGGAGCTGTTAGAGATTTGTGAATCTTTGGTACGTGGTACCAGTGTGGCTTTAACGGAAAATTAGGAAGCAACTTCTCTGCTTGTTTTTCTGAAATGATTCCACCTTCTACATACACTCTCAAAAATGTGCGTAATTCATTTTTATATTTTACTGTAGGATCGGCCTTGAGCTTAGAATATGTCTCGGTTTTGGCTAATTGATTATGGACCTCTGTCATATAGAATTCTTTGGACAACAGGACGGTGTTACCTCCTTTGTCTGCCATCCGTATCACCGTATCAGACCAGTTTCGAATTTCTCTTAGTGCTGTGATTTCTGCTGTAGTCAAATTAGAAGGTGACTGTTTATAAACAAGAGCCTCTACTTCCTTAATGACCTGATTCTCGAATGCATCTATAAGATTACCTGGTGTTACGGGTGGCATATAAACAGAGGGAACACCTCCAGTGAACAGGGTCATATTGATAGGTTTAGCACTAGCTGGTCTCTCCTCGTAATTATTAAGGCTAAGGAGTAGTTGGACATCATTAAGAAAAGCCATGTCAGCATTCTGATCTACCATAAAGCCCAAAGGGCCTACAGTACAGGGAACTTCACCTGGAAATTTAGACGTCGTGACATCTGTAACGGAAGAAAAATGTTTAAACAAATGAATCTTTCTTACTGCTTTAAAAAGGTCTATTTTAAAGTCAACAATGTCAAACTTTTCAGGTAAAC